>NC_139762.1:146449290-146784584 GCF_965231275.1 Zosterops lateralis
TTCAGTTTTATATTTCTACCTCAGAAAGCTTGATGAATGTGTTTGAGCACCTCAGGAAACTTCTTGTTGAGGAACTGGATGAGAATGAGGTAACGCAAAAGTAACTGAGAATTTGAGGAAGCATAAAAAGGATGTGAAAAAATCAAAGTTGTTTTATATTGTCACAATTGCAGTCTGTTATCCATCCTAGTGCTGAGAATTCAGTTTTTCATTCTTGGAGCCACAGATTTCAGTGAATATTAGGGATTTGGTTGCGTTTTTGAGAGCCCATTCTCTCCGGACAGGACCAAAATATATTTTTGCTTGGAGACCCACAAAGTTTCCCTAAGAGCACCTTGAGGAGACATCGGTAGTGAAGCTGTCTTGGTGTCCTTTAAACTTTCTCCTGGCAACCCTTGCCCTGCCTGTTCATTAATGTTTGCTGTAATACCATCAAACTCAGCAGCTCTTTTTGATTGGATGCCCCAGCTAAAGCCTTTCAGATTTCCATGTGCCTCAGCTCTACAGAAAGGTGAGTGATGAACACTTTGTCATTCCTGCTGACAGTGGAGATGTCAGAACAAATAAAAGATATCTTCACAGCAGCCGTGTCATTTAAACTTTAATAAACCTCTTGTCTCCTCTGTGCCCTTTGACTGACCCATGCTCAGCCAGGGATGGGATCTCTGCCAGTGTCACAGAGCTGGACCTTGGGGCTCAGCTGGAACTCCTGCTGCAGCACATCATCAGGGCTCTGCAAGAGCCACAGGCACGCTGACCACCATCTAGTAACAGCAAAGCAAAGATATGTAAAAGTAAGAGATGAATAGATGAATGAGAAGTGAGTTGAAATGCTTTCCTTCCCATCGACACACCACTGCATTTCACTTCAGCAAAACTGGTTTGGAATCAGACAAGCATTGCTGAAAATACACCTTGGCCCTTATCTGGCAAATAATGGGGATGGAAATAAGTATTCTGCTGTTGAGGCAAACTTCTGCTCTAGATGCCATGAAATGTCTTTATTATTGCATTACTAGGTATCAAATTAAGTCTAAAATCCAAAGCCTGTAGTAGTGTTCACATAAAACAAAATATCTTCCTCTGCAAGATACCTTCTGTAGACACAGAAAAACCTTTAGATTGCAAAAATTCCTCAGCAAAAATCACCTGGCAAGAAAAATTCGCTGATAAAGGATAATATTCTTTATCAAACTATTCTAAAAATCCTGTGACCAGTAGAAAAGAAATGCAGTCAGCTGGGAAGAGGGAGAGACCCATAGGGAAATAAGAACATGAATCTGACAGAAGCCTTGCATGGTCCCAGTCCTATTTGCTTTGAAATTTCACTTTATATTATTTCTGCAAAGTCAAAGTCAGATTACTACCACTTTTTAGCATACCTGGTGCTGACAACTGTCAGCATCTCATTGATTCTTGCAATAGTTTATGGTTTATCTCTGGAAATAGGTGACTCAGTGCCAATCGCATCCCATTTAGTTAAGAGAAAAAAAGGCAGCCACAAGGTCCAACCCAAATGGTCAACAGAAAATTTAAGGATGTAACACAAATACTTCTTACAACAGGCTCAGAAATCAGATAGTAAATATAATAAATCTAACCTTTTATTCAGTCATGTGAGTTTCAAGCTAGTCTCAATATTTCTATCTCCAGCACGACTTTGGGGATAGACAACAATAAAGTTTCCCTGTCTTCTTTGACAAAAGGTGCAAAGGTGCTTCTGTCCTTTTGGCTCTTCTGAGGGAAATTTCTCTTCCAAGCTGGCAGTATCCTTGGCCCATGGGGCATTTAATGCAGAAACTAAATTAGAAAGAATCTGGCAATTGCATAGGAGATACCCATTTTTGTTCTTCTGAATTGACTTCTCTCTTCTTGCAGTTTCTTTCTGGTAGTCAGGCAGCTCTGCTTACACACAAAGCCAGGATGAGTGGCCAAGTTCTGCTGTGGTGGAGAAGGTTCTCATCTCATTACTTCTGTCCCTGTTCCTACCCCTTGCATCTGTGCAGATCTCTGTTCCAGGGCTGTATAACACTTCCCTTTTGGCAGTGTTTTGCATGCCTTTAAATCTTCCTCACAAAACAGTTCAAGATTTAGCTAATATTGGACACACCAGATTAAAACAAGTACTGGAAGAGGCTGACATTTATTTTTACTGCAGACTGACAGCTATGATTCTGGTTATTCATGTATAAGTTTTTGCTGCCCTTTTTTTGTGTGTCAATTTCATGTGTTTGAATGACACATATTTACCAAAATTGGAATTTACCTGACTAAGCAATGGCAGAATTAGTCATAAACTTTCTGAGAGGAATGGATAAATTCCTGACAGGCATGAATGCCATGGGCACAGGCAGACCATGTACTGGCAGGTCAGGAATTGAATGTCTTCAGGAATAAAAGCCCACTCATTTTTCCAGTAATGAAGTGCAGTTTTCCCTCTATTTTCTGGTGCACTTTCTGCCATGGAGATATTAAATGTAATTTTCCTTTCTGATAGTTGCATCAAATTGTACTCATTAGCGCTTTGTATAATTCAGCAACTTTCAACATTTGAATTGAATCTCCTTTCCAAAACACTTTTTCTCCTGTTCTGGAGACTATTTCATCTTTCTATTGTGTCAAATATTGTCTGCAAGATTGTACAGAAGCCGCTTATTATTTTCCTTTACACTTTCTATTATTTGGAAGGCTTGCCTTTCCATGGAAAACTATAAACTGAGCAGGTATTTGCTCTACTAGTGATGATGCTGCCCACTAACTACAACTACAAGGAGAGTGACTGTCTCCTTATTTCTTATAATTTTTGATAACAGAAAGTAGAAAGCAGAGCCTTATCCCAATATAATTTTCTTTTTATCATCTCTGAGCACATGCTCAAGCTTTCTCACTTTTTATACACATTAGCTGATTCCTCTAAAGAAAGAAAAATGGCAGTTCTCCTTGTTGGTGTGTGTGCATCATGCTGACTGCATCAGGAAAACCTCTGCTACAGTAGGAAATATGCAAATCCTTTGTGGCAACATCATTTCCCTAACATAAAAACAGGAACATTTTGTTGCCTGAGCAGTCTTGGATTACATCAATGTAAAATACAATAAATATACAATAAGGGAAGATGCTCTTGAAACAGTTCTTTTGCAAAAAGAAGGAAGTTTAATTTCCAGGCTGTGGGATAGACCAATCGAGCAATTTATTAGTATAAGGCTCTGAGTACAAAAAAAAAAAAAAAAAAAAAAAAAAAAAAAAAAAAAAAGCTGTTCAAGACTTTCAAAAGCACAAATATGTGTTGGGGAGAAGTAAAAAAACCCATATTCTATACCAGAATAAAACTTCAGAAAATTTCTCTGAGGTTTGCTTTTGTTGCTTAGGATTTTTTTTTTAAATTTTAAATGAAATAATGCAGTGAAAGACATAAGTGTACTAATGGACTGTGAGTGATTAAGGTGGAAACCATTGGAGTCTGCTTGCATTGTCCCAGGCTGTTCAGACATGGTAGAGAGATGGTGTTCATAGCACTCCTTTGCTGAAGAATTCCCAGCAATGCAAGGGAAGGACACAGAGCTACTTCCAAAGCTGAACCATTCTGGAGGATATAGCTATCCAGGGGATATAGCATGGTTATTTCCATGTCAGGTCCCTTCATGCCTTGAATCTGACTTGCTTTATCCTGCCCTATGAACATAATTCAATACTTTTATATACACAGGTGTATGTGTATGTGTGAGGGTTACATGGGAAAGAATGAACACAAACATATTGTTTAAACACGTTATTTAAAACTGCTTTGATGAAAACCAAGGAAAATTGAGGAGAGCTAATGTTCACCATCTTACTGGTATTTACTGAGAAATCATACCTAATACAGACAGCACGATGCATTCCTGCTAACTGTGGTCAACCAGAGCAAGTAAAATCATGTTCACTTCTTCCAAAAGATATTCCTGGATAAAAGATTGTGTCACAGCAGCAACATGAGCATAGAAGAGAAATTAGAATGACCAAAACTACAAATCAAAACAGACAGTAATAAAACAAACAAACAAACAAATGTAAACCCAGGAAAGAGAGGAGTTTTTCATCCTTGTGCTTATCACTGGCAAGGAATAGCCTGTCTCACTGGCACCTGAGCTGCTAGAAATCCCTACTGCAATGGGAAGGTTATTCCACCCACAGGATGTCAAACTGGCAGTGTGGTCTCAGTGCAAGGGCTCTGGCAATCATCAAAGCAACAGTGATGGATAGACTGTTGACTACAGATGACAGCAAGAAAATAATAAGAAGATATGGCAGAAAGCAGCAATTGAGGTTTATAATGACAGAAGCCACAAAAGCAAAGATGCCTCATTCCCATATAACATAAATAGGAATGAAGCTGGTGGTTCCATGGGACATGTTAATATTGAGTGTTTACACAGTGTTTTAAACCTGTGCACATTAACTTTATGTAAATATATGCCAGCATAAATCAGATGAAGTTTAGAGTTCTGGATTAAAGGGTTTTGAGTGTGGATTTCATTTCCTGGCAAAAAAACAGGCTTTGAGGGAAAGCAGATGTTTTCTATTAATGTTTCTGTTGCACTAGAAAGTTATTCTTTTAAAAAAGGAGAGACATCAGAAAGAATCTGCTCAGGACTCTCACAAAAATAGAGCAGGGGACAAGATCATCTTGCTGATGCATTTTTTGTAGTGTACAAGGAACAGCTTGTGAAAACACACACATTTGCATAGAGGAGAAATGCAATAGATGGAAAGTATGCTGACATCCAAATTCAGTTATTTTGCTTTTCACAAGATTTCCAACTATTACACATGTATTAATGCTTATAACACCAGAATGAGAACACCTCTGGATATATTGTATATGCATTATAATACTGGAGCTTTATTGGAAGTGTTGTGCAATATTTTCAGAACTTTGAGTGAAGAGGAAGGTGAAGCCAGACAAATTTTCCTTACACCAGCACATTTTATTTTTCCTCCACTGCATTGCAGTATAACAACTGCTTTGGTTGGCAGAATGACATTTCATTACCCAGACATATGGGAACTGATTAAAAAAATGGCTAAAGAATTAAGATATCCAATTAATAACAGTAGTTGAGCATTAATTACCATTGACTGGCAACCCTGGAGATGAGAGGCTGGAAAGCAGTGCCAGAGAAAGGACCTGGATGTCCTGGTTGATGGCAAGTTGAATGTGAGTCAGCAGTGCCCAGGCAGCCAGGAGGGCCAACCCTGTCCTGGGGACATCACCAGCCAGGCAAGGGAGGGGACTGTCCTGCTCTGCTCTGCTCTGCACTGGGGCAGCCACACCTCCAGTCCTCTGTGCAGGTTTGGGTGGCATAATTCCAGAAAGATATTAAACTATTAGAGAGTGTGAATGAGGACAATGAGAAAGATGAAGGGCCTTGAGGGGAAGCCACATAGGGTCTGTTCAGGCTGGAAAAGAAGAGACTGAGGAGAGACCTCATTGCAGTTACAGCTTCTTGTGAGGAGAAGAGGAGGGGCAGACACTGGTCTCTTCTCTGTGGTGACCAGTGGCAGAACCTGAGGGAATGGCCTGAAGTTGTCAGAGGAGGTTTATGTTAAGTATTTTTAAAAAGTATTTCACCCAGAGAGTGGTTGGGCATTGGAACAGGCTCCCCAGGGCAGTGGTCACAGCAACAAACCTGACAGTTCAAGAAGCATTTGGACAACACTCACAGGCACATGGTGTGACTCTTGGGGATGTCCTGTGCAAGGCCAGGAGGATCCTTGAGGGTCCCTCCCTACTCAACATGTTCTGTGATTCTGTGAAATCTTTGCTAAGGAGTATAAGTATGAACTGAATATAAATCCATGAAGACCACCTACCTAAACTCATCATAAAAAGAGGTTTCTGACCTACTCTTTTTTACTGCTAAATCAGCAATTTAGACTTTTTTTTCCTACCTCTTAATTGGAGATAACATTTCTTTTTGTGATGCAACATTCCTGCTGTAACTCCAGAAACAGCACTGGTCCCTGAGAACCAGATTCCAAGAGTTTCCACTTTTCTGTGTACAACATTGAGCAGGAGGGCTCCATCTCAGGGAACTCTTAAAGGGAGCTGTCAGACCAGTATTTCAGGTGTTTTGAAGGGTAGGGAAGAGGAAATTATTTCCCTAGCTAAAGGTGGATTTTCTCACTCCTTTCAAATGAATCTATGGGGCTGGGAAAGGGAAAGTAATGTTGAGAAAGAAAATTGATCTTTTTTAGGAATTGGAGGGAAGGGATTGGACAAATATATTAACAGCAGAAAAATAATTTTCTGCACATCTGCCATGAATTTGCATAATGCTATCTTAACTACTGTTCAAATCAAAGCCAGTTCAAGTAAACAGAAAAGTCCCTGATTGAACTAATTACAAATTTCAGAGATGAGAAGGGCTAAGCAGTAAGTATTTGCAGGGTTACTTTGCAAGCACACTGTGGCATATACCACACTGCAGTGAAAAAATATTCTATTCATGCACGGTTATGTTATAATTGCCAAAATGGTTCAGTATCATTTCAGTTATTAAGGCACTAATGAACCTTTAAATGCATGCTGAGTCCCAGTGATTTTATAGATTTACTTGCAGGTTAAGGAGTGAAAACCTTTTGTATGTTTGCTTTTCCCAGAATAGAAATGTTGAGATTTTAAGTGAGAATTAATATAGTTTGACTTTAAAAATAAGGCATCTAGTCTAAGCTAACCTCTTCAGTGTCATATAAAATCAGTGGAAACATAGAAATTCCAGAGGCAATTCATAAGTAAATGAAACTCTAAGAACAGGTAGAAATAGACCACCTAGTCCTCTACTGTGTCTCCAGAATTGCTCAGTGTAAGGTGCCAAATGGAAAGTACAAGAACAGCTCCCCAAAACACTCCCCTGCTGCTGCAGCCAGTGGACTGGGGAGGGAGGGATCCAAGGCCAGAAGCAGAAACTCATTCCTCCCCTCAATTACAGCAGCCCAGGAGACAGGGTATGACTCAGCCTCCACCAGAGTTTCTCTCTCACCACTGGCCATGGGATGAGCATGGCTGCCTGAAATCCTCATTTGTAAGTGATGCAGGCAGTTGTGATGATGTTTCCCCATGCCTGGCAGCTCCTCACCAGGCAGTGTCCACACAGCTCAGGAGCTGCTTTACAAACTCAGGACAGCTACTCCTTCTGCTGAGGCAACAAAGCTGCAGCACAGGAGCTCCCACTGCACAGCCTGCAGGGTGGTCACCATGCCCACCACTCACCCTGCATCCAAAGAGAGAAACCATCCCAAAAGGCCACTAACCCCTGAGCTCAGCATGGCAGGTGCTCAAGCTGGTCAATGCACAGCTAGCACAAGAAGTGGCTCAGCAGAGCTCTGCTGCGCCTGCAGATCTGCTCCCCAATATGGGATCGTTGAATTCTTTGATTGTTTAGAACTTCTTAACCAACAAAATGTATCTTTAATTTCAGCATGATTAAAGTTTTATTTTTCTCTTGTACCTCTTGAACCTTGGTCTGCAGAAATAAAAACAACTATCATGTTCTGCATCTGTATGCATGCATAAAAATCTTACCAGATGTCTGGGAATTAATAGGAAGGTGTTGGATTCCACTGGAAGTATCCAGACACCTGAGTCTTCTTGTGGGATCTCAGTCATCCATTCACAGACGGCTGTATGAACTGGCTTAAGATATAACTTTATAATTAATTCTGCTTTATTCTGACAGAAAGCTAAAGTCTTTTAGCAAATCATACAGAGTAAATAACAAGCAGACCAGTTGTTTTGTTATTATAACTAAAAATTGCATCAGCCTTCAAATTGCAATAATTTTAAAAAGTATTTTTTAATATGGCTGTCTGCTGTATGAATCATGACCTGATCCTGGTGTCTTGGCAACTGCTTTAGTTACTTCATATCTGGCAGCTCACACTGCTTGAGGAGATTGAACTGATTTTCCCTCTATATTCAGTCTCATTTTCTAGCACCATTCTGATTGCCACGTGTGGCACCTGTTGCTCCCACCACTGAACCAAGCAATTGCAAGGACTTTATTTCTTGTGGGTGATGTTCTGAGTTTTGGAGGAAAAGTACCATGAAACAAGGATTTGCTCTGTTAAGAAAAACATCCATCTGTTTGAGACACTGGGAGACAAGGATGAATAAGTACAGCAATGTACCCAATTTGTGATTTTAGGAGAAGTGGAATTTTAAAAAGGGTCAAGTAAGTGAAAGGAAGAAAAAAGAAAGAAAACAATTTTTTTCCCTCCAGGTCCAGGCAAAGGATCACCTTCGTCTCCAAATCACTCTCAAAACACATTTCATGCTGTCACCAGGAGAAAGAATTATTTGTCAAATACGGGTGTGAAACATCTCAGATCCACTTGTTTCTCTTCTAAATGATTAAAGCAGTAGAATGGAGATTAACTACCTTCAGCTAAGAATCAGGCTGGAAGAGAAAGAAGCAGCAAAAATCTAAGAAAAACTTTGTTTTGTAAAACATGCAAGGTTAAACCTGCTATTTATTTTCATGTGCAAATGGCAGTTCTACAATTAATAGTTAATCAAATCTGAGGAAAGGGCTCAAAGGTATTGACTTTACAATCCTATCTACTAATTAGCTTTCTGTCTGTGAAATAGAAATACTTTCTTATTAAAATCAAAGGTATATCTACTAACATTGGATTTGATCTAATGTTAGAGAAAATCTAATTACTACCTAAATAATAACTATGTAATCTCCTGGAAGAAAGTTAGAGGTAAGATTAACTAGTGTCATATCCACTCTGGAGATAATATGACTAAAGCAGACATGGAGAAGGAAAAGAAGAAAAACCATCTAGCCACAACACATCTGGACACAGTGCAGTGGATGTCTTCTCCCTTTTCTGACACTAAATACTGAGATATGTTCATTTTTTCAAAGAACCGAGTCCACACCGGCAATGCCTGTACTGATAAATGAGACTGTGCCAAAGGTTCCTGGAATTTATTTATTACCCATTCATTTAGAGAGGTAAACTCTTAGAACCAATCTCTGCCATGATTTTGCCCAAACCCAGTTAGCTCCTCTCAAAGTATTTCCCAGGCAAGGTTCAAAAGTTGGCACAGCCAAGCAGATTTCCCATGGGCAGTCTGCACATGGCTAACCTGCCTTGGGACTGATGAGTGCAGGTGACAGCACACCAGCTGGCCTCAGTACTGGAGAACAGGCCTGGACACATTTAATTTACCTGTGTGATCACAAACTCCTCAGGGAAACATGACATTCTCTAGAGATGACACAAAGGATAAATTTGATTGATAGCATTGAGCAAGTTTAGGATCCTTTCACTCAATTGCAGAAGCTACAGATGCACGAGGGTGATGACAGGACCTATTTGTGCTAGGATCCCAATTAAATATATTGTTGAAAATGGGTGCCTATTTCTAAATGCCTTTCTTTGTAATGTTGCTGGTTTACAGCACCACAAAAACTGCTATCAAAGAGCTAGTTGCTTTTTTTCTTCCTCATCCAGAATCCTTGTTAGCCTCTGAGTCAAACAGTAAAGATGGTATTTTTCTGTTGTCAAATACAATCCATTCTAAGTCTAGACCTGAATTTATTTTGTGACATGAGGAAAATTTATTAATTTTCCCTTTATCTCTGCTTCTGGAAATGTATCTCTTCTTAAATTAAAGTGTCTAAAATTTGCTAGTGCCATTTGATTTATTCCCTTGGGAAGAAAAGAGGTACCCTGATACATTTTTAGATCTGACCACCACTGGAAGCGTTCAGTGCATAAAAAAACATGTGCAGAATGTGTGAAGAAAAGTAATAGAAATGTTGTGACTGGCGTGAATGGCAATGAATGGAAATGTCTGATCATGTTTTGAAGACTCCTAGAGATCAGCAGCTCATCACAACCCTTGCACACAGCAAAGCATGTTGTGTGTCACCCAGGGGGCAAAGGGCTGTGAGTAAATCCTGACAACTCACAGAGGAGGTGAAGTGGACACTCAAAGGAACGTCAGGCCCAAAGGACAACAGAAAGGCACACGCAGAAGTCAGCACACAGTTCCCAAACCAGGAGACAAGATAAGCACTCAAGGAACCCTGGACAACCACCCAAACTCAGGCATCTTTGATGCTGTACAGACCACCAGCATATGTAAATCCTGGTGCTTGTGTGTGAAACTGTGAGTGAAATCAGAAATGTTTTAATGTCAATCACCTTCTAGTCCCATCTTCAGGGGCAGCAAGAGCAGAGCAGCTCCATAAGAGAGGAACTGGTATCCCAGGGTGACCACATACAGGCAGCAAAAGTCCAAAGCAGCCACACCATGGGCAGTGGAATCTGTGTATTTTCTTACACAGGCATAATGATAAGGCTCAGGGGAAACCTTAGCACTCTCTACAATCATTGGTCTCTACAACTACCTGGACACAAGTCATATGAATATGGCTGGCCACAAAGATGCTCAGATGGATGGAGAACCTCTGGGTGCAAGCTGAGGACAGCTGGGATTGATCAGCCTGGAGAAGAAACAGCTTTGGCGAGACCTCATTGCAGCCTTACAGTACCTAAAGGGGGCTTATAAAAAGGAGAAGATGGACTTTTTGTGTAGGCAGACAAGGACAGGACAAGGGGTAGGTTTTAAACTGAACAAAGGCAGGTTTAGATGAGCTTTTAGGAAGAAATTCTTTACCGTGAGGGTGCTGAAGCACTGGAATAGGTTGCCAAGAAAAACTGTCAATGCCCCATCCCTGGAGTGAGTCCCCCCTGGGTGAGACATTCAGCATGATAATGTTGTTCTACCCAAGTCATTGTTACATTTGTGGGACCCCTGCCTTCCTGGACTTGGCTAAATACCTCCCTGCCCATGGCAAGTGGTGAGTGAATTCCTTGGTTTGCCTTTGCTGTATCTGTTAAATTGTCTTTGTTTCAACCTATGAGTTTTTTCACTTCACCCTTCTGATTCTCTCCCCCATGCCACCGTGAGGGGACTGGGTAAGAGGCTGCAGGGTATTTATTTGCCCTCTGGGCTTAAACCATGACAGTGAGACAAAGACCATCAGTTATAAGAGGAAAGCTTATTATTAGCAATGGCAACAACAAAAACAAAATCCCATAAAATAAATAAGGTGGAGATTAAAGAGCAAGCTAATATTACAGAAAGAAATAGAAGTAAAATGCATCACATTTTTGTTCTGTTATCTATTTTAGAACTTGTATTTCCAATTCAACAAATGTAGAAAATAAATTCAGCAACATACAGAGAAATGAATATAGAAAAACATAATCAGAATTATAATAAGAGACTGGGGAGGGAACTGAAGACTTTAAAAAAGAGTCAAGAAAAAAATCATACACTTAAGTGTGCCAACATATGCTTACATACATTAACAGGCTGAGTGTGTGTGGTAGCTATGCCCATTGTAAACATGCATGGATAAACAATATGCAAAGCAAAATAGGTTAAATCAGCACAAGACATCTTAGCAAACAGAACAGTCAGTTATTGTAAAAGGCTTCAGTATCAGAATAACTCATAAAAATTCCTATCCAGAAAGGTCAAGATGAAGAGAAAAAAAAAACGGTATTATTGGAAAGAAATACTAGTAGCAATATTCAAGTTTTTATCAAATGTTAATGCAGCGTTTGATACATGAGGAGCTGTAACATTAAAGCATATTATTGAAATTACTAACATTTTTCCTTCTGATTGGTCTTAGGAATATTATTTTTCTTCTTTTCTCTTTCCCTAGAATTAATTTACAAATCAGATATCACATCTGTCATTTTCTTGTCCAAATTATTTTTACAATTCTTATTTAATATTGATGATTTGGGCTAGGGTTTTAACTACAACTATTCTTCACCTAAGGTTTCAGTGAGGTGGGAAGAGAATTCAATCTGAGCATGAGCTCTGTAGAGTTCATTTCAATTTATTACTCATTTTAAGTGAACTAATCTAAATTAAAATCTCCTTGAATCAATACCTCATTTTTATCATAGAATATTCTGACTATATCACACAAATCATTCAGCTGCTCCTGCATCTGGCAAAGGTAAAATGGCTTTGTGGTGAAGATGTGCCTTCTTCCACCAAATGGACTTACACACAAATTCCACATGGCCAAGCTCTATATCTCTCACAACATTAGTTCTTTGTTTGCTCATCAGCCAGCATGATTTAACCGTTTATCTTTGCATCATTACAGGATTATTCAAGTAAAATAGCAGTAAAATACTAATGACATACAGGAATTTATACTTGGCATGGAAAATAATTAGATTTTTACGCTTTCAACTTCCCATTTTAGTTAGCAAAATGAAGAGCCAGTTTGTGTTGTTTGTAATCAGCATCATTGTATTCATATTGTGACAGATTCTAATGCTTTTGTTGTGGGGATAGAGTGAAAGGACATTCTGAACAGTTTTTGTTCTAATATTGCATCTTTATGGAAGGTAATGACAGTTACAAAGTAAGGTGTAGGGGGCTCTTCTTCTGACAAAGGCCATAAAAAGCTCTTTGGAGACTAATTTGTATCTTGTTCTTTTCATTATTCTTTTATGTTTTGCTTGTATTACATAGTCTATAGTCAATTCATAACGTATAATAAAAAAAAAAATCCTGATTTATACACACACAGATTGGCATGGCTGCACAAAATAGTTGTTGCAGATACTTTATGTCTAATCCTGAATTCCCTATGTATTTCTTTCAGGTTTTATTTCTTGGCCTTCTCAGCTCTGCTTATGATTTTTCAAGAGTAAGGCATGTGAAAAACGTATTTCAAAATGCCCTCATTCAGCAAAACACTTCAGGGTGGTGGTACCTGTCATCATATGAATTGGTCCTTGAAGTCCTTTGGGCTTACACTGTAAACTATCTTACTGGGGTTTGTGTCAGTGCTGTGGAGAACAGAATTCTCTGTGCAGCAGCAACAGTCTTGAGGAGGTGCTTAACCTAAGCCAAGGGTAGTTCTACTCTCTTTCCAAAAACCAAGCACACACTTGGAGGGCCCAGAGGAACCAGTGCCTGGTGCTACAGCTGCATCTCTGCAGCTGATGATGAAATTCAATGAAAGTTTTTTCCCGTGTCTGGGCACACCTTAGTGGGATCTTGATGCTTTGGGGAAAAGCCAGCCACATTCTCCCTCCCATCTCATACACACAACAGGAAGTGTTGTCTGACTGATTAGAGGGCAAAAAATGTAGCTCACATCAGCAGATAAATGTGGTCACAATACTGAGTGCTAGTCATGTTGCTGTCAGACAATTTGTAGGTGTTAGAATGAAAAAGAGACTATGACACATGGCATCACGGGCATGAGATTACACAGGGATTGGCTACAAAATGCATGAGAATGAGGAGATCCCCATATGCAAGAACATTCAAGGCCTCATTTTTTAAAATGCCCATGTGTAGCCCTGTGTCAGGGTTCCTTGCAGAATCACTGCTTTATGTTTGTGCCTTTAGATCTGAGAAGACTGTGCACTGTAAATAGATGTGTGATTGTGGTCACATTTTTAAAAAATCACTTCAAAATGAATCAAAATAAATCATCTAAAGATTTGATAATGTACCATTCATGGCCATGAAAGTGTCTTCACTCAAAAGCTATTGCACTCTTTATCCCTTGAAGTACCACGTAAAAAGTCTACTCTTTTAGATCAATTGCCTTGGTTTTGAACTCTTCCCTTTAAGTAGAGGAATGGACAATATAAGGCTAAATCATGCCATGGTGCTGGAGAGTATACAAATCTAACTGTATTCTGTTGTTCACTGGTTCTCTTTCTTTCTCAAGAGCACACTGCTATGCTATAAAAGGGAGACTACTCACAGCTTCATGGAGCTTGTTTTGAAAGAAAACATCAATCTCAAACTGACAGGTTTTATAAGAACAAATCTGGATTTTCCAACACCTTCCAGTTTTACAACTGTTCTTCCATACTGCCAAACTTGTCTAGTTCCTCCAGCAGAGAAGAGCTATTGGAGCCTAAAATAGAAGCATTTCCACCAGGTTTCTAAACTGCAGTTCCTCCATGTAATTGCTGTTGCCGTAACAACTTTAAAAACATGACCAGTGACAACACTTAGCCACCAATCAAGCTATATTTTAAATTTGAGAGGACAAGACTAATGAAATGTATGATAAACACCTTGTGTTGGTCATGGGTATAAATCACAAGCAAGACTTGGTAGGTCTGTTCCATCTCCAACTGCTGCTATGTTGTAACTCAGGGATTAAAATAAAGTGAAATTAGCACATCTCTGACACAGACCCTTTCTGACAGAGCCTGGAAAGAACCACTCCATACACTCCACTCTGCTTGTCTCTACCTTGGCATTAAGCTCAAGAGATCAAATTATTTCAGACATGATATCATTAATATAGAAATAGTGAACAAATTTATATGAAGAGACCCCACAGTTCTCCTAAAACCAGTTATGCTTGTTTTCTCAGCCTCTGCTTGAAAATCCTATTGCTTAAATTCCTGCCTTCTAAATGTATCAGGAAAAATACACAAAATGAAAAAATAAGATCCTGCAATTTCTGGTGTGTTAAGGAAAAGTGGAGAGATGCCATCGTTCTGCCTTTCTGAGAGTAAGGGGAGGGGGGCAGACAAACATCAGATCTTTAGTAGATAAATATACTTGAAATTTGCTCTGCAGAAGAATAGGGAATTTACACATCATGCAAATTCTCACCAAGAACAGAATTCATAGGCATATAGGTTTCTATTTTGTACTATAAGATAAAAATGCTGGTTTAGGCAGACACCAGATTCAGGCTCTTACAGAGAATTTACTCTTCTGAGAAAGAAGTCCAACTTAGATTTCCTTCCACATAAAGTTCCATAAAATAGAATTAAACCTGCTGGGAAATGTAGAAGTGTAATCTTTCATAACACATAAACCTTTGTCTTCAGCATAACAACTAAATCCTCTGAACAGCAGATGATGGAATGGACTGCAGTTTCTTTCTATGACATGGCACACACATTTACCTTTTTTTCATAAATCCTTCTCAAAACCTCTTGGATGATCTGATATGAAAAAGTAATGTATACCAAAGCAATGCATTAAGGAAAGCTCCTCTCCAGCATGGGTAATCTACAAACAGGCTGGGAAGCATCTCGATTAACTTCAGGGGACAGCTTTCAAAGGAGAGGCACTGTGGGGTACGGGAAAGGTAAGTTTACAAGTGTTTCAGGTCCTGTTTGTTTAAATGATTTGTGTCTTTCCTCTTTGGGAACACAAAAGTTTGAAGATCTTTCTATCTCCGTGGAAACCACCTTCACTCTCCTTTCAAAATGTAGTATTAAAAGCTGTCACACAGTGGGAAGAAAAGTGCTTTACAAAGTAAGAAACTGTTTCTCTCTCATCTGGCCTAGGGTAAAAGGAAATGTCAATATACATATAACTGCCAGCTGAACCTTGAAAGGCTGGGAGCTCTGGTTTGGCAGCAGAATTACTCTAGTTCAAAGAGGCAAATATGTTGTGGCCTTATTGCTTTAGGCAGACCTATTTATCAACGTTAGTGATAGGATCACACAGAGAAACTGGGCAGGCGTTCAAGAATCAGCAAGACATTAACCATATCATCCTGTGTGAAACAGTGGCTTCTGAGGAGCAGTAGATAGGGATCAGTTGTCCTCACTAGATATTCTGAGACTCTCCTTGTTCCCAGCTGATGACTAAATACTTTGCCAGCTCTGCTCGTGAATAGTATTACTGGCTCTTTCTAAATCATCTGAGAGAACAATAGGTGTTACTGTTGGAGCTTTGGTTTTATTCTATTGCTGTTAGAGCAAAGTTCTGAAATAAAACACTTGACATTTATGCTTGGTCTGGGGAAAAAATCAGGGAGCAACCCAAACCTCTATGATCTGAGCCAACCTTGAGTATGAGTCTTCATTTGCATCAAGGATGGAGCAAAGTCATCATATGCATGAGGGATGAGGGCTGAAAGTAAACCTTAAACTTGTATTTTGGATGCCAAAGTTCAGAAGTGTTCTCATAAGAGCTTTCAGCTCTCAAAAGGAAAAAGAACGAAGGATGTAAACTTTCTGAAATCTCAGGCAAGCCTAAAACTGGTAATACCCTTCGATGATTCGAAATTTACACCTCCTCCATCAGGATGACACCAGAAAGCCAAGCCACCTCCTAGTTCTTCCATTCCAGCCAGAAACCCCAGACCCTGCCAAGGGCTCATACTTGTGCCACCCTTGCTCTATTGCCAATGGTAGCCCAGCCAGGCCACCAGATTTGTCCTATGCAGGACAAAGCCACAACAAGAGTTCAGATATGTGGCTTGTTGTTGTTCTTCCTTCATCAAAATATTTCAACCTATCTCCAGTGGATTTCAGTCCTAGGTCAAGAATGAATGAACAGCCTAAAATTTTGTCTTACACCAAATGTTCAAGCAGAGAGTTTTTCTGTCACTGCTCTAGCTATGTTAATGCTTATTACAGTGTTAATTTTATATAGTTGTAGGCAAGGCATGTTTTTTAACTGGACAAATCCTGTCAATAATCTAAAGTTTTAAAACTTTCTTCTTTCACCCATTATTCAGTACACAACACAAATCAGCCTCCCAAGTAATTGCATCTGGGCTGTATTTCTTGCACAAAGTGTCATGAGTAAAGAACAACATTGTCATTTCTTTGATATTCACTCCCTGCTTTGCTACTGACAATTTACCTCACAGATTATTTGGGACTGTAGTAAATTATACCAACATCCACTTCTGTGTGTATGTAAGTGAAGTTGCTCAGGGACTTAGATGAGGATTTTCAATGGCTGAAATGCTTAAGGAATTGAAAATCATAAAGATATAAAAATACACTGTTTGTCCTTGAGATAGAGACAAGATGTCCAAGTGACTGACTCAATACATGTCTTTCCTGTCTCTCACCTCCTTAAAGTAAGATTTAAATGGGATTGACATCAATATAAATCTGACGCTGTTTCTCAGGTCTTATGGGATTTAGAGGATGTGTGTAGAGAATGAATGTGATACTCAGGTGATTCTGTCTATGACTCTGCATGGAAGACACCCTATTTTCATCTGAGGGGTTATAGATGTGGAATTATTCTCCCGAAACAAAGATGGAACAAAATAAACATGTCTAGACCAAGTGACCTGAGCAAGGGCTTCCTCCTGTCATGTTTTATATGAACACTTGATATCCAGCTATTGTCTGAGAAGGATAGTCCAAAGCACTGGAGTGCCTTCTTGGGTACTCAGGGGGTTTGTGCATGAACTGAGCCCCTCATCACACTGCACTGATAGCCCCAACTGCAGAAATGCCTTGAAGAAAACTTTGAGCTCTCTAGGAGAACTACCAGTGACATTATCAGTGGCCCTGTGGTACATGGCTGCAGAATCAGTCTGAAGGCATTGACATTTTTGGCAGCAGTCAGGTGGGAATTTTGTGTCTAGTTGTTTTGCAGCTGAACTGTCTGTTACAGTTTCCTCATAACAAATCTTTCAAACCAACAGTTTCTCCTTTTTTATGGGAAGGACTCAGGAAATGGCTGTACCTATATTTCTCCACCTTTTATTATTTCCTATGTTGCCACCCAAAGTAATGATGAAAAAGGCAGCTACAATGTATGGTGTGCCAAAGGCCCATCTGTGGGAAGCTAATTGGTTTTCCCCAGCCACTTCCATATTTATTTTCTTTTTCATCATCTCTGTAACAGCATTTGAACCAGAGGCCATGGCAATCGTGGCAACCACCCACACTGACAGCACATGCTTTTATTTTTCTTGGCAACAATTATTTATCCAACTTGTCAAGTTGCTGATGACATTGAAAGAGCATCTGTTTCACACTGTCTGCATCACTTAATGCAGAAAGACACAGTTCTCTCGCCCATTTTATTGATTCTCGTGACATTTCCCTCTATTAAAGTTTTCTCTTCTTGGCATCTTATATTTTTCTTAGCCTTGGCTTGTTAACCGTATCCTTGTTCATTTTATTATCTTATTTGCTGCTGCTAAGTAACAATTTCATACCAGTCTCCAAATCCTTCCATTGTTCCTTGTGCTGCCTTGGAGCTCTGCAATCTACACATACTCCCCAGAGCAATGCTTTACTTGATTTGCAATAAATGTCTGATAAAACACAGAATCACTTGGAAAAAAGTATAAGATTACTGTGCAATAGGTAAAAGACTCACAACAGGAGACAGTGAGCCAGCTATACCTGGTGTTGCTCTGCTGAAAAGTGTGACTCAGGGACACCACTGTAGTGACCACTTTGTGTCCCAGAGGGTACCAAGAGAATGAGATTTGGTTTAGGAACTAAAGACCTCTTGTGGCAGAGGCTGTTCAGTTCAGATGATAGTGCTGCATAATTTGATGCCCACCTCAATTTAAATCTTTTGGGATCTATACTTCTACTCTTCTCTCTATCTTACCTGAAGGACAGTTTCAGGGAAGAGTAGGCAGTTGGGCTCCATGGTGGGCCACATCATTGGTGGCTCCTCTTGGTTGTTTGTTTTTTGTTTTTTTGGGGGGGGTTGTTTGTTTGTTTGTTTGTTTGTTTGTTTTTTGCCTATAAGTTCACCTTCTTGGAGAAGAGTCTGCTTCAAATCCTTCCCAAAGGAAGAAAAGTGGAAAGAAAAATCTTTTCCTGTCCAGAAAAGTATATTAGCGCTGCTGTTGCAGAAGCACATTGTTCCTTCCTCTAGCAGAATTGTTTCCCTCTGGACTAAGGACATCAAAACATTTAGACATATAAGTGAATGAACCTAGTTATCAAGGTGCTCACTGTGAAGATGATGAGGGCTCAGTGTGTAATATAAGAAAAACAACAACCTGACTGCAATGCATTTCCTGGAACATTTCACTGGAAAAAAATGGCCATCTTACTGAATTTGACATATTTCATTGAGTAGCACCTTCTGGACCAGAAGGCTTGTGTTTCAGCTGTCTCCCTGTGGAGTACTTGCAATGCTTGTGGTTCCTGGATTTGGAATCCTTAGTCATGTAGTCTGATGTAACCTCTAAGGCAGAAACATATTTCCTGAATTCCTGCTGGATCCATTGCATGACTGGACAGTTCCACTGGGTTAGCAAATTTGCTTGTACTAACACACAGAGTTGTTTGCAAATATGAAGACACTGCAGAGACACAGAAATTCTGTGTTTAGACCCAAACTCAGTTACCCTAGACATATAGATGTCAATTTGCCTTTCAAACCATAACTTGAAACATTTGCTTTTTTTGTTTTGGTGTTTTAAACTAATCCGTTTCCCTTCTAATGGGACCATATGCCTTAGATTGCCTTAAGATAAA
This sequence comes from Zosterops lateralis, assembly GCF_965231275.1. Taxonomy (NCBI): domain Eukaryota; kingdom Metazoa; phylum Chordata; class Aves; order Passeriformes; family Zosteropidae; genus Zosterops; species Zosterops lateralis. The sequence continues at coordinate 146,468,581 of NC_139762.1, forward strand.
TGTGTTTTTATTCTTTGGAGAATTGCTAGCAGATTGATTTTTTTCTTTTTAAGAAATATTAAACAACAGATAACTAAAGATTAAAAATAAACAGAATTCTTGGTGAGCTGCATTGTTCTTAGGGAGCAATATTATCTAACTACTTGACCTCACTTCTGGTTTATGTCAACCCCTTGTAAGGTTCTTAATACTGTGGCATTCAGTATGTGCCTAGAGCATTTGATATTGAAGCTTAATCTACTACACTGTAAGTCACATACTTGTGTGATTCTTGTTAAATTAATGAAATTTTTGCTCAATTGAAAATAATTGGAGTGTCCTTGGACTTGCTAAAGAGACTAGCCCTATTAAATATCAGCCAGAAGTGAGGTATACCACTCATTAGTCAATATAATTTGGTCGACTTCTGTGATTAAAACTTAACAGACTCCCGAGCAAATTCCACCATAAGGAGTGACTCTATTCCAACCCCCTTAGGACACGTCTATGCAGGAAGTAGCAGACTGAACCATACTCCCTCTGCTAACACTCTGAAATGGCCAGATGTAATCTAGCTTATGTCCAAAAGCAGCATTACTATGGCACTGTACAAACTAGTGAGTCCTGCTGACAATATTAGGACCAGACACATAAGTAGGCCGGTGCTGTGCCAGCACTTTCCTCTCAGGGGTTCACAGCTATCTTTTCTCCAGGGTATTTCCCATTTTCTCCCACATTTTGGGTGCTATGGGCTGCACAAGGCTCAAATACTTTAGAAAGGAACATGGTCTCATTCCCTGGGCTCCTTGGTTCATATTTATCCAGGCTGCTCTGCAGCTGTATCTGCAAGACCAAATTACCTGCATGTACACAGTGTCACATCACACCCTGCCAGCTGTGTGTGGATGTTCTCTGTAAAGCCAAACAAGCCATGCAGGCTGCCCAGTCATCTCTCATACAGGCCTGGCTGCACCAGCACACAGGCTGCCTCCTGCCCTCCTCTCAGATGGCAGGTTCTCCACTGCCTGGAAGAATACCACACCAGCTTGCCCCCACTGATGGACAATTTTCACAGCTCATCTCCAAGACTAAACCTCCCTCCTGCCAAAATTCTAACCAAGGTCCTTCGCCATCGGAAAACAGGAGCCAGGTGAGGTAAGTATTACATTGCCTTTTTGTCACTATATAGCACAAAGATAACACTCAAATTCATTAATACACATATTTCAAACAGGATCTGTCTTTAGTGGGAGAGAAAACATTTTTCTTTCAGAGCCCAACATCAGTGATGCTTCAGGCTTTCCATCTCTGTTGCTGCCAACAGCTTGACCTTTCATTCCCACATGCTACAATGCCAGGCTAAAGGGAAAACAGCCAGGACCCCCACGGAGCTGCCCCACTCCTGAGCCAGCTCATTGTCTGTTTGAGGCTGCTCTTGCCACCCCCTTTTGTGCTGCCTTCCCCTCTGCTGCACGCCCAGAGCCAGCCAGCTTTCCCATCCTGGCATTGCTGCACAGGGACCTTTTCTTGAAAAGGATTGCCAGGGAAGCACAGTCTTGCAGTGCAGGGTATCCTCATGGGAATGTCTGGCACTGTTTTCTTCAGATGCCTGCATGAGAGAGCTTCTCCATCAGGAGTTTCTGTACAGCCTCAGGTACAGGTATTCCCATGACAATATCCCCTGACACTTGCTGAAATTTTGCAAAGTTGAATATGTGGAAGCAAGCAAACCTCAGCTGTCTGAACTATAACTTGATTTCCCCCTTCTAGTGCCCAACTGTACATACCCTTCCTCACCACCCCCAAAAAACACAGTCCTGTTTCTCCAGGATTTTGGGTACTTTTGTAGTCATGCAAGTGCTGTTCCTTGGGGACAGACTATGGGGTCTGTTGCTTACCCATGACCAGTGTAATTCACCTCACACCAACATATTTAAGTTCTTGACAGGAATAAAATGTAAGTTCTGGTTCTGGCCTGTCCACTCCTTCTCCTTCAATGCTCTTAGAGGTGAGGTTATTCCCCTGTGGGACACTATATCACGAGGCCAACAAAGTCCAAGATGGAAAATCAAGTTTTGGGGTAAGGGGCTTCTGGGGCACATGTTATCACACAAGATGCCCCAAGCATCCCACCTGGAGGTGCCCTCAATGCCTGGTGTTTGGATGGGGTAGTTGATTCTCAGGACTGCCCTGGCAAAGCAATGTACACTGTGATTCTCACAAATTCCAACAAGAAGAGGGTCAGTCTTGACTAATGCTAGCTTCAATAAATTCAGGTTGAAAGATGTAAACGGCAATGAACGTTTCCAATAAATTCTTTCTGTTTTTAGCAAATTCATGTAACTATTTGGACTTCTCTGACCACAGATAATTTTATTTTTTTATTATGGCTGTAGAATTTATTAGTTAACAGATATCCAAGGAATTGTTTGAGAACAAGATATAATGTCAGAGATTCAGCAAAACCATTCTGCACATGTTATGTGGTGAAACAAACAACTAGAGGGATGGGGGCTAGGAGGGAACCAGAAGGGACTGAAAAATGCATTTTTAAGAGGCTGACTTGATAATTTTGTTGACACAGACTTTCCCCCTTAGAATATGAAGTATTAGGGCTTTCTGAGGTCAGAAAATGACCTGGCACCATGAACCCATTAGCTGGAGGCAGATTTTAAATTCATTGGATTGACATGAAGGTGAATCATTATGGTAAAGAAGAACACTGGATAAACTATACACAAAACCTGAGCAGACACACGCTGATCTCTCTGACTTAAAGTTACAATGCTTCTTTACTGGATGGCAGGGATGGAATTAGCATTGCCAAAGACACTGCTACTGTACTGGGAATGGTGTTCTGGAAAGGGAACACAACAGTGGAAAGAAAACAGAGATGAGAGGAACAATTATGAGGGTAAGGAAAGAGTCCCTGCAACTGGTGTATGAAATTGGATGGCAGTGATACATTATCTCTCTGAGCAGGATGGATGTTCAAGCTGCCATAGACTTGAATAAACATTATATTCACTGAAGTTAAGTCCTGTTATTAATTTTGGTGGTGCAAGATTGATCCCTGGGGTCAGTTCTGTGCAGAGGAATGTGAACAGAAGGTGCTATAAAAAGAAGTAAAATTAAACGTAAAGAAATTTTCTAAGCGCCTTGGCTCATGGCCCTCAGCATTAACTTTGCTTTACTTCTCTGCCCACAAGCCATAGAACCATCCAGGTCCCTTTGGCCCTACTCCTGCAAATAAGTCTCATGGCACATGGGAGCTGAATCTGGCCCTCAGAAGGACTTTCACATGTACAGTTCTCAGCCCAAATTAGGCCCCATGTGTTCCCTCTAGTTAGTGAAAAGCAAAATGCTTCTCCACAGTTTACATGAAACACCCAAACATAGATCCTGCTTTGACCACCTGAATGGTTTGTGGAGAGCATCCACGCTTCACAACATCTTCTTTTTAACAGCAGACATAAACAGACACTTGGGGGAAAGTAAGACCACAGCAAGCATGTAAGGTATTTCCCACTATTATTCTGTCAGACTCCAGACATTGTCAGCATAGTACATCCTAATCCAAACATGGGTTTGTATGTGGTGTATTTCTCTTCCATAAACATGTGCATTTGCCCCAGAATCTAGAGTAATTAATGTTACCAACTATAAAATCAGCAAAGTGAAGATGTGTCAGAAATTGTCCTAGCCAAGAAGCAAAGTTAAGTGGAGATGACTGTGAGCCTTATGTAGACAAATTGCTTATCTGTACTCAGCCTTTAAAACAGACTGTGAAAACCATGTGCTGGTCTACCTCTATCTGCATTGTGAATAACAGTGCTGGAAGAGAAAAATATTGATGTTGCTAGCCTGGGAAAACTGCAGTTCTTGTGAAAATGGATTCCTTTCCACCTCTTCTCATCAGAGATGTGAAAGGGGGCAAGCTGACTAAAATAAGGAGATAAAGAAGTAGATAAGGATGAGCTAAGAGGTCCATGTTAAGACTGAGAAGCTTATTTCAGGAGGTTGAACTTCCCTGGTAGCTTGCCAAGAGACTAAAAATCAGAAAATCTTGGAGACTACTGAAATAAAGAGAAAAATATCAGGTTACTTCCAGGTGATTGGATATAGCCATATAAAAAGTACTGTATCAATCACAGATTCACACAGCTGTTCAGAATTCATTACTTGAGTGCACTAGCTTCATTAATCCATAGTTCCTCATGGTTTAAAACATGAGGGTGCAAGAAATCAGAACAAGTGACTCTTATTCTCAGCAATACAGAAGCCTGAAGAAGTTCCCAGCCCAAAATCTTGTCATTCCCTGGAATAAACACTGTAGATCTTGCAAAGAATTTAAATAAAAATAATTGCCAGCATAATAATTCACCCGCATAACTGTAGAAATAAGATAGCAGAGTTGTGCTGTGGTCACTTTGAAAACTAAATAACTTTCCAGAGTTACTTCACAAAGCTCTGAAATATGCATCAGGAAGGCACAACATAAAAAAAGCAATACAGGTTTCCCATTAAGGCTTTTCTATCCATAAAGTGCCAGAGGCTAAACTGCATGAAATACTCACTGAAAAACCCCTCATCAGTCTTTTCTTTGTCATAGTCAGAAGAACATTGAACTGCAACTGTTGCATTTGGAAAATAATATTAGAACTGCAAGTGAATTCAGAATATCTATCACTAAGATAATTCAACTGATTGTAAATTGAAACTGCAATGAGCAGGCTGGAGAGAACACTCGTCTGTTGCTACAATAATTATTGAACACACACCTTTCAGCAGGGTGGCAGCTCTACAGGCATGGCATCATTATAAACCTCTCACTGGTATAGCTGACCTTGAGAACTTGTCACTGTCACTGGTCTATGGAAATGACACCCTTACATTTTTAAAAACTTCCTTTTTAATGAATAACTGCCCGTTTTGGAATTCTAGACACAAAGGGCTGAGAGAGACCTTGAGGGGATCATTTTGTCTCTTCTCTTGCTCTAAGACAGACATGCCTGAAAGATATTTGTTTTAGCTGCTTTAAAAGATCTCCAGTAAATGGGATTTCACAATTCTTCCAGCGAGGCTGCTCCAGCATTTAACAATTCCTCTAGTGGAACAGCTTTTTTCTTAATGTACCACTATCAAATGGGACTGTTTACTGATTTGAGATAATCCATATGACTGCAAATTTATGCCACTGTGTCCTCCTGGGTTTATGCTGCCCTGAAGAATCACATTATGCAAGTTCCAAGTTAAAGTGGTTTTTTTAATTGTCAGTTTATGAAACTTGCCCTTAATTTCTGAAGGTCAGGCTGGAATCTTATAGTCACAGGAACCGTGACCACATTAACATGCACAGCTTGGTGCCATATCAAGAAACCAAATTGGCAGGATGGGGGTTATTGATGATATTGCAAATCTGAGCAAAAGCTCAGTTCAGTTTTAAGATTGGAGACTGGATTTTCGACTGGAGGGGAAAATCAGTTCTTATAACACAGACGTAGAGAAAATTGGATGGTATTCCATAACTTTTGAAGCAAACACTTCTACAAAGAAGAAAAATAGCTTCATGATTTAAAGTTTTTAAAATACTTAGTTTATCCAAATAACCTTTCAGTATTAATTTCTGGAAATATGACAAAATTTTAAATGTATCAAATAATAAATAGGATAAAATTACTATCAGCCGCTGCATTCTCATCAGTTACAGCACAGGTAGCTTCATTTGCAAACTTCCTGAATAGACCATTCTGAAAGCAATCAAATATGTCCTGAGCAATGCTACATGGTGTCACACAGGCCAGACCAAAAATAGAGACCTGATTTTATGGCTGGAAAATAATTCACTTCAGTAAGCAGTGTACACAACCATTTGACTAAGACTAACAAATCTGCTTTTCACAAGCACTGCTAGTGGTGGAAAGCAGCTGATTACTAAGCAATAAACAACCTTATAGTAACAACCAGCCCATTACTGGATGTTAGGGACATGAGGAAAAAGCTTAACATTCAGTTGCTGGCTTGTTCTGGGACAAACTACAAGTTAAAGAATGTCTTTCAACATCCATACAATGACAGAAAGTAATTTTAATTATCACTCTTAGAGAAATATTAGCATCTCTCTCTCACAAGGACAGGTTGAGAGAATTGAGCCTGTTCACCCTCAAAAAGAAGAAACTGAGAGAGGACCTCATCAATGTACATAAGTACTTGAACAGAGAGTGTGAAGAGGATGGAGATACTCAAGAACTGTCTGCACAGAACACAATCCTGTGCAATGTGCCCTAGGATGATCCTGCTTGAGCAGGGAGGTTGGATCTGACAACCCACTGTTGTTCCTTTCAACCTTGCCTGTTCTGTGATTCTGTGACTCTGTGATGTGGCTGAAAGAATACTCTGTACATTGCTTTTATTCTTAGAGGGAGATGGAAAGGTGTGAAGGTGTGCCTGCAGTGTACTGCATATTGAAAATATGAACACAGATTTAAGAAAATGCTGATCTGTAACAAAACTTTTAACATTTGAGACATAACATGAAGCACATAATGCAATGAACAGCACTCACAGAGCTCCAAGTAGTTGGTATAAAGCAGCTAAGCACCACGCTTAGTTGGAGTACAAGTGTGCAAACAGTATTAAACAAAACTATGGGTTGTGGGATTTTCCCCCTTGAGGAGGGGAATAAGAAAAATGCCTACTAGCTTTATAGTTTTCTATGTAGTACTTCCTTCAAATTAGAATTCACTAATTTATTTTCTGTCCGTAAACCAAAGATACAAAAATCTCATATATTATGGTTTTGTGGCTTTTTATTTACTTTATTTCTTGAACAAGCAAGCAATGGTTAGCTAATTCTTGACCAAACAGGATTCCTGCAACTATATTCAAGTCCCATGACTTCCGGTTACTTTTTCTAGAAGTAAAGGAATATTGTCTATGCATGAATGAGTGAGCCAGTCAGAGTTTTAAAATGGAAGCCATTCACCTGGGCTTCCATACCACCTCTCTTCATGGAAAGCATGAAAACATGGACAATTTTCTATTAAGAAACTGCTGATACATATTTGTACTCCCAAATTTATTTTTAAAGACTAAAGTGACTGAGATATATTCATTGTTTCTTCCCCACCCTTCAAAACCTTCTATGCTGTACAGCCCAATTTATGTCAAGAACTACTTTAGAAATTATCCAGGTAGAGCTTGAAGGACCTCCAGAATATGCTACCATGGTGTAGTGGACTTTGAAACCACCCTTGGCAGAAACTGGTAAAAGTGATTAAAAACTGGGCTTTGTGGTTTCATTTCTCTTTTTCTCTTCTATCTCAGCAGAAGAACACTGAATTAGATATATATTTGTATGGCTAATGAGAATGTCTACAGCTGTATTTAAAGGGATAATTATTTCTGACAAGAGATGAAAGAGCCTCTCTTTGGGGGTGGGGTTGGGGTTTGATCTAACCACACTCTGGTGGGACTTGGATTTCCATGTGTTGATTTACATGATGTGGTTGAATTCTTTTGACCTGAAGTTCTGCAGTTCAAGCCTGATGAAATTTTACTATTTTGCTTTAATGTATGCAGTTATAAGTGAGTTTCCTTCTCCTTACAAATAAAACAAGCAAACAAAAGACTGAACAACAGTAAGTGGAAATGGTATTGTTGGATATCCATTCCTTGCAGACATGTCTCACTAAGGTATTTTGTATCATGCATTTGTCTTCTTTATACTCTCTGCCAAGTGACGGACAGATGGAAATCTACCTGTGACTTCATTCCTCTAGATTTCAAAAGGAAATCAAGGAAAATTATTTGAATTATTCCTAAAAAGAAAAGAGATTATTTAAAGTAAAAACATTCCCTATTTCTCAGAAAATAATCCACTATTTCAACTGCATAAAAAATACAAATAGGTGATAGACTAGCAACATTTGATTAGCTCTAGACAGGCCCTGCTCCAGTTGTCACTGAATTTAAAGGCAGTGTTTTTGCTGGGTGACTTTGAATCAAGCATTGAGTACCTCTCCCCTCACTGAGCCACCTCAGCACACCCCTGACCTACAGCAAGAATCTGCAGTTGTACTCAGCATGTTTGTAAACAGGAAAATATTGTCCATGCAGTGAACAACATGCCAGTACTTCAGAACACAATAGTATAGAATATTTCAATTGAAAAGGACCTAGAAGGACTCTGTAGTACAACTGCCTGACCAATTCAGGACTCACCAAATTAAAGCCTGGTAATAGGAGCCACGGCCAAATGTCTCTTAAATATTGGCAGCTTTGGGGCATCAACCATCTCTCCAGGAAAGGAAGCTTGGAGTGTTTGACCACACTTTTGGTAAAGAAATGGTTCCTAATGGTAGTAGTATGTGGGTTAACTTAAAATATCCCATACTCTTGACCAATCACTTGACTTTTCCCTGTTTCAATTTTCTTTTCCTGTCCTCCTAAAAAGTATGTTGAGTACAGACTAAACATTAACCAGTCCTGAAGCTTCTTGTATTGGGATAATCCAGGATAATCTAGAAAAGAAATTCCATTCTCTAGCCCTACTCTTGCATGTGCAAAGCATTCCCCATCACTTTAAAACCCAGAATTAACATAGGCACGCTGACTGAAGGAAATCAGAGTCATCAATTTCACCATGTCAGTCCTCAGGTATCTTGAATCCAATTTTGAATTATTTTCCATTCCCCTGCTCTACATCCAATAATTACACATGCTAACAAATAGCATGACCTTTAAATAGCCAGATTTACACATTACTCAGCTTGAGCCTTTCTTTCCTCAATCCCAAAGCAAGCAGCTCATTGATTTTTAAAGCATATAAAATAAATGAAATTTTGTGAGGTTAATGCAAGATGCAAAAGCAATTGGCTCAGTTGCAGGAGCACTCACAGCCTCTTCTTCATGCTGTCAGTCAAGGCAATTTAATACTAGCGTGAAGGATTTGATTCTAGTTCTCATGTCCTGGATCCCCACAGGTCCGCTCTGTTCTGGCCACCAATGGTGCACCTGCTGTGTCCACATGTTCACCAGGCTGGAGAGGTTTTTGGTGATGTGGAAAATCTAGTGGCCTCCCCACACACCAGCTATTCCTTCAGGGCACTGACCTTCAATCCAGATTATTAAACTAGGAATTTTCTCCCAGCTAGGCATGATCCTGTTGCTATGTGTATGGGATAGCAGTGCCTAAAATGACCACCAGAAAGTTATGTGTCCCACCTGGAACTGCCTGTGGCTGGAGCCCTCATTTGAGATGTAGAAGATGGGGGTAGAAGTCCTTATTCTAATGCCCACAGCACAGACTAATGTGAGCCAGGGTTTCAGCATGAATTTTCTTTCTCACCCAGTGAACATTTAATTAATTTACAGATCGCACATTTGCAAGGATAAAGGTGGTTAGTGAGGGCATTTCTCTGAGACATGGGATCAATCAACCAAAGCAGAGATTTTAACCTGAATTTCCTGTGTGATTTAAAAACTAGGATGCTGATTGATCTCAGCAGCATTCTCCATCCCTTAACAAACCCCTCGTAGACATGTCTCAGAATTGATTCTTCAGTGCCTAAATAGCCTGGGAATTAGCCATTACAAAACTGCAATTAGGTTTTGACAAGGCCATTTAAAACTAACCTCCGCTGAGAGAGAGAGCAGGTAAAATGAGAAGAAAACAATGACACCCCAGTGCTTCAATCAGGTTTTGTTTTAGCTCTGAAAGCTAAATGAATTTGCAGCATTAAGAGTTTTGCTCAAACTGTTGCCCCTAAATTTCTTAGGTTTTTAAGCAATCCCTGTTTCCTACTCCTTTCTCTCTAAATTGTCTCCTGCATTTCGTTCCCTTGTGTCTATTTCCACAGGTGAGAGGTTTTTACCCTAAAATATAGTTAAAAACAGAATGCCATAACCAAATATTAATAGAGGGTATGTCTAAAAATTGTCACAGGAACTTTCGTTGGGTATGACAGGCAGTTCTGTGTATCACATAAACAAAAGGTTTTCCCTTCTCTGTCATTGCTGTTCTGAGTCCATGTTGGAATCAGGTGTCACTTATACCACTTCCCATGAGTATTTCAACCATGATTCAAAAATTCTTTGGCACCCATGTCAGAAATTTTCAAGCAAATTCCATGTAACCCTTCATAAATCACATTCTGTTCCACTTCACTGAGGTTTCTCAAGATTTTTCAGTCTCTAGGAACTAGGACCTGTATTAATAGGTAATAGAATGTGCTGCTTTAGTTTGCATCATTTCCCTTTGTTCATGTTTAACAAAGTCCCCAAGTTTTGTCTGATAAGGACAGAAGTTTTCTTTTGCCTTTGTTGGTCCACTTGAAATCAGAATGAACAGATGTTCACTCCTAACACATTTTGCTCTTTTATTATTATTTTCTTTTTTCTTTCTGAAAAATATATCCCTTACTTTACAGCCCCAAATTGGGCAGATGAGACTGTGATTTGTCTGGATTAATCCTTTCCTGCAGTCCCAGTGGGGTGCTATTGAATCACTCACCACTATAAATGTGGGGCTGTTCAGCAGTCAGTAAGTAATAGAGCTCATTAGCCCTCAGGGGTGTTTGTGATAGGGCTGCAGGGCACTGGTGGAACAAAGGGAAGTTTGGGATGCTGCATGAAGGAAAGACATGTGGAACTACCTAACAAAGTGCTGTGATCAGAGGCAGCAGTGTTTGCAGAAGGGAGCCAGGAGCTCTGCTGAGGGCAGCCTACATGGGCTGAATGGTGGTGCTGGTGGATCACAAGGGATGGTCCCAGCAGCTGCCAGAGCATCTGACCAGGGTCTTGGCACAGATTAAGTTCCCCATGGAAGACAGAGCCCTACAGAGGTGCCTGGGGACTCTCCCTGGGGCTGGATGGAGGGTGGGCTCATTGTCTGCAGGAGTCGTGTGCTGGTGGAGAGCCTTTTTTCTCAGCAAGAGAAGAGCTGAGGGAGCAGACCTGCAGACTGTGGAGTGGCAGAGATGATAGAAAGAAGGTGTGTAGATCTTCTCCAAGACTTCACAGGTACAAGAGCCCAAACACTCAGCTGTACTGAAGGACACACAGGGATAGTCTGAGCTTGTCTGGTTGGGAAACAGACACTCTGATAATGACCAAGGCTGGCAGCTTCTGTTTTGAGCACCATGACACTGGGACCCAAATAGACTGAAGAAATGGGCTGACAGAGCATTGGGGGCCACTCATGGGAGGTGATCTCTCTGCTCAGAAGTGATGAGAAACACGTGCATGCTCTGACCCACACTGGACTCCCCAGTACAAAAGAGATGTAACAAACTGGAGTGAGTGCCACACAGGCCCATGATGATCATTAAGGGAGAGGGGGGAGACATCCGTCATGTGGTGTGAGACTGAGAGGCAGAACTGTTCAGCCTGGAGAAGGGAATGCTCATGGGAAAATTACCCAAATACCTGATGGGGGACTAAAGGAGACAAAGTCAAGTTAATCTTGGTGGTGCTCAGCGAGAGGGAAAGAGGCAAAGGACAAAAAACTGAAATACAGAAAATTCCGCTTAAAAGTAAGGAGAAGTATTCTACTGTGGGAATGACTGAGCACTAGAGCAAGTGGCACAGAGAGGCTGGGAAGTCTCCATCCTTGGAGACTTAAGTGAACATGACCCTGAGAACCCATTTTAGCTGGCCCTGCTTTGAGCAGGGAGATTGGACTAGGTGATCTCCAGAGTTGCCATCCAGCCTCAGCTGTCGTGAGCAAAACTGTGTCTTGCCAAACATCTCAGAGCTGTTGAGAATGCTGATACACCAGGTAACTCTCCCACTGAGCATTCCAGACTGGTCAGAGCCCAGGAAAACAGAACAACACATTTAAGCAGCATATTAGAAAACGGTCTCCAATTCATCACACTTATTTATGACTCACCTCAGGGCACTGTAAGGTTGCAAGCACAGTGGAAACTGTAAAAGTTTTCTAGTTTTAAAACTATTTTCTTTTAATAAATTCTGCTTATGTGGCACTCTAAGTACTAGTTTGTTTTGCAGGAGGCTGTTTGCATGCTGTGTACGACTGCCTGCAGCATCCCTAGGTGAAGAACCTCTGAAATTCAGAGACATGCAAATGACTCTGTGGATACAGTAGCCTGCCTAAGAATACAGGAATCACAGATTGCTACCCAGGGTAGGTAATAATGAATTTTGACACATGAGAGAGGGTTATCAGGCAGAAAAAGAAGTACTAGGTTGGGAGACCATCCCGTCCTATAACAATGAAAAATTTATTGTTGTCATCAATCACCAGGAGATAATAGGGAACTAAAGTTGTGTAAGACTTATAGAGTATGCCAGTTACAGCTCTTTTCTTTCCCATCTTTGTGATGAAAAACATCAAAAGAATTTTAAGATACATTCATATATTTGAGTATCACAGTCATCCTAATTAGTTTTCAGGGCAATCTTTTCCTGCATAACCTTTTGAAGCAGCACCATAAGATCTTTATCCCACATCTAATTGATATCTTGAGTCTTTATAGCATCCTGAGTTATGCTGAGACACGTATATAAATATGGACTGAATTTTTGTTCACGAAGAAGAGAAAAATGTTTTTTCAATCCATCACAATTCTACTGTGCAATAGAACCGGTCTTAATTTATTATAGTTTAGCCAATTTATAGAAAAAAACACTATATTATTAAAGAAATAAACACAGACATGAAAGGTTTTTCATCATGAACAAGGTCTATTTCCATAACCTCTGTAGGCACCTGGCTCCATAAGGGATACTAGAATCTTTAAAAATTATCACAAACTTTGTAACAATCCAGCTTTTCATTAGACTATGCATATTTACAGAGTAGGAAGGATTAACTGAAACATTTTAGGCTTTACAGACTTTCAGCAGATTGATTCCTGCTGGTCCATCTTCAAGTTAGATATCTTAGAAGCTGCAGCATCACTGGTATGAAGATCCTCAATAAAATTAACAATCTTGACATTTTCATTAGAGTTATTGTCTGCCAAATTCAAGCAGAACACCAACTGCACTAGACATAGACCTACAAGGTCTGGGAAGGCACCTTTCACAGAAATCTTGGGGATTTTATGTTCCTTTTCAAATTCAGCCTTTCAAAAACCAAGATTTCTTATAATGCAGAAACACTGCTTTCTGACAAGCACCAACACTTGAGTTTGCAGTGCACTGAACAGAGATCCTGCCCAGAAATCATTACCAGGAAACTTCATTTAGTTCCCATTGATGCTGGGATTTTTTGCCTGAGTATAGAACTCAGCATTAAGCTGTTAGTTCTATTAAGCATTAAGTTCTATAAGGAAAAATATAACATCAGTAAATCCAAATTAACACATCTTTTTAAGAACTATATTAACAATACATCTTGCATCCACAGACATTTTAGGGGAAAAGTGTCTCTGAGATAGAGCTTATCAGGTAGCTCCCAGCTACCTGATGGTGTTTTGGGATCTAAAACACCAAGGCCTAATTTCTAGTTGTAGGAATTGCCACTTTGTGCCTCTGTTTTCCCACCAGTAAGCCTGGATAATGAGCTCTTCTTCCTTTATAAAACATTTTAAGATCTGCTGGGGTTACACTGATTAAGAAACAAAGGTTTTTGGCTTTGCTATTATTTAAAATAATGAAAATTAATAAGACATCGAATTAATGTGAATTTTCCCAAGCTCCCCACATGGATTTCCTGCTTATTACATCAGGCTTCTACAGAATTACTTAATAATGTCCTGCATAAAAAATATATTCCTATTATGATTTTTTATTATGGTCAATCCGCAATTGACCATAATAAAAAATTAACAAGCCATGTTAAAAAACACACGGATGGAAATCTGTACTTAAATGACACAAAATAGAATAGTCCTGAAAATACAGAATTGACCACAATGAGCTACAAATATACCAAAAACTACTCTGATCTACTTAGCAAGCCCATATCAAAGCATTTCTGCCCACATACTCCTAGGAATTATATTGCCTATCACTAATTACAATTTGCAGAAGTATAATTCTGCTTGGAGCTGCTCTAAATTTGGTATGGCCAGCATCCCTGCTAGGAGCAAGCCCAGAAGCTGCTCCCCAGTTGTTCCTCCCATTTTTCCTGTGCATATCCTCCACCTTTCAACCCATAAATTCATATCCTCAAGAAGATGGCAGGAGGGAAAAACATTTTTTTATTGAGTTGGCTCACATTTATTTGTTCTAGGAAAGAGAGCATGGAGCAGTTTGGCCCACCTGAATTCAGTGTCAGTTTTTCAAGTGCAGGCCATCTTTGTATAATTTTCTTTATCACAACTCCAGCTCCCTCTTTATCTTTCAGCTATTGCTGTGCACCTCTGCTCAGAGCTCTGCATGACAACTTTTATGTCTCTCTCCTCAGAAAGACCTTGAAAATTCTGGGTCCATCAGTGTATCAGAAGCTTAGCCTATTTTTACTAATGTGCATTACCTGATGGTGCCCAATTATACTTTAATAGTCCCTTATGAGGGCTCTTATCAAAAAGGTCTTTTGAAAATCCAAGTATGCTGTTTCCAGCAGGTCCCCTGCATTAACACTGAAAAGAGCTCAAACAAGGTAGAGAAGCACATTTCTTTTCTTAGAGGAGCAGTGCTGCTTTGATCCTGAGGAGCTATACTTATACAAGCATTGTGCAATTCTACCCCTAATTGAACCCTCAATCGGGTTCCCTGCTATCATAATAAAGTTTACTGATCTGTAAAGGCTAAGATGCTCACAGCCTCATTTTAAAGACAAGCATCATGCTAATGGGTTTTAAGTTTACAGGCTCCCTTGCTGTAAAGACTGTAATATATCCTTGTCAATGTTGCTCCTCTTTAATGCTTTGTTTGTTTTCAAATCCTTGGATGAGTATCAGTCAGTCCTTGTGATTTACTGCTCCTGGGTTTCACAAGTTGTACAAGTTGTACATTCAGTCTATTAAAGGCTATGGTGTGATTTTAAATAAAAGTGCCCTTTAAATAGGATTTTCCCCATGTTCCACCACAAAGATTGATGCACAAGTGCACTTTAATTCCTCTGCTTCTTTCTATTACAGCTGATAGAAAGAAAAGAAAACATAGGAGTGAAACTTTACTTAAAAACACTTTTCTAAAGGTACCACTGTGCTACTATATTACAAAACTCACTGTGAGAATTTGCTTAGCAGGACTGAAGCCAGCTATGTAAAACCATGCAGGTAATTTTCAACACTTTGCTCCACCAGGGATAAAATGCACAGTTTGCCCAAATCCCCTCAGCAAGTGAGTGTAAGAAAAGCCCAAAGTAATTCCTAATTTAGGTGCATCAACTGAATTCCTTAAAGAAAGAGGAGTATAAGAAATAAATAATAAAAAAAATCCCTCAAGAGCTTAACTTGGAGTTTCTCAGTCTGCAACTGCTCCAAAGAGCATCTTTGTCTCCTATCAGAGCCCACAGGTTTCCACTCACTGTGGACCTGCCCAATGTACCAGTTAGATCAGCTCTCTAAAATACACATTCCTGTACAGTGGGAAAACAGTGCTATGTCCCAATATTCTGGATAAACAATCTCCTCATCTTTCCCACCACCGATTTTTTTTTTTTTTCTGGAAGACTCTTATAACATTGCTAAATTGTCATTATTTTTAAGCACATCTCAGTTTGTAACAGTGTAAATATGAGCTGAACCAGTGACAATGCTTTTGAACACTAAGTGGAAGAAAGACATACTCTTTTGTTAAATAAATATCCTGTTAACTTTCTCTTTGAAAGCCTCTGGGCATTAATACCTAGGAGGGAGGATGATGGAAAAATAAGAAGAGAGAGAGAACTGACTAGAGATGGTAATCCAGGCTGGTGATCCATGTTAGGATCCTATGTTAGGAAATATTTACTCAAAAATGAGGAGAATACTTTGAGAAGTTATAATTTTCGCATGGTCAGGAAGATGGCTGCTTGAAATTTTTTTTTAATATAACTGCCAAGAAGGCTTGGATGCAGTCAGTCTTCAACCTAAGGACACAGACTGCTGAACCCAGGTACTGAGGCTGGATGTATTCTGGCCATGGATCAAAGTTGTGCAGTGGTACAGACTGTTATTTGTCATGCCAATACCTCCCAACACCTGCAAATGAAGTGCACTGAACACAAGGAGAGGGATTCACAGTTCCAGCACTGTCACCCTGAGAAAC
Source organism: Zosterops lateralis (assembly GCF_965231275.1). Taxonomy (NCBI): domain Eukaryota; kingdom Metazoa; phylum Chordata; class Aves; order Passeriformes; family Zosteropidae; genus Zosterops; species Zosterops lateralis. Next base: position 146,484,727 of record NC_139762.1, read on the forward strand.
CAAATCTGCAGGTGGCACAGTTCTCCAGTTCCCACTAAGCAAAAACTGTCCAGACCAGATATTTCAGAGCCAGTACTGGTCTAGTCTTCATTTTCTGGCTGGGCTAGCTTGCAGCACTGGAGGACTGATCTGTGTACTTGCTGTGTCAGCTGAAATCAGCTACAGCTCTGATCAGAGCAAATTAACTAGAGGTGCTCAAAATGTTTTGGCATGATGACACTTTACCCAAGTCAAAATAATGCATAAGCTGCTTTAATGATCTTTATTACCTGTAGGTAGAGGCACAAGCAGAGCACAGCAGCAAGAGGGTCAAGGCCCCACTCTGCCAGGCTCAGGGCAATCACACACACAAGTAGTTTGCTTTGAAGCAGGAGGCTCAACCAGGCTGAGGCTCTGCTGACACTGGCACAGGCTGAATCTGTAGAGCAGAGCAGCTAGAACTGAGGGACCAAGGCCCAAATCAAAGGTTTTCCCAGGGCTGATGCCAGTCTGGTTTGCTGGCTGAATGTCTGTCAGCAGGTTGGAAAGCATCAAGTGTCTTTCAAAACACATCCTTTAGCTAAGTTTCATCCAAAACAAATTCATTCAATGAGGATGATAAAGAGTCACTTCAATTTATCTCTGACCAAAATTGAAACATTAATGTGGATTTACTGAGTCTCCAACATACCAAGTATTTTTATTGCCCTAATTTTGCCCTAAAATTCAGAGTTTTCAATTCAGTGCAGATCAGAAATGAACTTAAAATGTCAAAAGGCTCTCTGCAACAGAGTTGGCAAGTTGGTAGATCTACTCAGAACACCATGCTGTGGCACATCATGAAGAAAAAACATTGTGCTGCCTCTCAAGTTGGCAGGGAAAGTCATTAACATGTTTGCTGGTGACATTGTCCTGAGGTTGGCTTACCTGTGAATTAATAAAAGGCTTAAATTTAAGACAATAGAAAATATTGATCCCTCCACATGTAAAAAAATTGTTTCATTTATGGACCATTTGTGGAGCTGAATTTGTGGGAGCTGAGGAGATGCCTCTAACTCTGCATGTTCATGTACTTTAGGGCTCAGCATGAGAGCCCTGCTCTCACTCCAGGAAAGCACTTGTCCTGCTGTTGCTACAGCCAGCAGCAGCTCTGCAGGTCGTGTTGTCAGAAGCAGCCTGTCAATACCCAGAGCTAATTCCTCAGCAGGATGACAGCGAGAAAATAGGAGACTTGGACTAGTCTCTGGACTCTGAAAAGAAATTCTGGAAGTACAATACAGCTCTATTCAGACTGATTTTTTTCCTGGGGACAGGTTTCTGTAGAGGGCAATCAAACCAGCAAACCCACCATTCTGTGTGGCTGCACTCAAGCCCCAGGATACCCATCAGAAAATGCAGAACTTCCAAAGACTTTTGTGGCTGTCTCCAGCCCCAGACTCCCTCCCTCCAACCCTTAACACGCTGCAATGAGCCGATTCAGAAGGAAGGTTGGTTCTGTGGAAATTACCATAATGGATGTTTGTTCAAACCAGAAAAAGAAATCTTGGGAGGCTCAGCCAGGGAAGAGTTGCTTAAGTTAGTGAACGAAGTGTAAGAACAAGGCAATGAACGTATTTAAGTGTGAAATTAGAAATCTGTAATCTGAACAGGACTAATCGTGAGGAGTCACAGAAGCTAAAAACCCAACCAGAACCCACAGATCCTAACAGCCTTCTGAAAGGCAGCAGGTGCCTGCAAACAGAGCAGCAGATCAAAGGGATCCTCCTGTCTGTTTGCCAGCCTGGCTCTCATTGTGAGCACCAGGGCTCCCTTTCACAGCCATTGCTGATAGGTAACGTGCCCTCCAGCCCTGCAAGGGTTTTGCTCACTCAGGATGTTATGTGCTTTGACAGTTTCTCAGAGGAAAGAGTATTCTAAAACTATCAAATGCTTCCAAAAAATACAGTATGTGTTTCTTTTCACAAACTCTCAGGCTAATTCATGCCTCAAGTAACAGCTATTCAAGTATCCTCTAAATGTGGACGGGATTGAGGATTTTATTTTTATCACTACAGAGCACTAGGCATTTTATTAAACATTGGCCAAGCTGTCTGCAATGTAAAACTTTCTCCAGCAGAAATACAACACAAAGTACACATTCCTTGGTCTACCTGTAGCTTTATGAGAATCTGAATAAAATGTGGAGAATCTACTGAAAAAACTAAAATATTTGTGCCGCACACAAACTACCCCCCCAAAAAAACCCCACTCACTTTTCACTGAAATGCAATCATTCCTGAAATGCATGGCTGGAGAAAATATTATTTATACACAACCATAAAGACAAGTCTGTCTAAAACTGAATAGATACCTTGTGATTACCCAATTTCTAGCCTAATTGGGTCTAAAGTCTGGATCAGTTAAAAAATATGCAAGGATCCTTGGGTTTGATAAAATACGGCAAAGTTATTGATTCTATTTCTTACTTGAAGAATTGGCTAGCAGCCCTCAAACCTTGTGATGATGCATTGATTTAGTGCTTAGTGTGCTTGAAAGAATGTGAGATGCAATAGATAAACAATTCTGTCTCCTGTCATTAGCATTGGTATCTTGAGAACAAGGACAAATGCTATAAAAGCTGCAGAAGCAGGCAGAAATAGTGACAGAAGTGTCTATCTAGACAGTAATGCTAATAACAGCTACTTGAGTCACTAGGCTACCTTGGAAATTGTGCTGCCACATCTTCACTGCTGCCTAGCCAGCTATACTGCCTTTACTGTAGTCACACATCTTATTACAATACTTTTGGGAGTCTCCGAGTCAAGTATTGAAGTCTTTTGCTTAAAATGTGAAATCTGCTGCTTGAAGTACAAATGACACCTTAGAAAGAGAAGTCAGACAGCATGCCTGGAAAAAGCAGACAAATCCCTATCAGAGTAGCAGCATGGCCATGACAGGGGTGCACAGGAGGCCCCAGTGGCTTCAGTCCCACTGAGTGCATGAGACTGCCCAAGAGCCACCTGTGCCAGAGCTGGCACAGATCTTTGAAAGTACTCACTAGGTTTTGCTACAAAAGAAAACTAAACTCCGGAATTTCCTGGGACAACTTAAGCTGCTTTTTACACAGCTGAACAGCACTAGGTGTTCACTACAGGATTTTCACTGAGACACCACCAAGGCTGTGATCTACAATCAATACTATTGACTGTTGCCTGGCTTCTGACCCTTGCCTAGAGTCCATTGAAGGAAGAAACACCTGGTGGGAAAATGCTGTAATAAAAAGCCTATCCTTTGTAAGTATTGTCAAAAGAAATTGATCTGGAAGCAGCAAAGATTTTCCTATACTTGTTTTCTGGTCACCCTGTTGCAGATAACCCGAAGCTGACTCATGGCCATCACAAATGTCTTGAGGTACATGTCAAGGCTGTGGGGCTCCTGCAGTCTTGGGGACTTATTTCAAGGTTCAGGTCCTTGGTTTATGTACCTAATACTAAGCAGAATCTCAAGAAAGACTGTGTTTTGTTTATCCCTGCAGCTGCCTCAAGGTTAGCACACGCCTGCCATATGGTGGACTGAAGACCCATCCAAGTGTTTTGAGTACCATTTAATTGCTTTTAATCAGCAACCAGAAGCCAACATCAAAAGATCTTCCTTTGAAACTGAATACTCTGAAATCTCAAATGATTTTCTACCCAGACTGAGGTGTAAGATTGCAGAGCTAGAAATTGGACTTTTATCTAAATTCACTTATCGGGCACCATGCAAGAATAAGCAGTTGGGTTTTCTCTCAAGGTGACTGTGCAGAGAAATCCTGATGAAGCTGTAACAGAATTCACTTGCACAGAAGTTAGCTTTGTGTCAGCCATTAATACTGCTTAAACCTCAGATTTACAGAATGATTTTCTTCCATGTGCTTCAATGCCAGAATTTACTGGATTCTTGTATAACTGATTACAATAGGAGTTGCTGACATTCTATCAGACAGATAAGGACACTTGAAACTTTTCTGCACTATTTCTAAGTCAAAAATACCTTAAGATGTGTACTGCCCACCTACATAGAAGGTGAGATTTTATTTTTTTAAAGGACTTCAGACTGACAATCACCTCCCAAGGGGCAGTCACACAGCCTCATAAAGGATGCAGCACCTTGTGAAGTTTCAGGGGTGGCATTAACTGCTAACTGAAGTCATCCCAAACTCCATATATTGCCAGCTTCCAGAGCCTTTCACTTCACCTTTAAAAAAACAGCCGCAGTGTCATTTTGCAGAAAGAGATAAACTACATCCATGAGGAAACTTGTTCAGACACAGCTTGCCATCATGTCGGTGTGGCTGTAAAGCACAGATCATCTGGAGCAGCAATTAAAATTGGAGGAGGAGGAAGAGGTCAGTGGACCAGTCAATAATCAGAGCACCTTTTCCCCACAGCTGGCACACAACCCCTCTGCAGCTTGTTGCTTAATTAAGGTTTGGAGTTTTCTACAGTGCACTTCTGCCATCTAGAGGCTTTCCTGCCCTGCTGGAAATCTCATCCAGGAGGGATTTTTTCCCCTTCTGTATCCCAAACATTTCTAATCGGGTATCAAATCTCTGATTAAAGGATAGCAAGGCTAAGACTGATATCATATGTGACTAAAATAGAACTAAAAATAAGCTGGAAATACGAAAGAGGTTTATTTTGAATCACAGTTTTGGTGGACTGCAGATTTTATCACATAGTTATATTTCATAATAATCCCTCTGAAATAAACCATTTTGAGGCAGAAGGGATAATACAGGGATAATAATTAAATCAAAATTTAAGATAAACCATTCCAAAAACTCCAGTGCAAGACACAGGTATTTTTTATGGTCTCTGAGTCTGGAAAAGCTTTATGTTTATCATCCACAAAATAATTCAACTTAAAATGAAGGTTGATCCATGATTAATACAAATCTTTTACAGACTGCATTACTGAGATACTGCAGTTAAATATCCCTAAGCACATAAAAGTAAGGGGATTTACATGACGAATCCCTCCACGCACCCCATCACACAACAACCCTCCACAGAGGGTTAAATCAGACCCCCAAGGCATACTCAGAGCACCTTTTAAATCCCCAGCTGTTGATGCAAGCAGGAAGACAGTCCCACTAGCTCAGCTACCTACTATGCTGTGAGCTTTGAGTACCTCTGTTATGCACAGCTGTCCTACTTAAAAGCCAGAGTCTTTTCTTCCTCTCTCGTTAAGGAACTACCCATTGCTTCATTAGGAGAGAGAATTAATGCACAGAATGGGAGAGGCAAGTGTGGCAGGGTGAAAGCCCCAAGGCTAGGTGCAAAATCAGGATTTAGGATCTGTATTTATACTGCAATGAGATGTGCTGCCTCAAGGTTGCCTTTAACACCACTGGGCACTGATTTAATGACAAATGGGAAAGCTGAGCTCTACGGGCAGCTGAGGGCTCTCCTGGACAGTGTTTGTACTTGGAGCCAAGTACATCTGGCAGCATGTTGTCAAGTGTGCAGAGAGCTTGTGTTCAGGCTATGCACGAGGTAGTCTCAAGGCAAGTGGACCATGAGCCAGAATGATCCTAATTGCTCCCATGCATCCATCAAATCCATCTCCCCATCAACTGCAATGTAGTATACCCACTCAAATGTCAGCGGCCTCAGCCTAAAATAAAACTCCAAAATTCAGATTCAAGAGCTGCCTGAAAGTTCACCAGAAAGACCTGCAGTGTCTGGAAACCTCGTGCTTCTCCTGAAGCCCTGCTTGAACATCAAAGCTGCTGTGGAGCAGGGTCCAAGTGCCCACAACAACCACAGCTGATAGCAAGTACCTAACACAACAGGATCAGGCTGCAAACAACGTATGGTTGCAAATTTTTTTTCTTGATAGAAAGGGTGGAGGAGATTGTTCGGGTTTTCAATGTAGTGTTGGTTTAATGTAAACTGTTTGGTGTGAGGTGAAAGCACTGTTAACCCATTGTACACATTCCTGGGAGCATGCTCTGAGTGCTGAAGAACAAAGCCTCTCAGCACCTGCACTTTAAAAGTCAGCTCTGTTCTGCTTTTAAAAGAAGAAAAACTCATGTTTGCTCTCAGGAGCAAATTCTGGGTCCTGGACACTGGTGTGCCTCCTCACACAGGTCTGAGGGGTAGATTTTAGGAACATCCCTGTGTTACAGATTCCTGCTAGCTTGTTCTGGTTTCCTCCTTGGTCTGCAGATGCCCCTTTCAAAACATTTTCAATAATTGTACAGAATTTATATACCTTAAACTGAACATTGGCTTCAACTCTGAAAGTTATGTATGTCCCAAATAATCACTTACTATTCAGGACCTGTTGATCTAAATGAAGTATTTGGTGACCAGAAGGAGTACTCCGAGTCTTTTGCCTATTTCTGCTGCCCAAGAAACCAGACACAGTCATTAGGCATAAGCAGTGCCCTAATGCTGGAAAGAGCTCAAAAGAAAACATGAGAGGGAGAAAAGGAGCACAAGGGTGACAGAATCTGAATTACTGGGATCCCCTTATGCCTCTGCTTTCATGCATTTCTTATGCCAGTCCCAAGCCAGCTCACATTTGTGAAGAAGCACGAGTGCCTGAGAAGGACCTCGCTGGTTTTCCTGTGAGAGTGGATGCCAGGAAAGGCTTAGCAGCACAAAGTGCCTCTGTTCCAGCAGGCACAAGGAATTGAGCCCCTCAGAGTTGTCTCTTTTGAAGACAGCAGGGACTACTCCAGTGAGTGGTTAAGCTCATCTACTTCACCAGCTTTTAAAGGATTTGCTGTGGCATGGGGTTGCCTCCCAGTGATCAGGTGTGACCCCACCGAGTGCTTTAAAGTTTTAGGAAAAATTGACTTGCATCTCAACCAGTTAAGCTCTTCAGTTCTTCTGCCAAGCAGGAATCCCACTACTGGTGTCCTGGGAATAAAAGCCATAAACAAGCAGTAGAAGCATCCTGCAGACTAACCTTTTTGTTCTGTGCTCACAGAGTGGCTAACACAGTGGGATAGCAACAACACAAATCATCATTATTATCATCCTGAAAGATGGAGGGAAAAATACCTAAAGGAACAAAACTTACAAGAGAAGCACACTTTCCAGGTCAGCTTTTAAACTAGAGGCTGTGCTCAAGTGAGTTGTGATTTAACTGTGGGAAGTTTTTATCCTCTGTGTATTATAGAGCAAGATGTGACTAAATAGATATAACTGAAATACAAACTTCTCCAAGGAAGAGAAGGAGAAAGGCACTGTGCTAGAAACAGCTGCTGAAGACAATGCATTAAAAAATTTAAGACCTACATTCTGAGGTTTTAAGCACTGATTTATGGGATTACACTATTATCACCAGAATTGATTCGAAATTACTAATTTCCTGAAAGTTATTGATTTGCGACAATGAAATAACTCGAAATGACAATATTAAAAATATTAAATGTTTTAAAATAGTGAAATCTAAGTCTATGGACTCCTTTTAGTTATATATATAAACACTGTGTCTGTCATTTGTGCAAGCAGCAATGACAAAACCCTGCTGGAAGGTCCTTTCTTGTCTGATTTCAGTCAATTTTAATTGCTTTCCCTCTGTGCTGGTTTCAGGTGCAGCAGAGTTAATTTTCTTAACATTGGCTAGTATGGGGCTATGTTTTGGATTTGTGGACAGGTGACCCAAACTGACCAGATGGAATTCCAGACCATATGACATCATGCTCAGGATATAAAGTGGGGGGAAGAAGGAGAAAGAAGTGGACGTTTGGAGTGATGGTGTTTGTCTTCCCAAGTTACCATCACATGTAATGGGCCCCTGCTCTCTTGGGGATGGCTGAACAGCTGCCTGCCCATGGGAAACAGTGGATTGACTCCTTCTTTTGCTTTCTCTATCAAACTGCTTTTATCTCAACCCATGAATTTTCTGGCTTTTACCCTTCTCATTCTCTCCCCAATCCCAGTGGTGTGGCTGTGACTGGGTGGCTGCCTGGGGCTTGGCTGCTGGCTGGGGTTAAAGCACACCCACCTTGTGAGTTTCAGTCCTGTTGAAATGCCAATGTTTCTAGTCAGCCCTCTGGGATGGGTTGCCCTTCCTGGTGTCTTCTTCTGATTTCATCCATACTGTACAATTTTTAGTTGTGTGAAGCAAAAATTCCACCATGTGGGGCCATTTCTCATTCACTACCATGATGGTAGCTTAGGTCAGGCAGTGTGAGATGTGTATACCTACATCCTACAACCTTTCTGACATTAAGTCTTGGCATCTTCTGATGTTCCATCTGAGGTCTCATTTAAGGTAAAGTAGATGCTGGGCACTCACCAAAGCCACTCTATCACACACCTCCTCAGCTGGGAAGAGGAGAGAAAACATAACTTAAGGGGTTTGAGTCCAGATAAGGACAGGGTTCTCCAAAGGGTCACAAGTTCCACCAGGAGCCTGCTCCAGCATAGACTTCCCATGGACTCACAGCTTCCTTTCAGCATCCTTCTGCCCCAGTGTGGAGTCTCCAGGGGCTGCAGGTGGATCTCTGCTCCATCATGGACCTCCATGGGCTCAGGGGCACAGCTGCCTTTACACAGGCTGCCTGGGAATCTCTTTGCAGCCCCTGGAACACCTCCTACCCCTCCTTCCTCACTGGCACTGGTATCTGCAGTGCTGCTGTTTTCACACATTCTTACTCCTCCCTCTACTGGTGTTTTCTTCCCTTTCCTGAATACATTATCCCAGTGGCACTATCAGTGGCACTATCACTGTCACTGATGGCTCAGCCTTGGCTAGAGACAGGTCTGCCTCAGAGCCAGCTGCCATTGGCTCTGTTGGATGTGGGGGAAGTTTCCAGCAACTTCTCACAGAAGCCATTCCAGTAGTACCCACCTTCTACCAAAAGTCTGTCACACAGGGCCATTACAGTATCTTTGTGTTTCATGCCAGGTCCTCCCTAGAACAGTGTTGGAGCTGTAGAGAGGATTTGGACATTCATGGGTGGTTGGTCTCTGGGTTAAAGCACTTCCAGCAGAGGAGGTAGAACAAAGCTTATATCAAGTGGAGTGGTGAAAAGAGTGGTAAGTTTTGTTCAGTACCACCACTGGTTTTTCACATTCCTCATCTCAGACCCAGTTCTTAGTCCCATGCCTGAAATTGGAGGTTCAGGGAAAAGGCCAAGAGCACCACTCTGCATGTGGCTGTGCCATTGGTTGATCCAAATTCAACAGCCAAAGCAGATATTATGATTTAAATGATCCTTGTGATGAGGAACAAATTACACCAGAAAATATATTACAGGTCTTGCTCTTACACTTGATGAACGGTATGTCTATTGATTTAAAATATATATTTTTCTTTCTTATTGTCAGTTAAATGCATGGGATAGTAACTGATTCATGAAGCAGTAGGTATTGTTTCTTTTAACTCTGATGATAATTACTTTTATTTAATGAATAAGGTCCAGGTTCAATAAAAGACCCATCTGGCTTCATATAATAAATTGATTTTATGGGGCTGCTGTGAAGTGGAAGCCAGAGAGAGTTTTTATTGAATCTAGGCCCAAACACAATATATCACAACTCTCATTTTCAGCTTATTTCATCTATTAATAAAACTCCATTTAATATCCTTGGATATTTTTCAAAAGGTTTGTCCTTTATCCTCTTTGTCATAATTAGCACGGAGGGTAATTAGTTTTTACATAGGCGTTTTCCTTCATCTAGATAAAAGTCATCTAAATTGTTTTCATTTGCTTATGGAAATGAGAACACCACGTTTTTATTTCTCCTTCAATTGCTCCCTGGCGATCACCTTAATTGGAATTACTATTTCTATGTTGTGGAGTTTAACCCTTCAGGAACTGTTGAGCTGGACAAGGAGCCCAGAGCCTCTGGTAAATGACAAATGAACTGTTCTGTTCTGTGTGGACCTAAAGCCTTCAGCTGCCATGTCAAATAACCACAGCAGGATTTTGAAGGTCATGGGACCCTTGTGGCTGTGGGGTGGTCTCTGGGGAGGGAGCACAGATCTGCAGCCCTGTGCATTGCCTGGGGGGAGGCGACTGAGGTAACTTCCACACTGTGGTGCCCACACTGGCGTCCCAGGATTGCTCTCCTGAGTCCAGCATGGGAAATCACAAGCCCAGAGCAACAGCCATTGCTCTGCCTGCCTCAAATCCATTGCCATAGAAACTGCAGTCTTTGGGATGCCCCAACTCATAGCGCTGCATCTGTAAACAGAGCCAGAGGAGAGGGTGAGGTGAGGCAGCAGAGGCTTTACCCAGCCAGGGCTCAGCTCCAGAGGCCTTTCAAGGGACTGTCTGCATTTCTGCTGAAACATTCTGTTTGTTTGTTTGCTCAGGAAGACTGTTGTAAAAATGAAAAAAAAACCGTATACATATATACCTGCAAAATTCATAGATTTTGATACAGTTCCACATGCAATGTAATGTCACATAGAACTCTCTATTTGCATTTAATAAATAAGTTTTCTGCAATGTCTTTTATTTAAGACAATATTTGCATAGAAATATAAAGTAAAATAAATTAATGTTGAATTATAAACAGCAATAAAATATGATTTTTTAATTTAGTAACAAGAATATTTAAAATTTGCATTCTAGTTTCTGAATCAAATGGGCTAAAAGGAATTCAGGACCTAAATTTATTTTTATAACTTTTTTTTCAATATTAAATGAAAATTTCTATTTTATCAAAAAATAATGTAAAGACTTTCAGATTTCAAAAATATTTTTCTTTTATTATGACAGTTTTTGATTAATTTCTAATATCTTAGGGACACCGAGTCCTCAGATTGTTGTTAGTACAATTTTGTTGCTCCTTTGTGTTAATCTTCATGGCATTCTGCAAACTGTGATATCAGAGGCTCCAAGATGGAAGAAAGGTGTGAGGAAACCAGAAAAAATAAAATTGAAAAACATTGAATAATTTAATTTTTTCACTCTTATAAAGAATAATTTGTTTTAAACAAGACAAGATACTATGTGTGTGGGATAAATATAATCTTTCATTTCAGAAAATATATTATTTAATCTTAAATGTTTCCCAGACCTCTTACCTTCATTCTTAATTTTGAGTGCATTGCCTAAGACTTATCATATTTTTTTGTTTTTTAATTTTTGAACTCACATGTGATCTGTCAGGGCTTTTTAATGACGTGGTTGCTTATTCAAGTATTTTGTTTAATTATTAAGCAGCAAGTAATTTTCTGTTATTGTTGAATTATGCAGACAATAAAATGTTATATATTATGACTAGATTTAATACCTATTTGACATCTTTATGTCATAAACTCAGTGTTATCTTTTCTTTAATATTAAATTAGAATTAGAAATTCCCATGTTGACTATTCTCACATCAGGAAAAACCATTTCAAAGTTAAGGTAGTAAAACCAGCAGTGCAAGAAAAAAAAGGCCCATAAAAATTAGGCACAAAATTAAAAACCTGGGCAAGCATATTTGTTCAGAAATCAGCCCTGGTGTGTACTTAAGGGCATATCTAAGAAAGGAAAAGATTTTCCAGCTGTTGACCACTATTAACCCTTCACTATGGGACAAAGCTAGCTGTGATGCATTTGCTCCATATTTGCACGTCCAATGAACAGAAACAAAGTTGTAAATGATTGAATCCCATAAACTTTGTTGCTGAGGAAAAAGAAGGACACAGATTTCAAATAAGCTGATTTCAGATGTAACACTGAAGGTGAAAAAAACACTTCTAAGCAGGTGAAAACTCAAGAAGGAAACCCAAGAGATACAAAAATGCAGCATATGGAATAACAGCTCAGTCACCCCTCAGAGCCAAACTTCACTTTGGAGACTTGTCTGCTTATAATTTAAAACAAACAAAACCGTACAAACCTCCAAAATCTACCCTGGGTATCAAATATTTCAGCTGTGTAATCCCTGGAATGTCCTATTTTGGATTCCTGCATGCTGCTTCAGGGACCAATTAAAAGCACAACATCTTCATTGCAGTCCTGCAGGTTTCATTGTCTCAGGCATTGGGAGTCAGAGGGTGCCAGCTGCCAACCTCACAAAACCAAATAATGAATGGGATACCTACGGCAAGAAGAAGGCAAGGGAAGGAGGAAGAGAAAGAAACCTGCTTGCTGCAATTATACACACAGGTAAAGCACTTTAATATTCATCTTCCTATCTAGAATAACTAGCAACATTTCCAGCGATGGCACAGTGCAGTAAGAAATTAGGAAGGCAAACACACAGGGCTAAAAGTGCTTCATCCTCTGTACCCTTGGGTAGGAATGGGTGCACTTGGAGTGATGGCGTGTAAGGAAGAGTTCAGCTGAAAACAGCTCCTACCCTGTGATGAGACCTTTCTTTTTTTTCATCCCATCTCTGGTTTTGCCACAGACATTTTAACAGAGAAGCAGAAACTGGAGGCTACTGGAAAAGAGAAGCCAGTTGGCAACCAAGCAGGTAGTGCCCTTTGTCATTGGGCAAGGCAAGGCTTTGCTAATGAGATACTAAAGAAAACCCTTTTAGAGATAACTAAGGATAATCAGCTAGGGTCTTCAATGGAAAGGAGGGATAAAATCTGGAGGTAAACAGTAGGTTTGGCACTTTAGAAGAAGGCTAACCTGAGGAAGCTGAAATTCTTTGGGGCTGGAGAAAAAACCAGGTCTGGGATGGCATCAATAGTGACAGGGAATTCCTAGAGAAAAGGAGTTCACCTAGGGGTGATTGTTGGGATGGAGTCTGAAGGAGTTATCATTTGAAGGGCAGCTGGGTTGGAGATCTCTAAGAATTCCTATTTGAGATGTCCCAGCAACTTCCATATATAATTTGTCATCTAATGTTTTTTGTCATCAAAAAAATGTTATAAAAGTACAAGAGTTTTCATGTCCAACTGTAGGTGAAAATGCAACTGAAGGACTAGTTTTCAGTGCTGTCATGTAGCTAATGGAGATGGGTTTCTCCCAAGGGATTCAGCAAGAGCCCACCACAGATAGTCTGATTTATCTCTTCAAGTGCCTCTTTCACTACAGAGGGAAGATGGATAACTCGCATACAGTAGATACCTACTTTATGCATACACAGGTAATGTAGGTAAGGCAAAGCAGACTCCAGGAAGTAACTCAAGATAACTTGAGTTTTCAGAACTTCCCACATGATATTAACGCCTTCTATGCATTTGTTGTGGTTTGAAAGCAAAATGAATGTGAGGCTCCAAGTCAGAGATATAATTTAATAAGAAGAAAGGTAAAAAGGTAAAAGTAAAATAAAATAAATACAATAACACAAAGGATCACTGACAGAGTCAGAATACAACCTGAGCAGGATGGTGGAAGCAGTCCAGGTAAGGTGCTCTTCCTGAAGCAGTGATCCCACAGAAAGGTCTGGTAGCTCTGGTCCTCTGGGAATCCAGTGGATAAGTGCTACCTGCACTGTCCCAAATCCCAGCTTATATCCAGGTGAGAATGCTTGGCTCCTCCCCCTGGGCAGAGCAATCTCACAATAGCATGAGAAGTGTGAAATGGGTCCTTGATGGCCCATTAACAGAGATAACCCCTGGAGGGAGTTACCTGTGACTCATGGGCCATTAGCAGGAGACACCCCAAAAGTCATTAGCAGAAAACACCCCAAAGGCGTTAATGGGCCATTAGCAGAAAAGGCAGGGGGCTTGGGAAAACACTAGCCCACCTGGTTTCAACAGTTCATGAAGATGGTGATAGAATAAATACTTTGTGTACATCCTACACTGCAACCCAGGACAGCATTTGTCTTCAACATTGATGCTGGAGTCTGGGATCACCAGGGCCCAGTGTTGGAAGATCAACATGTAATGACTGGTGAGATCAGACTCTCAGCTGACTCTTTCCTTGTCCAAAACTTGTTGCTCTATCTGGATGTTCATAGGGGCCTAGTGGGATTCAAGCCAGGGCACAGATAAACCTGCCCACTGTCATCATAGGATCAGTCATCTATTTTTCAACTGGCTTGGAAGCCTGTAGATGCCCCAGTTCACTGAAAGCTGGAAAATGTCTCAATTTTTAAGAAGGGCAAGAAGGAAGACCCTGGAAACTACAGGCCTGCCAGTTTTCAGTACCTGGTATAATTATGGAGATTATTCTGGGAGGTACTGAAAATCACTTGAGAGAAAATGTAGACAATGGTGACAGCCAGCAAGGTGGTGAACAGCCAGGATCAAGTGGAGAAAGTCCTGTTTGATAAACTTAGTTCTCTTTTATAACAAGGTCACCCTCCTGGTTGACTAAGGGAAGCCAGTAGATGTGATGTTTTTGAACTTTAGCACAATTTTTGGCACTGTCCCTTCACAGGATAAACTGGCCATCACACACATAGACATGTTCATCATATGCTGGTAATCACTTGGATGATGGGCCAGGCTCAAGGGATTACAGTAAATGGGGTTATATCATAATAGCAGCCAGTCACCAGTGCAGTTCCACAGGGCTCCATTTCAAGGGCAATTCTCTTTAGGGCTTGTTCTTTCTATAATGCCTTTATAGATGATCTGGACAGAGGAGTCACATGTACATAATTATATTTGTTGACAGTGCTAAACTAGGAGGAGCTGTGGATTCCCTGAAGGAGAGAGAATTCTTGCAGAGAGATTGCCATAGACCAGAGAGCTCAGCAACTACCAATCATATGAAATTTCACAAGAGCAACTGCCAGATTCTTCACCTGGGATGGAGTAATCCTATACCTAGGGAGAAAATGGAGAATGAGAAATCTGGGAGTTTCAGTCCATGGCAAGTTGAATATGAATTAACAGTGTGTCCTTGCAGCCAAAAGGGCCAAGAGTATCCTGAGGTGCATCAAGTACTGCATGGCCAGCTGGTCACAGGTGACTGTTCACTCTGCTCTGTGCTGGTACGGCCTCACCTCGAGTGCCCTGAACAGTTTTGGGTGCCAAAATAAAAGAAATCTATAAAGACATTAGGTTGTGTCCAGAGGACAGGGACCAAGATGGAGAAACACCTTGAGGGGGAACACTTATGAAGAGTGGCTGAAGGGGCACTTGCTCTGTTCAGCTCAGACAAAGAAGGATGAGGGGTGATCTCATCACAGTCTACAACTTTAGAAAAGGAGGCAGCAGAGGGGCAGACACTGATCTCCTCTTTCCGGTAACCAGTCGAAGAACCCAAGGAAATGGAACGAAGCTGCATCAGGCAAAGTCCAGACTGGGCATTAGGAGAGAGTTCACTAGGAGGGTGGTCGGTCACTGAAACAGACTCCTCAGGAAAATAGTTGCTGCATTAAGCCTGTCAGAGTTCAGGGATTGTTTGGACAATGCTTTTAGTCATATGGTTTCATTTTAGGAAGTACTATGAGGAATAGGGTGCTGGATTTGACGATACTTATGGGTCCCTTTCAATTTGAGGTATTCTATGATTATAGAAGAATCATGAGTGGAAGAGATAGAGAGACCAACTTGCTACCTACGGCACCTGCCTCGAGTCCGACCATGTACAAAATGGGTACAAAATGTTCCAGATGGCAGCAATGGCAAGAACATGAGTTGTCAAATATCTCATGTCATGTCTCAAACTCATGGGTTACTTTATAACTTTATCTTCAGACAGTTTACTCTCTGATACTTATAAAAAGTCGCAAGTTATTTCAATAAATGACAAAAATCTATTTTGCTCAAAGCCCATCCAACATCCACTAGTTCCATTTATCTTCATGAAACCCCCTTCATACAGCTGCATCTCTGCACAATTCATAACAAAAATCACTTTCCATGTCAGCATCTACTAATGAATCTTCTTTAATTGCTGACAGCAGAATGCACATCATCAGTTTCTTCTTTGAAGCCAAATCCAGCTCATGTTGCTCATTCTTCATAGCCGCTAAAGTAAATGGCAAGCACAGCAGCCACAATGATTTAGTATATCAAGTTTAAGCTGATGTTCCAGGTAATTTTTCTGTTGTAGCTAATTTGATGTCTTCTTGCTTGTGACTACAAGTCTGTTGCTCCCTAGATTTTTGTATGATAACCTCACTGTGTCAGGGATGCTCTAGATGGCCAGAGAGGGACCAAGACAAGGGGCACTTCTATGGCATATGTGCACATACAGGAATAGCTGGATATGGAACCTTTAAAGCCCACCTCTACTCCCAGGCTGCTGCTTGATGCACCTAGCAAAAATATATCTACATAGCAGAAATGTAATTGACCACTGCTGGGCAGGATGAGTCTGTTAAATAATAATTTTTAAAATAAATTGTTTAATTTTTAAAAAAGAGCAGTACTTGGGTAAATTTAATCTAAAATTCATATACTGTAATGCCAGAACATATTTGAGTTACTAATTGTACAATAATAATGTCGATGGACTTTCAAAGATGATCTTGTTCCTTTTTCACTTCTTTGTTAGTTCTATTTTTTTATCTCTCTGACCCATCTTTTAATTTCTTGTGGTCTCCCCTTCTGTTGTACTGCTTTATGCCATTCAGCTTCCAGTTCTCCATTGCAACAACTGCCATTCCCACTTCCCCAGTTTTCTGCCACAGAGAGTCTGGATTTTTCCACAGATAAAGATGTTAAAAATTTTGGAGTACATTTCTTGATCTCATTGTGCCATGCAAGTTTTAGAAATGTAGAAAGAAAAATTACTAAGAAGGTTTTTCAGTGAATTAATTCAATATTGTTGAAGTTTTTGCTCCTTTTTCTTGACCTTATCTAATATGTAGCCATATAGAAAATACACATTTTGGTGAGCTTAATGTAAAATATTTTTACTCTGCCAAAACATGATGTTTCAATGTTTTTTCTTTAAAAAAATCTAGCAACTAATACATCTAATTAGCATTTTCATTCCCTAAAATTAACACTTTCTAATAGAAACTATTTGCCATATCTACTTATATTTAACATTACCTTGTTGGAGTGTTGTCAATAGCAACAGTAATTTATTCTCTTTTAGAGGCTGCACTAGAACCTGAACACCAGGTGTTAAGCCTGGTTAACACCATGACCCAAACAGTGCTAGCTGGAAAGCATGGATGTTCTGCAATCCTCCAGGCCAAATCAAACCTCTCACAAGTTTTCTGCTGTACTTGAGGAAGATCACAAAGTTCAGAACTATTCTTATTTTCCTCAGCTGTTTGCTCGCTAATTGGTGTCAAGTCGACTTTGTTTAAGATAAGATCTTGACATCGGAGAGTGGGAGACAGAGATTACACGTGGAGATTTTCCTTGTTTTGAGGCTTGTATGCCCACATCTCATCCTGACTCCAGATTATTTAGGAAAATGTTTAACTCTTAAAAGCTTTATCATAGCTCTGGTCTGGAAGAAACAGAAAAAAAAAAAAATTAAACAATGAAATGCAAAAGAAGAGCAATAGGCTCTTTCCTACCCGCTGTTTTAGTGAATTTATTTCCAATGGGCTGCTCTCAGGCTGCTCGGTGAGATGCCGCAGGTGTCCCCAGCCATCCGTGCCGGTCCCGGGCGGGCAGGGCTGGCACCAGGTGGCACCACCGGTCTGCAGTTCCCAGGGCTGCGCTGGTGT
This sequence comes from Zosterops lateralis, assembly GCF_965231275.1. Lineage (NCBI taxonomy): Eukaryota > Metazoa > Chordata > Aves > Passeriformes > Zosteropidae > Zosterops > Zosterops lateralis. The sequence goes on from NC_139762.1 coordinate 146,502,174, forward strand.
CCCGGCAAGGGGCTCGCACAGAACCCTCTGCTCTAATTCTGATTACTGCAAGCAAGTTATCTGCTGATATCTGACATATCAGCAAATAGGAGCTCGGTTATTTTTGTTGTTGATATTTCTCTTTGTGCTACTGTTAGAGGTTTGTCCCTGAAGAAGAAGGAAAAGAGATGCACTGACGGTTTTCAGGTACATAAGAAATTCTTATAAAGCATTGCAGGGATACAGGGCCCTTTGCATTCACTGTGAATAGAAGAAAAAGTAACATAAAGGGATATTTAGGTTAGACAATAAAGAAAATGCTGTAACAAAGAGATTAAAGCACTGGAAATTACTGTTCAAGGTGGCTCTGGAGACCTGACGACACTGGTTTTCAGGAACAAGTGAGACTGATTTAGGCTGAAGAGCAGAGAAGGAAGGACTGGAGGACTTGTCAGGCTCCCTTCTAGCGCTGTTTTCTATAATTAGGTGAGATAAAGGTTATACTCAGGTACTCGAACAGCACCTTGCCCAATGGTAGAGGTTGCATAAAGTCTGTTAACATTTTCACAAACTCTCCTCAGACCCAAAGGCACTGATTGAAAAGCAAACTCTGGTGTATCAATACTAATGGCAATCACCTCTTTTGATTGTGTCCCATTCTCACCCTGAGATTTGACATTCAAAAGAGAGATCAGGGGTAAAGAAGCATCTCCTTCTTCTTGTAAAGAGTTTCTGCCTTTCCCTTTGGAGATGTTTCTTTTTAAGATCATCTCTGAAAGCAAATTCTTGGCTGGTTAGCTTTGTTTGTTTCTTCAAGACTTTCAAGCTTGGAAAAAAGACTGTTGTAAATAAAAAAGAAAATAATCGTATCTCATGAACAACATATTCTAACATTCATATACACCACACATATGGGCATTTTTCATATATTGACAAATTTGGAAATAGTAAGATAATTTTCTGAGATTAAGGAGGTGAAAGTATCTTCATTTTACTACATGAATGTGATGTTTCTGGATTTGATTGGATAGAAATTCATGATTAACTGATAACTTCTGGTATTATTTAAAAGGGTGGGAGGAGGTGTACATCCTCTTGAAACTTGGTAGAGCCTTCCAAATTGAGATCCTTTGATGACTTTTATTAAATGAGAGTCTGAATTTGTTTTTAGTGAAGAGCCTTCTCTTTCAGCACAGTGACTTTCCAGCAGGTGTGTCTTTCCTCATGGAGAAACTCCCAGCCCTGTGATGCCCCTTCTTCTGTAAGAGCTGCTCCATGACACCCCATGAATGAACTTCATCTTGAGTATTCTGTTTGTGATTGTCTTCTCATTAAAATGACTGAATAGTAGTGAGACAAAATGATGCAATATGCAAATAGCAAAATGGAGTCTAGCTTAAGGCATTGGGAATTCTGATACTTCTAAATGTGTTCAAGATATTAACTAATCCATAGCAAAGTATATGACACAGGTAGAGACTCTGATTTACAAGTTGTAAGCTGCAGGCTACTTGGAATAATACAGTCACTACAGGCTCTGTGTGCTCTGCTTACACTATCTGGAGCTAAAATGAGCACTAGAAATCATGCCTGTATCTGTTCACCTTCATTTCTGCTGTCATTTTGGGTGTATGTCAAACTCCCTATGACAAAGTGGAAATATCTCTGTTCCTCTTCATGATTTCTTTCCCCACAAGCATATGCATGCGAAGAAGCACAAAATAAAACTTCCTCCTATTAAAGATGCTAAGCTTCATACTATGTTTCACTTCTACACACTGGTTTTCTTGTGTCTCCTTCCAATTTCACCTGAGTAAATGAATCATCACTATACCTTACTAGGCTAGGAATCAGCTCCAGGTTAACTGGAAAGCTGCAATAAAATAAAAAATGAAAAGCATTTACTTGTATTATGAACAATAAATCTTTCATTAAAATTCCTCCCATCTCTCAGTTCCCTTCTGGATGGATTAAACATGTCACCCATGTAGTTTGCTGATATGTTGTCTCTGATGTCTGAAACAGGAAGCATCGAGCAGTCCCAGGGAAGCACTTGGCTACAGTTAAATGGCAGATTACAGCCATCAAGAGATTTTCTCATCACATATAGTAACCAACCACCTTGAAAATGGTTAATAAAAAGACTTGACGAGAAATCCACATTAGTAGTTAGATTTCAGAGAAGCAAGCACATTTGCCAGTATGCCTACAGACATTTTAGTCTTAATTCCAAAGTCCCGACATTCTGGTACATCCTCCTTCACGAACATTTTTGCATCTTTTAAGAAAACCATCTCACTTTCTCACCTTTCTTAACACTAGTCATTCCAGTGATCACACAGATAAAACTATAGCAAGTTTATAAATTTTTATGTACTGTAGAAGAAGATAAAGTTCCTCAGTACACATTAAAAACATACCGGGAAAAACAGTCTGGATTATTCCTGGCTCAGGCAAAGGCAAACCCATCCTGGCTATGGGGGATGGGTTTGGGATTGCTTTTGTTCAAAAACTTGGGTGCACTTGGTGGGTAATACAGGAGGATGGGGGAGTCTAGTGTATGCCTCAAGGGAATTCAGTTTTGGGTGAAAATCAAAAATTAATTAAGTTGCATTATGTTAATAATTATCCAACACTATGAATTACCACTTCAGTGGTGGCTACGTGTGGCATCACCTCACTGAGCACCTCTTGGCACTGATCTTAACCACAAGCACTCTGGGGACCCCAGCCTGACTGGCCTCTGACCATTGCACCCACACCAATGAAGAATGGACTTTGATAAAACTGAACAAGCACAGCTGCACTGAAATCACAACTGAGTCAAATGTGCAGCATGCCACAATCCAACATCTTACATCATCTTTCCTGCTTGAAAGACAGTTACCAAGGATAAAGGCCAAAAGTCATGGACTAAATGAATTCAACAAACTTTCATGTGTGTGTGTGTGTGTGTGTGTGAACATTTAACGAACATTTGACAGAGGCTTTCCATAGATAAAGAGAATGGAGTTTGTATATCTATCAAAACAGATAAATAGGAAAGGTGATGAGATACTGAGGAATGTGAAAGTTGGCCTGACATAAATGGTGTGGAATAAAGAGTGGATATTGTTCTGGTTTCAGCTAGGGTAGAGTTAATGTCTTCCCAGAAGCTGTTACAGTGTTGTGTTTTGCATTTGGAACAAAAATGGTGCTGATAATGCACTGATGATCTGGGTTTTCCTACATCATGTTTATGCCAAGTCAAGGACTTTTTTTTCCCCTTGTTTTATGCTCTGCCAGTGAGGAGGTGCATAAGAGAAACTGGGAGGGAGCACAGGCAGGACAGGTGATCTGAACTGACCAGAGGAATATTCCACAGCACAGAACACCATGCCTGGGATATAAACTGGGGGGACTTACCCAGAAGAGTGGCTGATCTGGGCTGGAGAAGGGGGGATCAGACATTGGCCAGTGGGTGGTGAGCAATTGCATTGTGCTTCACTGGAATATTTCCTTATCATTACTTAATATTATTACTGAATTCTACTTAATTTTCAATTATTAAACTGCTCTTAACATACAAGTTTTACTTCAACTCTCCTCTCCATTTCTCCAGGTGGGAGAGGAGGGAGTTGAATGAGTGGCTGCATGGTGCTTAATTTCCATCTGGGCATAAACCATGACAACAGCACACTAGTTCAGATTTTTAAATAAGTAAAAGTTACTCATATCTATCACAGAATCAGTTTTCAAGGAGATATAACAAACTTTATTTGTCCAGATGGTGCAATTAAGAAAAAAGAAGCCTGGGTAAAATGTAAAACTTGAACATTTCTCATTTGGGGCAATAAGTACATTAGTTCTACTTTCCAAATTGCATTGATCTTTAAACAAATTCTGGAAAATTAAGGTTGTCAAAACTGACATTAAATTTCTGATTTCACAGAAAAGAAATGTGTTAGTGAACCGGAATAACATATTTTTATCCATGGAAACTTTTTTAATTTGCCATTTTTATTCTGATTCTGAATGAAAAAATAAAATACCTGGTAAGTCAATTCCTGTATAGCTCTACCTATCCTAATTCAACAATATTAGGAAATTTATAGACAAAAATCCACTAAAACCAAAAGGAAAATTATTTTGCTTTTTAGTCTTAAACAATAAGTTATATTTCAGTTAATCTTGAAACAAAGTCATAGGTTATTATTGTTCTTAAATGAAAGCATGCAAGTTTAAGAAAATAATCAATAAGAAAACTAAGACCTGACAAACAGATTTTCATACCTGTTTGTTGCACAAGGGCAGGAGAAGCTGCAGAGGAGGAGGAGAAATAACAGCAGTAACAAAGTGATGAGCCACATTCTCGAATGCAAAAGGTGAATCACTTTTGTTGTCAGTCAGCAAAGTGATAAGGACAAACAAGACATTCAGTAGCACCAAACTTCCCTGAAAAGTTTGAAAGATCTGAAAATTGATGGTGCTCTGAGATTCAGGCTATAGAAAACTGAGAATATTAAAAACAAACAAGAATAGAAGGTGGAGGAGTTTTGGCTGACATTTTCAGAAATGCATTTAGTACGGGAAAGACTCCCTTTGGAGCAGAAAGTAACTGACATAACCTTTTAGGAAAAGAGTCAAGGGACCCGACAGGAAAATACAGAGCAGTCACATTGATAATCTACTTTTGGAGATCAAAAGGAAGAATAGTTAAAATAGCCAGACTTCTCTTGCTTCAAATGCATCCTTTGTTAAGATTTCTTTGAAGATCCCTCTGACATGCTGCTCATGAGAGATGCAGCCCGTAGCTAAGATGTCCTAGTGCACTTGATAACACAGCCCACCAGCAACAAATGTCTAATGTGAAGAAAGAAGCATCAACAGATAAGGCAGAAAGTGGAACAATGGGATAAGAATAACAGGTTGTCATAAACAAATCTTTCCCTGCTGAAAAGAATGCCTGCATACCTTAGAGATCAGCGTTAGAACCGGCTCACTGCTTCGTCAACAAGTAAAGGGAAAAATAAAGATTCTAAATAGTTTATATGTCTTGTACAACAGCAGCAGAAAATGCACATTAAGACTGAAAGAAACAAAGTATGTTAACAGTGATTTAGTGTCTGATGTACCTGCCCTGGAAGCGGTTTGCAAGGCATATTTCAGCTTCTTCTGCCAGATAAGTTAAAAATAAACTCTAATGACATCAGATAAAACAGCACAAATGTTTGCAGATGTCTCTTCAGAACTCAGCTAAGGTAGGTAGTTTGTGGGTTTCTATTTTTTGGGACAGATCCTCAACTGATGTAAGCTGCCTCAGGTCTATTGAAGTCAAGATGCCAAAAGTTAAAGCTAAGCACATCATTAAGATCCTGTTTTTCAGCACAACACCAATACACACTATGCACTGTTAAGGCTTGAGCAGATTTGTTGAGGACTCAGCTGTTAAATCCAGGCCTCTGGGGCTGCAGTCCACAGTCACCATAAAGGTCGTCCTTAAAACCAACAGCATTATATCTTTGCTGCTTCCATGAAGCCTTGTGCAATTCAGTTCCTCTTCAGTGTTATTTGCCACTTCACCTGCATGTGTCCACTAATTTCTTATACATCATAGCAAACCAAACTAGTCCCTATAAGTGTTCAGTGGAGGGCCCTAATCTGCTAATTTGTTAGTTAAGTTCTATGTGTACCTTTAGCACTATATAAATAATTAATAAGGCTAACAAGGCTGACTCTATATATAGGAATTTAAAAGTCAGACAATCTTAACATTAACATCAATCTGCCACTTTATTAGCAGCCAGTGAAGCTTGCAGATTCCTGGCCTAATGTGCATATGCCAGCCAGTTTCAGTTGGCAGCTTAGCTGCAGGTGACAAAACATCTTTTCTGACTTGCATAAAAATATGTGTGGAAGCAAAGAAAAACCCAAGAAAATAATACCCACTATAAAGAAAAATGATACAGAACAACAAAGACATTTAGAAACCGGGAGGGGGGTGGTTTATAAAGCCCATGATGATTCAAAAGTGCAGAAAGATGTTGGGTTCAGTGATGCTGATAGTGATAGATTGGGCATTTGGCAACATGTATCTCCTGCTGTTCCAAGTTGCTTGTCTGAATTCCTGTTGCCTTTGCTTTGTCTCTTTCATCTGAAATGATCTGTCAATGCAGGGAGCATGGGAATGGAAACTGAATCCCTTACATGATGACCAGGACTGAAAGTGCATTGCCAGCAGAGGGAAGGGGCAGGACATGCAAGGGCTGTGTGGACTTTGGCCAGGTGTATCAGCTAAATAATGAAAACATGTTAAAAAAACACAAACTGTGTCCTTTGTTTAGCACCATATGAACTACACTCAGGGATCCTGTTTCAAACTTCAAAACTCATCGGACTCTCAGAGCTGGCTTTTAGAATTACTGGACTTGAGGACTTCCAACCACAAATAGAAAGAGCTATATGTATCCTGAAAGAGATTTGAGGCTGGGTGTATTATCAGTGGATCAAATCACAACCTTAGCCCCTTAAGACATTCTTGAGACAAAGTATTTTATGATACAAGACAGGGGAAGTGAAACAAAGGCTGGACAAGGTACTGGTGATGACACTGATATAAAGGAAACCCCCACATAAAAAAAACTGTTCCAGAGAAAACAAAATTGAACATAAGGACATGGCGAGGAAGACAGCACCAGAAAACAAATAAAATTATATCAAGAAAACTGGTCCTGTATAAAAATCAAATCTTACTCAGGTATGAATCCCATTAACCTCAGCTCATGCAGATTTTGTGGTTTTCCAGATGAAAGAAGGCTGCTGTAACACAGTTCTCTAAATAGGTTCTATTTTATCACAGATGAACTTAAAACGCTTTTCCTTTCGTTACTCTTTTACTGACATTTTTATTTTTTGACATCTCTACTCTCCTTTGTCCTGCCAACAGTTCATTCTGAGAACAGAGACTAAGTAACAAAGTGCCATTTTTCCTTTGGCATGACAGCCTTTCACCTTTGCAATCCTTTGAAGGACACCAAGTCTTATGTTTAAATTACTAATCCTCTTTGGATGAAGTCTCACTTTCTGGGTGGCTTCATCAGTCAGACTCACAAAGTGATCGCTCCTCAATTTATTTTTTTTTTTTTGAATTACGCTTCCTTATCTTTCATTGTCATATGGCACAGCAGGACTTCTTTGGAAGATGAGGTGGACTGTCTGTTTTGTCACATTCAGCTCTCTACTGCAATTAAAACCTGCTTGTCTGTTAACTAATCACATTTTCTCTGCCTCACTGCCACATTTTCTCTTCTTCACTTTCCATACAGCCTTCATATTAATTTCAAACTTTGAAATGGATATGATTTCTCAAGATTAAGCTCCAGACCTAACTGATGACCCCAGTTTTTCCTCAGCAGAAATCTTCCACTTTGATCCTTCTTTGTCATCAAACATTCATCTTTAAATATAAAGAACAGCATTGCACACAAGACACAGGATTCTGGATACCTGCTCTCAATTTTTAACTATGACACAGCTGTCTCCAGGAGATTTGCCTCTGGCCCTGGGAATGGGGCTTGCCTTCCCTGACTCCCCTGTTCAGTCTCAGCTCTTCTCCACAGTCGAGACAGACCAGCAATCCTAGGGACATCATTTGCTGTAAAGTACCTTTCACTCTCCTTTGAAAAGTGGGACAGTCTGGACAACAGGGTCAGCCTTCACATCACAGCTTTCAGATGACAAGTATTTACAAAGAAATGCTATCCCTACCTGCTCTCCACCCCAGATCTCTACTATGGTAACAAAAAACCTTTACCTTCTTCCACCTGTTACCAGCCACCTCTGTTCAGGATACACAATGCTGTAACTCTCATATTCTGTGTTCAAAGAGTGCCCAGTTAGATAAAAGAAAGACTGTGCATGCTTCCATTGCAGGAAAGTTTGCAGCATCATGGTAGGTCCTGTTAAACATCAGGCCAAACACATCCACCCTCCAGGGGGGCAGGTGGAGAGCTCTGCCAGCAGTTGGCCACATCCATCCAGCTTTCTTCTGTTAGCCTGTAGGAAGGTTACTTGAGAATAATTTTCAATGTTCTTTTCATTTGGCTATATTCAGCTTCTATTCTGCAGATCTTTCATATTTGCTAAACTTGTTAGTATCACAGCATGGATTCAGCATTCCAAATACAGAATTGTTTGGCCTGCTATGCTCAGCTGTCACTGTCACCACTCTCACCTTCTAAGCTCATATTTCCTCATCTTGACATTAAGATCTTGAGCTGAAAAAATCCACAAAGCTATGAATGTTCAAGGACACTTGTTTTTAATTCCAATGATTATGAAAATTTATGTTAAAAATAAAATTCATATCCACACCAGGTATCTGATTGTAAATGTCCAAAATTCAGAAATGCCCACATAACACATTATTAAGTTATGCAAGATTTAGTTCCTAAGAATAGATCCAAAATGCTTTGGATTTATCCACCATAGCATAGAATTTCCCACTAGCTCCTAATTCACCCTTTAATTCACAGGGTAAAATGGTAGGGTAGGGTTCAGATCTTTCGACCTGTTAATGTGACAAGGATCAGCAGCCTCAGGCAGTTTGGCCTGAACTGATCTCCACTCTTGGTCTAGTGTTGAGAAGACTTAGGAATCCAGAAAAAAGCAATTAGCACAGTAACAAAGTTTGTGGCATCAGGAACAACATAACAAGGAGAGGCTGCTGAAGCAATGCACTCATTTTTCGCCAGGAAGACAATCTGTTCCTGGCTCATATGAAGGCTGTGCTCAAATTTAGGTCTAGCCTTATATGGTCAAATAAGGATTCTGTCTGTGCCTAAGGAACATTTCGTCTGAAGCTATTTTCTACTCTTCCTTTCTTCTTTAGCTAAGGAACACTTAAAATCATTCTGAAAGTGTTCTCCCCTATCATGAACACAACCAGTATGCACTGGCATCTTCTCATTGTACACACACCACCGCACGGGCATTACCAGCAGTAGCACAATTCCTATAGACCAATTATCCTTCTGGCATTTACTAAATAACCACCAGACAAGACAAGAGCTGCTATCATTCTCCTAGTGGGAAGACAGATGGACAATTCTCAGAATTTCAGTCAAGCAATTGAAATGCATGAGATGTCAGAAAGTATTCTTTATTTCATCTACATTTCTAATACAAAGGTTTACACCACACAGATAACTGGGCAGACGTATACATTTCACATGGATACAGTTACATACAAACAGATACACATATATACACGTTGAACATGCTATACAAGAATATGAAATATTAACTCGTACGGTTCATACACTTTTATAAACATATTCTCCTAAATGTAGAATTGTGTACTGTATATATTATTAAAATATGGCATTTAGATGCATATAACTAATTTTAAATTTATTTAAGTTGTCTCTTCCTTCAGTTTTTTTGGAAATCACTTCTGTCCTGAATGACTTTATAATGTATCTTATTTAGTAGATCAATATGAATCAAAATTTTGTATCAAACTTGCAGCACGAAGCATGGCAATTCCAATAATAAAATCAGTTACTATTTTTACAGCTCTCCAAAGTGTGAGTGTGATGTTAGTCTGAGTTTGGAATGCAAATAAACTCAAAGCTAAGTAGATGCTTAAGTACTTGCCTGGCTCAGAGCCAACAAAACCAGCTGAGATGGGGGATTCTATAAAGGTAGACCCATGAATCATTAGCATGGAAATGGTCACTGAACATTTTTAAGTAGATTACACAGAGAGATGGACACAAACAAAGAGAAGACAAGAGACACTAGTAACTGCTCCTGTTGGACATGGCAGGAAGCTGAGGTCAGGAGAAAGATCTGCTAAAGGCATCCCAGTAAGAACCTGTCTCTGTTCTGTCAGACTGCATGTAAAAGTAAGACTGTCACTTTTCTGCTGACCTTAATATGGCCCTAACAATGGGTCAAGGGCTAATCTGGGAGATTCAGATCCAATCTTGCAGTTTTGAGGACTGCATGTGTGTTTCCACTACTTATGTTCATATTAAGAGACTGCAAAAACATTAGAATGTTGTCAGAAATCAAGCCTCAAAAAACAAAAACCCACTGCAGATGTGCAGCTGAGTGATGCAACAGTATCATCTATTAGTCAATATAAACAATTTTGTAAACATATGGTGAAAAATTACCAACTATGTTCTCTGAACTGGTTTAACAAGTTAATTTTGTGATTGCATACAGCATTATTTCAGTGTTTTCAGTACAATAGCTGCCAGCACTGCCCTTGGTCTGGATTCCTGCTTTGTCCTTAAAGCTCCCATGTTCTTCCTGTTGTAAATTTACTGCAACATTGAGAAGCCCAGAGTTAGGGATTTGCAGATTAAACGAATGGTGAAAATGAGGGTAAATTGGATAACCTAAAATATGCTCTTCCCATAAGATCTGTTCATACGAAACACAACTTCTTAATACTTGAATTCTAAGGCTAAAAACTGAGGCATAGCAAACTACTGATTCCTGTTATATTTACTCTATATGGATGAAAGATTGTTGGTCTCTGTGGGATTATGAGTCTGAGAAGCGCTGTTATTTCAGACCTGATGTTTAGGCCATTAATGATTAATGCAGCCTTTTCCTTTACTTCAGTAGTGGCAGTTCTGTCCCTAATGGGTTTTTTTGTCTCATTTAGCCTGAGGATTTGATGTGATTAACATCTGAAATGTACTACTTCGGTTGGCGTTAATAAATTTAGCTGAAATATTACAACTTTTAAACTCTATTGGTCATGGAAGGCCGAACGATAAGGTTAATTAATTCTGAACAATTTTAACGGTAAACAAAAGTATTTTAAAAATAAAAGAATATAAAATCAGAGAAGGACTTTTCTCTGACATACTTTATTAGGATCCCACCAGTGGCTAGGTGTCCTGTAAAGAATGACTCTCCCACTAACATTGTGTTAGCTGGATAATATAGGAAAAATGTGCTCATGATCTGGGTTTCAAATAGTTATCCCAGCAAAGATGTGCCTCTTAGAAATGGCCCTGTATTTACTGGAACTGGACCAAGTTCATCAATCCCACATTCCAAAATCTTCCACATTAAGCCTTAAATTCTGCAGTTCACATTTTGAGTCTGTGTGAATCAAATCTTTTTAAGTTTCTCCCTCATTAGTTTTCAGTCAGGATTGTCAGTTAATAAAATATAGGATGGCACAGATGCTCAACTCATGTAAATTTTCTCAACTCCTGCCACTTGATAGCTGTCTCTTTGACGTCAGTGGAACCATGACAATTGCCATCAACCCAATATTCATTTTTTTCCCTCCTGTTACCCACTTCCCTGAAGACATGAATCACTAGATGCTGCCACTGCTGTCATATAGTGCAACACAGACAAAAGATAAGTCACCTAGAAAACTTCACATTTCATGCTATCAGAGGATATGGATTTGAAAAACTAGTTTGACTCAAATGACAAATGATTAAACACTGAACTGACCTTTGCACTGAAGTTTTCTTCTTTTCATGCTTTGGTATAAGCTTTTAATTCTCATGCCTGCAGCTATTACTCAGCAGATACCAGATGCTGAAGGACCTCTTCCCACGCCCTCAATATGTATGTTTGTTCTGTCACTTCTGATACTACTGGAAGCAGCATGCCTAAATACATTTTTATCATTAAATATTAAAATCAAGAAGAAAGGATGGCAGTACTTCATCTCCAGTGGGAAGATGTACATAGGCTGGAAGAAGAAAAAACAATATCTGAAAGATATATATTTACAGGTCCAAGGGAAGGACTGTCCTATAGTGTGTGGAGCACATGTTGGTAAATTACAATCTTTCTACATAAAGCTAAAAATTCCTTAACCTCAGCTGCAGAAGTAGCAACAGGGCACAGATTTTATCTGTAAGCATTCTTCGTAGATTTTCATTCTCTTAGGGCTGCAAAAAGGATTTCATAGATTTTTCTGCATTAAAAAAGTATAATCCTTTCTGCATTATGCAATCCTTCTTTCTATACAGTAATTTGGGACCTGTACATGAAAAATAAAGACATTTGGGTCTGAAGATCCCCAGCTCAAACAATGAGAGCTAAGGATAATACCTCTAGAAATTAAAAATAGGAAAAGAAGTCTACAAAGTCTAACATTATTTTCATATTTTCTGTTTTACAGTGATGCATCAATTGTTATTATTGTTACAAGCCTCACACCAAGAGAACATACTGAGTCCTTCTTCTGTTGATAACACATGGATGATATCTGCTAGTGCTTTCTAAAGGACTAGTATTGGTTAAAATACCATTATTTAAAAGTCCCATTTCTTACCCCCAAAACTGCAAAGCTGCAGTAGTCTTCCCATTCATTCTCTTATAGCATTAAAATGGAAGAATTTTCAGATTTTTAGTTGAACAACAAATACTACGCTTGGGGGATTTGGTTGTCTTCTTTTGATGTAGTTTCTTTGCTTGAACAAACAAACTAATTAGTCATGTTCTCATTTTCAGGTTACTACTTTCTGGTTTCACTTCAGATTTTTTCTCTTATAATTATCACAGAACTATGTGATATGTCATTCAGATAATGCTGGCCAGAAATTTTCCATCAAAAATGTTCATTTAATGAAAACTTTCTATTCAGTTAAATGAAAACATCTGTAGCTACTCCTTATATTATAAATTAAAAGATGAGCACTTTCAAAAAAAACCTCCCTCTAGCACATTCCAGAAGTAAAAAAAAAATCATTGAAAAATATAGAAAAATAATTTTAACCATTTTACTGGAGTAATCAGGTGGAAGGAGCTAGGAATGAGCAAAATATGGCTTTTTAAGAAATTCTATTTCTATCACCACATGCGTAGTTCTTTCTAAATATTGAAAATACCTACTTAAAACATCTTAATTGATTTTTGGCATAATTCCTCTTTTTTTCTTTTTTTCTTTTTTTTTTTCCTTTTTTTTTTTTTTTTTTTTTTTTTTTAAGGCCTACAATTAGGGCCTTTGCAATTGTTTTAATGCATTTTTTTTAATGGGGTCTTTTAAAATCCAGCTCAAATCTCCCCATATTGCAGGAAGAAGGTAACTGCAGCTGGAGAGCCCCATAATGGTTGTTTTCAGTTTGATGAAGGAGGCACAGGAGGGTAGCACCCTGCTGCAATAGTCACAGTATACAGTGATGAAGCCAAGGTGATTTGTCAGCACTGCCAGTGCAAATAAAAACCATGTCATGCCACCTGCTAATGCAGCAAGATTTCAGGGAGTTCTGCAGAGGAGCTGAAGACTCATTTGAAGGATTCAGTAGTAAGGCTTTACATGAGAGGGGAGTTGTGCTTTTCTGTTTCTCTTTTTCTTTGACAATTCACTGTATTGATTTAAAACAGTTGGATTTTCTCAGAACCCTTCACTACAGTAACATGTAATTTTAATGTGTTCTGCCTCTCTACCCTTACAGTTTGTCTGCCTGCACTCTTGCTTTTCACATATCTGTAAGGACAGATGCAGCCATAAGAGTTTTCTTAGGTTTGAGGCAGCTCCTCTGCTGTGCCTGTCAAAGCACCATAACCTGCAAGTCTGGCAGCTCTTTTCAAGGAACATCACTATACTTCTCATCTGTAACAGCCTGATACAGAGGCAGAGACTGATAGGTGAGGTCTGAGGGGCTGACACTCCTTTCTTCCTCTTGTTAACATTATTTTCAGTGAAAGCATTGCTACTAGCTATGGTTGAGTCTCTGCTTACAGATGACTGGAAGTAAGCCATCCAAAGCAGGAATTCTCCAAATTCTCCAAGCATTTCCATGTTTGGAGATCCTCATGCTGTCAATGGCATCTGACAGTATGTTCACTCTGCTAATAAGCCTTTTTGAGTTGTAACCTCAGAACACACTTAGATCTCAGATCGCAAATTATCATCTTCATTCCAGGAAAAGCCTTGTTCCAGATACTGGCAAACTTGTGAAACTGAAATAACACCAAACTTCTCACTCACTTCACACAGTTTATAGAGAAAGCACTTGCCCATGTCAGATTTCATGTTAAAAAAAAGCCCCTATAACAATTAAAAAAACCAAACAAGTTCACCAAATTCAATTATCCTCTTAAAAATCACACGGATTGCAAGACTGTGAAGTTTCTTATTTAGTACCTTGCTTTTCCTCCATGCTATTTTGCATTTCAAAGTTACTGGTCTTGAAAGCAAATTTAAAAATGCATTTGTTATGGTGTACACACTGGTAAGACTGCATTGCAAAAAGAAAACTAGACTACCCTGATCAGTAGCACTCTACCACCAACCATCTGGGAGGTACCAGGAGACAGCAATCCTTTCCAGTGGGCAGTGTGTGTGTTGCTCCACTTTTCCAAAGTTTAATAGAGTCAAATATTATTCATATAGACTGTTCAATGCCAACTGGCCTTGCACTCAGAAAACAGCCTGATGAGGATTTAATTATTAGTGCAGTTGCAACCATATAGAGTCTATTGAACATCTGCTCCACAATGTACCATACCCTACAAGCTACAAAAAACTTTCCAACATGCCGTAATAAAATCAGGATACACGATGTTCAAGGAAAAAAGTCTAAAAGCTAATGTGCAATTAGTACAGATCCAGTAGGATGATGAGTTTTGCCATCATCCCAGCCTGCACTACATGGGAATGTGGTCAGTAAAAATGTCCAGATGTTGTATATAGATTCAGATTATAATGAGAAATATACTGCTTCTAGTAATTGTGATATACATCTGGAAGGTTATATAGGAACAGGATGGAAAACTCTGGGGAAATAGAAGACATCCTCCATTCTGTAATATATTGCTTGTAATATGGCACAGAGGGAATGTGGCCAGAAGTTTTGCATAAATAATGTCAGTGAGTCAATCCAGGAACTCCGCAATAATGCATCAGCCTAGAAGGATGATTTGTGTTCAAACATCTGCCTCCAGCTATGCTTTTTTCCTATCTATTATTCCATTCCCTATTTCACATAGTCTTATATCACTGAGAAGACACAAGTGGCATTTGACTCGCATCGAGTGATGATGGCTTTTTTGGACACGACCTGCACTATCCATCTTTCATGCCCTTATATTTTTTTCTGCATTGCCATCTACACTGTTGATGACTTTCATGGTAAATTAGGACACTCCAACCTCCTTATCCCAGGAACTATTAGGTACCTTTTTAATCTATCTGCTTCTTTGCTGTGAAATATACAATCTCTGAATCATAGACCATAGAGGACAAGGACTGTTTTCTTCCGTACTCACACAGTAGAATGAGGTTATACTCTTACCTAAAGTCTTCTGCTGCTACCATAATGCACCTCTCACAGATATAATGTATGTCTGTGTTTGTTTAAATCATTCTAAATCTACTAAGAAAACAAGGAGAGCAAAATGTATCTTGGGACAAATAGATTATGCGCATGAATGTCCAATGAAGTAGTGAAGGATACAGAATGAGTCCATGAATGGTCACAGGCATAGGGGAGCCACTGACAAGAATGCAAAAATTCCCAGGACCAGATCTGTAGCACCAGAAGGTCTGATCTTGTTAATACCTATTTTACATGCCATCCATGTTGACATGCAATATCTGATTCACATGCAGAAAGGGTTGTGGAACCTGTGAATAAGAAATGAGGCTAGAGAATCTAGCTTGATTGACACTGAATAAATCACAATTTTGCTCATAGGAGGGAAGTTAAGGTGAAAGAAAACATCTTGTGCCACAAGAAACAAAAATGAGCCTTACAGGACTTCAAGAATACAAATGTTCTCTGCAATCAGCTCATGGGTGCTCAGTGCTTCCCCAAATGACAGTGGGTGAGGTGGGTTTGTTTCTGTAAAGTCACAGAGAAAGTTTTCACCGACTGCTAGAGGTTTACAGTCAGAGAGAGAAATAAAACATCAATAGAGGCAGATGAAGAGAGAAACCCTGGGCTGCTGTACCTTTCAGGGTCTAAGACAAAAAGCCATGTACCACAGAGCACAGCAAGGATCCCCTCACACACTAGGACATGTTTTAGGAAGTAAACAAGCACAGGACTCTCTGTCTGTCCTATATGCAGTGAGTCACAGGAATATCATCTGTCAACACCTTAATGAGAACTATACCTCCAACTGTGGAGCAACAATGGGAAACTGCATACCCCTGAAGGGAAAAACTACCCTTGCACTCCTGATTATAATGCTAATAGCAGCCAAACCACAGGGCAGACTAGCTTTTCTCCTGTATTAACTACTGTGAAGTCCACCACAAAGTCATTTGTCACCAATATACTTTCAGCATTGGTGTAACAGCTGTGAAAATATAATTAGTCCTCCATCTCTATCCCACTGGGTACCAGTCACTGCTTCAGGGGTCTCTTTGGATATGTTTCTGTCCTCTACTGGCCAGAGGTCAAGTTTTCCAGAAGCTACTTGCCTGTATAAATGACAGTGCACATATTTTACATCTCATTGTAATGCTTTCTTTTGCCAGCATCCGCTTCTTTGCAAATGTTCCATTTCCAAGCCATTTTTCAGCAAGCCCCAAGAGAAGTCATCAAACAAACATGCTGGAAATTTATCCACAGGCATCAGAAATGCACATTTGGCTGATGAAGACATAGAGTTCATACAAACTTCAATTTGGAATGCCTCTTCTTCCATACAGCTAGTCCCATATGGCATCATTTCCTCAAGAAAAATAGAACCAGGGGAAATGTCTGAAAGCCCAGTACAAGAAGACACAGATTGCCCACAGCCATTTTGGGGCAAGGAGGGAAACTTGGTACTGTTCTGTTTAAATAATTTTCAGTGTCGGCACTTAGAGTACTAATACAATTGAAGGCTGCAGGAGAGGTGCTGGGTAGTGAGAGACCAAAGGAGACATGATACATCTGCTTCTGGGTTTGGGTCTGAAGTCAGCATGTCAGGATTATGCTGAGACTTCCAGATGTCTCTTTGGAGACAAGCAAGTGAACAACGGCAAAAGCAGAAAAATTATCAGGATATTTCTGCATTGTGATACCCTGGAATAAGTCCTGCTACTCTTTTTTCTTCTGTCACAGTTATAGGGAGAGTACCAGATGCCAGGCATAACAGCCCATCACATAAAACATGTGGAAGGATAACAACCTTCATGCCAGAAACAACTGACTACAAAACTAGTTCTTTGGTGTTTAAAGGAATATGAAATGGGCCAAGGGCAACATTCCTGAGCTGAATGTCAAGAAGGAAACTTCTGAGAAGTAGAGAACTGATGATATAGCATGCCTGGCAAGATCAAGAAATTATATGTGGGACCCACTGCACAGTGAGAACCAAAAAGCCTCATCGTGTCAGACTGCACCTGACTTCCCCATATTCTGTTAATTCTTGTTTTTATCCTATGGGAAATAGTAAACCCATAGTAATTATAGCAACCCACACACTGACCCTGGTTATGGAGGCAATGTGAGTCCCAACAGTGTCATTTGGATCAGCCTCTGGGAGGACTGTGTTTCCATATGCAGATCCCAACCCATGAGGCTTCACCCCATTTTCTACCCCTGTACTTCTGAGAAGGGAGAGGAGAAGAGTGAGGGAGTGTGATGTGGAGTGGTGTGGTGGGCACCTGGCAGCCACCCCACCACGTAAAGCCATTTCGAAATTGGTAGTTTCCTGATCATTTTTTCTGATCACCCTGTGAACATTCCAAGGTTGGGCTGTGGCAAACCACTGAAGTTGGTCACCACCTGTATGAAACCCAGCAGGCACGACCCTGTTTCTCTGTGCCCCAGCAGACTCAGTGCATTAACAGATACAACATACAGACAAGTTTGCTCATGGATACACAGATGACAGGAAGAAGAGGGAAGCAGCGAGGCTGAGGCCCTTCCATCTTGCTCTCCTTGCTCTCCTTTTATCACCTACAGCACCAAAAGGCTGTGCAAGAGAATCCTGTAAAGGCAGAGGGGTCTTCATTGCTCAACTCCAGCTTTCCCTTGGTCCAGAAAACAGCTGTGTTCACCCTCTACTGAGCAAGGGCATGGAGTATTGCTCTCTGATGCTTTGGGCTCTAATCCTGCCTAATTTATCCCATCTTATATAGCACTACCACAGATAGCCCAGCTGCCCTCTAAATGGATGCTTTCATAGTTCATGAAAATACCTGCCTGGATGGAAAACACCATTGCAAAACTCCCTGTCACACAAAAAAACTCCCTAAGCACCCAGTCCTCCTCACCGAATCACAGCCATTAACTGTTTCCTCTGGTCTATAAATATAATCTCTGCTGAATCAAACTCCACCTACCTTAAGTGCTGGCCACATACTAAAAATGTTATGTGCCATGCTGTTAACTACCACATCTTGGTAACAGTAAAACTGTGCTGTGTCTGTTTATTGTTGGCAAAGGTTCCACAAAGTTCCATTATTTCTCCTTGAATGAACACATAAACACTGCATGGGACAGGGTGGAGAATGAAAGTCCTTCCGTGGTTAACACATTTCCCCTAAGCCCACCTGTCACCCTCAGAGCAGCAACAAAGCACTACTGCTTAAGGAATAGTCCGAGGAGACCTGTGAGGGAGTAAACTCCTCTTTAGTAGAGGAAAACAGATGACAATCCAGGAATTTCACCAGTTCTGTTTATTTTTAAACAGAATGATTCATACTGCCTTGCAAGCGTATCAATTATTTAGAGAAAATTATTTGAACAAAAGCAACAATTACCATCTTCCCTCACTTCTGAGAATTTTTATTCTCCTTATAGAGCACAGCAAAACCATCTTTGGAGTTGCTCAGGGTATATGAGTGAGAACAACATAAATGACAAAAAAATTCATAAGCCATTATTATGGTGAAAATTATAACCAGTGAGTAGTTACTCTTTAAAGAGCCCTAATTTCAAATTCGGGTTAAAGTTGATTGGACTAGAATATTAAATGCAGACATAGGCTCTTTGTTAGGTTTTTGGTAGCTTCTCTACAACCCAACAATAAAGGCAGCAGAATCTTAAGGAACTGGTTTGAACTGATGCTGCAGGAACTGAAATGGATATGAAAGATGATCTCTGATTTGGACACCTTCCAGATGAAAGCACTTGGCCCAAATTGAAATCAGAGAGTGGTTGCTTAATAGATTGCTTTTAAAAGCAAATTCATCTTTATCTCTTTTGACCAGGAAAACATTCTCATCTAAAAGAAGATTCCTTTGTCTGGGAACGAAATCCCAGATTCAGACAGTTACACAGATTGGCAATGAAGAATATTAGGCCTCCTAGCAACATTCTCCAGCACTCTCCACATGCAGACTTGGCTCTGTATTTCAACTGCCTACTGTACATGGCAGCCCTATACTGCAGGATACGGCTGCAGGATACATGGAGTCTGCCTGGCAGCCCTGAACAGTAGGTGGTCTGAATCCCTCATTACTCCTATGCCATTGGATTTGAGGCAGCAAGTTAAGCATTGTGAACAGAGCTCTTGGGCATGAAATCAGAATATGAAAACATTATCCTTTTTCCACAACACTTGAACAGTTTTTGTATCATTTTCCTAGTGTACGGTGAAATGAGAAGCAAACATTCTCTAGAGAACTTCAAAAGGCTTTTAAACAAGCCTTTTGAAGTTCTCCACAGGCTGCTTTTTCCAAGCATTGTCTAGCTAGACACCATGGGATGTTCTTTTGCTTTCTGAAAATATCCTCCTCTTATTTTTATAAACCATTTTTTCCTCTTTGCTTAAGAAACCACTTTTGTATCCTTTATGCTAAGATCTTTGCTAAAATATAGTTATTTCCATTGCACCTGGAATAAAGCAGACTGCTAGGGAGAACTTAACTAGGCAGCAAAAAGCTCCAGTTTAGGATAGGGGGTGCCCTTTCCCCTCAGTAGTCTGTTTCTGAGGTAAAAAATGTTTTATGAAGAAAATGCCTCTGACAGTAAGTTTATATGGTTCTGTTCCTGAATGTTCCTTGACTACTTTCTTCTTTCTTTAACAAACGCTGTGTATACCACGCATCAAACTTCTGACTTATTTTTACAGCATTACAAATGCAAAACATTTCACACAAAAGATCATTTGTAACATCAGCTTTAATACAGCACAACTACCTTTACTGCACTAAGAATTCATTAGGAGTTGCAGGTATGTAAATGTCCTCTTCTGCCTATTTAGATACTTATTGCCACAATCACTCAAATAGAGTGCTAGATATGGAAAAGACAGAGAAACTTTGGTACTTACTGATTTTTGCATATGAAGATTTTTTTTTTGTTAGGCACACAGTAAGCATTAGCTACTGTAGAAACAGCTCATCTGTCAGACCTCACAGAACCTGCCTGGTTTCTTTTTTGAGGGTGTTCCCTCTCCCTCACATAGGAGGCCTTGTCTGTATTTCAAATATGCCTCAATTGTATTAGTGTGATACAAGCCCTCAGAGCTGTTTTACATCCATGCAAATACTGTGACTGTGACCTTGTGACCAAGGAACACCAAGTGTTAAGGCTCTTCTATAGTAGCAATAATAGATCTACGCAGGAAGGAACAGCAGCACACCCATAAAGCTGTAAAATTAGCACAGGATTTAAAGTAGATACTGACAATACATATTTATCCCACAAAGCAGATATTCAGCCATCTCGGGTTGGTTTTCTCACCCAAGATTCAAGTTGTTTAAAGTCCTTGCCCTCTAAAAGCCCTGAGTCGCGTTGGTACAAAGAAGCGGAGACTTCAAGGCCTTGTTTACTGGTTTCTCGAGTTGTTTATTATTTGATATCACAGAGTTTTTCTCCGCTCCCAGCCAAGGTCCGGACAGCGGCTGAGACATGAGGGGACTGTCCACCGATGGGACGTCACCTTACATTTATACAGATAATTACGTGTAGGTTATTTACTATTTTGTACCAATGCCTAGTGCTTACACTAAGAGGGTCACTTCTGCTTTGACCCAATCCACTCTAACTACCTTATATCATCACCACCCCAGAAGATGGGGGACAAGGAAGAAGGAGAGGGACACGAGGTACCACCCAAATTCCACCATCTTGTCCCCCATTTACCTCTAAGAATCCTGAAACTACTGAATTTTGCATGTTCTACTGTGCTAAACTGCTATTTTCACTTCCTGGTGATTTACAATTCCTCTCCTTGTGCTGGAAGTTTCTCCCATGGGCTAAGATCAAACTCAGTGTCTTCCTGGGCTGTGCCAAGGTCTCCAACCCCCTGGACCAGCTCCACACCTCCCTGTCCAGGGCTCAAATTCCCTTTCCCGGGTCCCAGGTCATCCAAAGGGATGTCCTGGACTCCAACACAGGCATCTCTCAGTGTGACTGGGAATACAGGGAATCTCTCCTGCAAGGACAGGCTGAGAGAGCTGGGGCTGCTCGGCCCAGCAGAGAGGAGGCCTCAGAGCAGCCTCACAGCATGTGGAGGGGCCTACGGGGAAGGTGGAGAGAGACCCTTCATCCTGAACTTTAGTGATAAGAAAGTGAATGGCTTCAGACTGAAAAAAAGATAGTAGTTTTAGGTGTTAGGACGAAATGTTTTACTGTGAGGGTGGTGGTACACTGGAACCCCCCGAGAAGTGGGGACTGCCCCATCCATTGCTGTCAGTGTTGAAGGCCAGGCTGGAGCTCTGAGCACCCTGCTCTAGTGGACGGAGTCTCTGCCCGTGGCAGGAGGGTTGGAATTAAATGATCTTTAACGCCACTTCCAACCCAAACTGTTAAATGCTTCTACGATCTGACAGAGGGGTGGCGGGAGTGTGTGAACATCCCCGCGGATTCTGACCAAACTCTTCAGCTCCAAGAGCCCGCATGTTGGCTGACCTGCCCGCAAACCCGCCCTGGATTCAGCAAGCCAGAAAAACACCCTGAGCCCCTCAGAGAGACATTGAACGGGCCGCGGCCGTACAGGGGCGGCCCCAAGGCGGAGCCCCCGCCCCGCCGGCTGTGACGGGGCCGGGCCGGGAAGTGCTTCCGCCCGCGCCTCTCCGGGCTCCGTGAGCGCCCCTGAGTGCCCTGTGAGTGCCCCTGAGTGCCCTGTGAGTGCCCCTGAGTGCCCCGGGGACACCGTGAGTACAGCAGGGACACCGTGAGCACAGCAGGGACACCGTGAGTGCGGAGCGGGGCCGGGCCCGGGAGGGACTCAGGGGAGGCCGCGGCGCCGTCTCGGCCCGGGAGCGGGTGGGTCAGGGAGGGAGGGGTGCTCGGGCAGGTACCGGTCCAGGAGTCCAGCATTGCGGTTCTGCCTGCTGGAGCTGGGTAAAAACCTCTGTGGTGTTCCCCTTGGGACGGAGCGGGGCCGGGGAGGCCCAGTGACCGCTGTGAGGGGAGGGAGGTGGGTGAGGGGTGCCCCCAGTTCCCCTGCCCGGCAGAGCTGGAACCAAGGGATGCTGCGCCTAGCCGAGCTCATCTCTTGGACAGAGCCACGGACAGGGAGAAGGAGCGGGACAGCCACCCTGCAGAAGTTTGGTAGATAGAGTCAAACAAGTATTTAATCGTTCCATCATCGCTTCTCCGCGCAGCTGGCCCCAGTGTGACCGGACACAGCCGGGAGATGTCGACGCCGCCTCTGGCCGGGGCGGGGATGCCGCCGGGCGCCTTCTCCGGGACACAGGCTCAGGGTGCCCGGGAGGTGAACACGGCTTCCCTCTGCCGCATCGGCCAGGAGACCGTGCAGGACATCGTCTTTCGGACCATGGAAATATTCCAGTTACTCAGGAACATGCAGGTGAGAAACAAGTATTTCTTTTTATACACTCAAGTTGCCTTGTTTTTATCACTGACTGGCAATACATACAGACTCAGGAGATGCTTTAGGATGTTTAGGAAAGTCGATCAAACTGCTCTGAGAAGGAGGATTGGTTGAAGAAATGAGTACTACTGGTAATATATTTGCTTAGTCTGTACATTAAGTGAAATTCAGAAGTGCTGAATTGTCATTGCTCCCATAATAAAAAAACTTCTACACTTAGTAACTGTGTTTTCTTTTATGTAATGAAGCCTGTTCATATGTCGGTTATGTTTCTCTGTTTATGTCAACATACAGGGAGTAATTTTAGAGGAATTTTCATTGATCTTTTAATATTTTTTCCCCATAAAACTTTTTTTATTAGGAAAAACAACATAATCCTTATTTGTGTCTACTTACTGAGAAAACATACAAACTTCTGTTGTGTTTTCTTTGTGGAGAGTACAAGATAAATAATCTCCCACTTCCACTCCTTTATTTTCATGATTTTTTTGTCACTGAATTGAGTGGCCTGGGGTCGAGACACAAAATCTCAACCCCAGTCACAACAGAGTCATATTTAAACATTGTGAAGACACTCACTGAAAAGTCAGAGGGATTGACAGTGACCGAAGTGTAGAATACATGAGGGTTTGACAGCAGCGATTGAGCACATAAAATATGTAATTTTGCTAGTAAAGAAAATAAAAATTTCAGCGATTGCTATGGGAAAAGTGTGATTGTCTTATTTTAAAATACACAAAAGCCTGTCTGATATCTTTATTTCATGTGACAGAAACTTTGCCGTAATATTTTTAATGTTTTGGTTCTCCAAGTTACCAAATGGTGTTACTTATCATACTGCAACATATCAAGACAGACTGGCAAAGCTGCAGGAACACCTCCGCCAGCTATCCATACTCTTCAGAAAACTGAGATTAGTCTATGACAAATGTAATGAAAACTGTGCCGGCCTCGATCCTGTTCCCATAGAAGTAAGTATCTCTATTTATGTATAAATTGCAAATCAGAATAACCACTCTGGGTAGCAAATCATCCATCTTCCTCAGTTGCAGGAGACTCATAACAACTTTGAATGATACTGGAATTATTCAGTGGAGTGAATTCTGTTTATTAATTAGAGCTTGTTAAAAGATTGTGAGACAGTGTCTAGTTGACACAGTGTTCTGTCATAAGTTGGACTTGGTCTCAGAGGTCTTTTCCAGCATATTTGATTCTGTGATTCTGTGAAAACAAACTTAATTTAAAAATTTAACCTTTTTTCCTCCAGTTTCTTGGTACCTTCGCCAATTTGTTTCCCCTAGTAAAAAAAAGAGGATTGGTGCAAATTTCTTACAAGAAATGGGAAAAAGTGGAGAAAAGCCTGCTTCAAGTTCTCACCTGTCAGCCTGGCTCCTGTGTAATTAGTATTATTTACTTTCTCTGCCCAGTAGTTCATGCCTCCTTAGTTCCCTCACTCAGCTATTCCTAACCTGCTGGCCAGTATGAACCAAACTTAAATGTGCAGCAGTGATAGAAAATTTACAACATAAAATTTCCAGGGAGGAGGATTGGCCAAAGTTTTTCCTAATAAATACTGCTGTTATTAATAAAATCTTAAATGTCATCTTCCTCATAGGTTGTTTCTAATTTCTAATAATACTCTTAAACCCTGGGTTTCGTTACAATTTGAGTTGCTCCTGCTCTATATTAACCAGAACTTTGAAATGTTTTAATTACTGACCTCTGGATTTGGAGGCAACTTTATTAACGGACTTTTGATTGTCCATTGAACTTTAATCATGCAGTCATTATAATTGAAGTGTGAGCCTCTTAACTGAATAGAAGTAAAGAAATGAAGAAGTCCATTAAGTACAGACTCTTCTAGAAGACTAGTATTTTAGTTAACAGTTGCTGACTTCTGACAAGGGTTTCAGAGAAATGGCAACTTGGCAGCAAGCAAGGGAATAAGTTAATTTTCGCATTTAAGAAAATAAAACCTGTTTTCACAGTGTGCTGACTTGTGTGCAATAACCAAATAGTAGTGTCCTCTTTAAAAGCTTTACATGCTTTTACAAAAAAAGCTTTACAGCTTTTTTTCCCATATCAGTGGAAAGATGTGGATGGGGTTGGGTTGGTTTTTTCCTATAACTTTTAACATTTTTTTTCCATTATCAGGATGGAAAGGAATCTCCATAGAGAAAATAAGAAGTCACTTTAGGCTTTTTTAATTCAAGGGTTCACTGATAACTTAGTCACAGCAGAGTTTTTTATTGATAGTTGGAGTATTTTTTTTTTAAATCTTCCAGTCTTTTCTTTTCTGAACTTAGTAGATGCCTGCCTCCTCATGTTTTTATTGGTTAGAGTGAATGCCAGTGGCACACCATTCCTGTTGGATCAGTTTTCTTAAATTCTTCCAGTAGTTCAGTAGTCTCAATTGTATTATTTAATGGCCAGTATTCTAACCATGTCTTTACAGACTGTCAACAAAACTCCTTTTTGCACAGTCAAGAGAAGTCCATACCTACTTGTATTGCTTATTCCATTATTATTGATATAAATATTTTAATACTTTTTGTTAGTGTGTGCTAATGGGTGATAGATATTATTAACTTTCTGTTAAACAATGTAGCAAGTGAAGACCTGCCTACAAAGATTAAATTTCCTGCTTCTTTTGTGTATTAGGTAGAGTTTTGCTTTACTTTGTGTGTTTGGGGGGTTTTGTGGTTTTGTTGTTGTTGTTTTGGGATTTTTTTTTCTATCACCTTTTCTGAAAGTTAGGTTTACAAAGGAAATGTTCTTCTTTGAGTGCTACTTTATTTTTCCATTAAAGAGAGATTTTTCCAGGCACATATAGCAGCTCCACTACTTGTTCTTTATGGTCTGCAAATGTAGTAAGTGGTCAACATTTGGCACTTTTTCACGGCAGAGTTTAGTGTGATAGCTTTTGTCCATTTTGCTAAGCTTAATAAGAATGGCTGCCAAAATTTTCGTTTAGAAGAAAATGGCATTTTTAGTGGGTTAAATCAAAGCAAGCTTTCCATCAGGGCTGAAAGCACTGAATGCTTTGTAGTATTACATCCCAACCTAAGTAAGAAGTTAGAATGGACTTGATCAGCAACTTGCTCACAGGCTTTTAAACTTATGTCTTCTTGCTCACATTTATCAATATTAGTCTTCCATTTGTCTGTGTGTATGTAAACACTGATGTAATTTTGCACAGTTCAGGACAGAAAAAACAATGTCTGACTGTGGACTTGGTGGATGTATTATCTTTTAAGAAAATGTTAGTACCCTGGGAGTGTTCTGACACAGAAACAGGTATTTGTTTTGTATCTAGTATATTTCTTTTTTATTTATTTTTTTAGGAAGGAAACATTTAGTAGTATTCATTTAGAAATTCTGCATCGAGGAATTTTGGCATTGTCAAAGCTTGCAAAAAACACAGTGCACTATGATCTTCTCCAGCCTAAACCAAACTATGATTCTGTGTGTCTGAGGAGATCATGGTGAGAAATTCTTACAGAAAAACTCATTTTGGGTAGGCCTGGTCACAAGAGTAGCCAAAGAGAGGCTCATTAAAATACCAAGTCATAACTAGAATATTAACCAAGTAGCTTTACTGACATAAAGCCAGTCATATTTATGTTCAGTATATCACTAAAATGCTTTATCATAATGATAACTTCATGTTTGTGGTTTTATTTCTTAGTGTGGAATAGTAAATTTTAAAATCCCAATCTGCAGAATTCAAAGCTACAAGGGTGATCTATGATAAACATCTTAAAATGGAAAGACTGGCTTCTGCCTGCAGTTAGGAAATTTCTTTGGTCTAGGTTTGGTAATGTGTGGATTGTGTCTTTTTGAAGCACATTGTTTTCCTGGAGAACCAGCTGAGGTCATTGCAAGGCCTTTAGGTTTGAAGTGGCAAACAGGCTTGTCTCCACTTTCTCTTAGACAGTTAGAAACTTTCTGGATTTGATTTTCTTTTTTATTTTTTTTCTTTTTTTTCTTTCTTTTTTTTTTTTTTTTTTTTTTTTTTTTCCCTCTAAAGCTGATGTTCCTTGTCTTCACAGCAACTTATTCCATATGTTGAAGAAGATGGCTCCAAGCATGATGATCGTGGTGCTGCAAGTCAGCTTCGTTTTGCTAGTGAAGAGAGAAGGGAAATCATGGAAGTAAATAAGGTAACAAAGTTGAAATTAATTTGCATAAACTGAGAAATGTAATTTTCACATTACTAAGCCTAAATTTCTAGATTGCTGTAAATACAGAATGTGTGATGGCTACCATCAAAACTGGAGATAGATACTTTTTATTTATAAATATTTTGATATTGACCTTTTAGTTAAATGACTATTTTTAGCTGTATCTCTGGCATTAGAGTTTAGGTTTTCTTACAATTTTAACTTATGTCTTTTTTAAAGAGGACATATATATTCTTATGAATACAGTGTGTTATGTTTATGTTTTTGTGTAACCCACTAGATATTGACAGTACAAGCTGAACTAAGGTGCCTGTTGAACTTACTTATCTTCAGAACTTAACCTTAGATGTTAAAATAATTAATATTAAACCCCAGATGAGTAAATATTATTACAATTATGTGAGTTGGTAAAGAACTTTCAGGGCTACCTTCTGTATTTTGACAGTTTGAGGAAGACTGTTCCTTTTGTGAAGAGGAGCATTTATTGAATCTTGGCACATTCAAAAAAATGTATTATGAATTATGAATGTTAAATGAGTTAAAATGTTAAAGTTTCAGTTTGAGTGGCATTGTGCAACTGGGTACAGTTACTGAAGAGGGATTCAAATCTAAAAATAATTATGCTGTAGTAAAAGCTAATGCAATATGGAGATTAAAAATACACAGTTTTACCAGACCACAATTCTGAACATTGTTTCTTCAGTCTGTAAAGTACAAAGATAGGATTAAATAAATATTTCTATAGCTGTAATATCTGCAAGTGCTCAGTAAAAAGGAGTTATAATCTACAAAAATGGCAGAACAAAAGAAATAAATGAATAAAATTTTTATTTATGGAATGAATAATTGATGGATTTTCGGCTTTTAAAATACTTCCTGTATTTTAATTTGTCTTCCACAATCACCATGTATTGAATTTTTCATAACCCATTTATTTAGAAAAATGCATGTGTATTGTACAGGAGAAAATGAGGACTACATGAATTTAGAGAAACACAGTTGTCAGCTCTCCTGTTGTAATCTTTCTCTTCAGTGCTG
This sequence comes from Zosterops lateralis, assembly GCF_965231275.1. Taxonomy (NCBI): domain Eukaryota; kingdom Metazoa; phylum Chordata; class Aves; order Passeriformes; family Zosteropidae; genus Zosterops; species Zosterops lateralis. The sequence goes on from NC_139762.1 coordinate 146,530,076, forward strand.
ATGTAGCAGGGTTGTATATATTATATTGTATGTAATGTTGTACCGTGAATTTATGCACATTTATTTGCAATCTTTAAGTCTTAATAAGCTTAACTGTCCATATTTGTGGTGGTTTTAATAGTTCTATGACATGGTTTTGCCCTTGTTGTTGTACTTTTATGTTAATATAGTTTTAAACCTCCTTGGTGTGATCTTGTGAAAATAATTTCATAAATTTTTATGAAGAGTTCTGAACCTTAAAAAGGTTGATGGTGTTACAGGACCATTGGTAGCAAACTGGTAATTAAGAATGCATTGAAATCTTCACAGAAATGTAGGCTGAAATCCTGAATTTATACTTTAATGCCTAGACCTAATTTCCAGATTTTCCACAGTAAATCTTCACAAGATAGTTAAACTTTCTCTAGTTCTCTTGTGGACAAATACTTAGTAACTGCAGCAAAAGAAAGCTAAAGTTCTTGTTCTTTGAAAGTTCACTGATTTTTTCTTTTTTCTCCCTCCAGTTGTAAAAGCACATCTAGTACCATTTTCAATGTTCAAATTTTAATACATTACCGACTAAGAAATGCTTTTATGACTAGAATTATATAGTCTTTATTTTTTTTGCAAAGAAAAATCACTAGAATCAGATAATTGGTCTAATTTCTAACACTGGCTGCTGGGTTCAAGGAGGGCTTGCTCTGGTTCTTAGCTGGCATACCTGCCAGCTCTTTAGTCCTCTCTAGTGTGTAATGTCCACCTCCAGCTCAATTTGATGAATTAATTTTAGGAAAATTGCAGTATTACAAAATGTTGATGAAAATACTGTGACAGGGAAAGCAACAGGGCAGTTAAAGAAGCTTTTTATATTCTCAAGCAAATCTTTCCTTCCTTCAGCTCTTTGTCCTTTACTCACCTCATCCTTTTTGCTGTGATAGGCATTATTTTTTCGGTCTTGCATGTTACAGGTACCAAAAAATCACTATTGCAATAACCCAAGACTTTGACACTATTGTGATATTTTAATTAATTCTTAGACCTGCCCTGGATCTCTTAATTTTGCCCTTCTTGCCGTGCTATCCCAGCCAGTCTGATTTCTTTAGTGGCTCTGGATGTATGTCAAAGACACTAACCTCCCCACAGTGTGGAGCACTGCCAAAACTAGTAGTAGCTCTTATAAACCTTGTGGATCATATATTCTCACACAAAAATGCCCTCATTCTGTGAACTGCTGACATGAAAAATAGCAGCTTTGCTTTGCTGCTGCAGGTGTCTGGGAAGGGAGCACCCTCATGGAGGAAGAGAGGAGTTTCAGGTAGTTCCTATGCTCACCATCTCATTCATGGGCCAGGAGAACCTGTTGATGTATTAGAGTTCCTAAAAACTGCAGGAGTTTTTTCCTGTTGGTTTACTGTGACACCTTTTGGTCTTATTTGGTTATTCTGCTGACCTTCTAGGTCAGAAAGTTTAATGTGCTGACCTTGGCTATGTAAGTACTTGTCTGTTAATTTAAAATATAGATTACATTACCAGGCAACGAATTTCTGTCCTACCAATTCAGTAATAATTAGCAACTGTAGATTTAAATAAAGCCTATTAAGCTTTATAACACAAGGGAGTTTTGCCCACAGTAAGAAGCTTGTACTATTAGTACAAAACAAACCATTTCTTGAGTATTGACTATCTATATCTCTTGTCTTAAACAAATCTCTCCTGCAGTTCCCAAAAATGTAGCTTATTCTTTTTTATCTGTGTATGCTTTCAGAGCTTGTAAAATGTTGAGGTGGTTGACTTCTTTTTTAATAAATTACTGTTCCAGAATCAGTTTAGTATTTGAATTGGTCTTGTAGTACACATCTTGATCCAGTTTTCATTGAAATTAATCTATTTGCAGCAAGTGGAAGATGTTACCAAGATTTCCTCTCTGCTGTTCATGGTTTTTGAGTGTTTAATGTTCTATCTATTAAGTTTTTTACCTTTTAAGTATAGAATCATCAGTATTATTTTCAAGATGTGAGGCTCCCCTGCAATCTGTGGTTATGTAGTACATTTGAGAGGACTTGAAACAGAAATACCATATCAAAAACTGACAGTGATTTGATCTGTTTTGCTGCCCTATCAGTGGTTTTCTATACTGCTGGCTTTTAGAAATGCAGCAAGCACAGCTTAGGTTTCATTCATGCTGTAAGTCTGGTTTGAATGAAGTACTTAGGAAAACCATCACATAATTAGTAGCATAAGTGCATTTGTGTGAAAACAAAGCAAAATAGCATTTGGATATTCCAGGTGGCTCTTCAGAAAACAATCGTATTTGATATTCTTAACTAATGTTTGTTGAGCGTTTAACTGTGATCTTGCTGAGAGAGAAAAAGACAATCTAGATGACAGACTTTTAAGTTAAGCTATAACAAGTTTAGCTCTGGGCTTTTTTCAATAATGCAAACATTGTGCCTTGCAGCTGATGCTTTTGAGGACTATGCAGAAAACCTAAATTCCTTTTAAACTACCTTTCACACTATTTTCATGTATTTTAATTGGTTTTATATGTGTAGAGTCCTTTTTCACCCAAAATATGAGTGCGCACCAAGGAACGCTTTGGTAAGAGGGGAAGAATTTGCTACTTGGATACCTTCTGGGCAGATTAATCTGCACTGGAGACAAGGCCATGATTTTTTGAGTACCCAAACTGACTCTCTGCAGTGGTAGAATCAGAAGAATTTAGGCTCAGTGAGAAGTCTGGAGATTTTCTGGTTCAGCCCCCAGCCCAAGAAAGGGTCATCCAGCAAAGTTAGATCCAGCCACTCCAGGTCATGTCCATGCTCCAGCATTTCAAATATCTGTAAGGATTGAAATTCTGTCTTTCCTGGGCCTTTCTTAAATGTTGACTTCTGTGAAAATTTTCCCAATGTTACATTGGAATTTTCTTTGTCATAATTTGTATATTCGAGTTATGCCCTCATCCTTTTGCTGGGTATAGTCAAGAAGAGTCCAGCTTTATTTTTTCTGTGAGCTTCATTAGGTGGCTGAAGACATCACTGTGATCCTGCCCTGTGGCCTTCTCTGCTTGAGATTGTACAAACACATCTTTAATCGTTGTGGTGGCCTTCCACTAGGCATTATCCAGTATGATAGAGCTTTGTATTGATCCTCAAACTGAACAGTCACTCTCCAGAGCCAAATAGAGGAGAGGATCAGAGGTACTCACCTGACCTGAGAGGTACGCTCTTGCTAATTAATATAGGGCAGAGTGCAGTTTGTCTTCGCATTTCAAAAAAGATCTGCTGATGACTCAGGTTAAACTTGTTAGAAAGTATCAAAAAGTACCTCTGATCCCTTTCTGTAAATTTCATTTCTGTTCAGTCAGCCTTCTCGCTGTGCTGTTGTATGAGTTTATTCTGTGTGCAGATGTAGGATGCTGCTTTAATTGAAGTTCCTGAGATAGGTGTTGGCCTGCCTTTCCCATCTGTTGAGGTCCCTCTGAATCCAGCATCCCACCACCGAGTACATTTTTCACTTTCCCCAGTTTGGCATCATCCACCAATTTGATAACTTTGATATGGTGGTTGGGTCATTAAGTGTGGATTAGTCATTAATGAGGATATTAAGAATATTCACCTTAGTATCAACCCTGAGAAACTTCAAGGGTGACCAACTAGCTAAGACCAACTTGGTCTTAATACTGATGATCCCAGCATTTAGAATTCCATAGTCCAGCCAGTTCTCCATCAACCCAGTAATTCACCTGTCCCAACCACATCTCTCCAATTTACTCAAAGGCAAATTTGGATAAATGTCAAAAGCCTGATTAATGAGTGATTTTACTTTATGAAAGTGAAGAAAATCTCCTGCTCTCCTCTTGCCACAGAGCCAGTCATTTCTCAATAGAAGGTGATCATGTTGGTCAGGCACAAGGCATCTTCAGGAAATCCAGTATGACTGCTCCCAGTCACCTTATCTTTATGTGTCTGGATATGACTTACAGAAGGATTTGCTGCACAGTTTTTCTGGAGTCAGGAGTTAGGCTGAGTAGCCTGTAGTTTTCTGGATCCCCCTCCTTGTCTTTCTTGCAAATGAGTTGAAATATTTCCTTTTTCATCGGGAGCATATCCCCCTCTCCAATAGAAAATTAGGTAGAGTGGTCTTGTTTCTCAGCATCGAGATGCATTTTTATTCCAGATAATTAATTATTTCCTTTTCAGTTTTGTACAAATGTTGTACGCAAAATTTTTCACGTTGCATTCTATATCAAAACCATGTCATGCTTACAAAGTTGAAAAAAGTTAGGAAAAGGTGAGCAGAAAGCTGCCTGTAAAATCCCAATTTTGTCCTCATATAGATCTATATTATGCAACCTTTATTGCATTATCACATTTGGTTCCTCTTCCCCCCTTCCCACTTTCTATTCTGGAAGAGTTATTTGAGCTATTCTGCTTTTGTGGCAGAGTATGCACTATTTAGATTGAATCAGTATTGTAGTAAATAAGATTATAAAAATCCAGTATTGCGTAACTGACATTAGACTATTGAGTAAGGAGGGAATTTGGGAATGAGGAGGAAGGATTTATTGTGTGTAGTGAGTAACTAACTAAGGCAGCTCTTAGGAGCTGAATTTTTTTTCTTCGCCACAAATTATCTGTGGTCATTGTTCATTCTTCCCCCTTATGGCTCATGGTAGCTTTGAGTACGTGGGAAGTTGTTAAAATACAAAGTTGAAAGATGAACATGAATCTTAAATGTCTTTGGACAAAGTTGGCAGCACTGCAGTTTTATCTGTAGTGTTCGTGTGACTGAGTTTGACATCTGTAACTGAAGGATCATAGATCTGTGGGATTTTCATATTAAGAATGGGGATGTAACGCTGAGAAGTGGTGGAGAAGCACCTTGGGGAATGAATAATTCCATTACAAGCTACAGAGCTTAGATGGTACTCAGCAAATAAGACCTTGGACCTCATCATTGAATGATAAATAATTGGTATGAAGCAAACATCCATCTATTTGAATGAAGATGCTTATTCCTCTCAGAACAACAGATCAGTGGATAAATGCAATCCTGTCTGGGTCAATAGGTGAAAAGTATTGAGCTTGCAGCAGGGCACAGGCTGTCACTGATGCCTCTGTTTGTTTCAGGACCACAGGTTACACATGCAGAAGGAGCAGTTTTCCTTTCAGCTGTCAGGTGAGGGGCAAGGCAGAAAACTCAGTCTCTCATTTCTGCAAAGTGTAGAACAGTCATGCCTGTGGATGGCATCAGGAAAAGCTGTAGATACTGGACAGTGAGTGTGTTGATCTTTAGTTGCACAGCAGTTACTGTATTAGTGAGTAATATTTTTTATCCCTTTGGGAAAAATCCTATAAATACATTGATAAATTAATTTATTGTGATGGAAAATGAATCTTGGTATCAGTTGAGCAGCTGTAAGTTAAGACACCACTTGGCAGCTTTAAGAGAGTTCAAGCAAAGTATTGAGGACACTTTTTCCATCATATTTTTTTTCAGCTATGTGCATATAACATATGGGATATGCATATAACATTGTAAATAGTCTCTTGACTACTAAAGGAAAAAAGAAAAGAGCAGGTTTTTCCACCTTCATACTTCAGAGATTTCATTATGAAGGATTCATTTTAAAAAAGAACAGTATAAATGTCACCTTCCTATTACAAACATTGTTTCTGTAGAAATTTCTTGGGCTTGACTTATCTGGAAACACAGAGGCCACTGTGGCCTTCATGAAGTTTTCAAGAATCACTTCCCACAGCAGTTCAGTGGTCCGAAAGAGTAACATGAGTACTGTGTCCAGCTCTGGGCTCCTCAGCACAGGAAAGACATGGACCTGTTGGAGTGGGTTCAGAGTAGGGCTACAAAAATTATCAGCAGGATGGAGCACTTCTCCTATGAGGAAAGGCTTAGAGTTGAGGCTGTTCAGTCTGAAGGAGAGAAGAAACCAAGGAGATCTTACAACAGCCTTTCAGTACTCAAAGAGGGCTTATAAACTTTTTTAGCAGGGCCTGTTGCGATAAGGCAAAGGGCAAAGAAGCCAATTTAGATGAAATATAAGGAATACTTGTCTTGAGAAGTGGTAGATGCCCCATCCCTGGGAACGTTCACAGTCAGGCTGGACTGGGCTCTGAGTAACCTGATTTAGTTGGAGATGTCCCTGCTCATTGGACTAGCTGACTTTTAAGGCCCCTTACAACCCAAGCTGTTCCATCATTCAGGAACTCCTGGGAAGGAATGTGAAGCAAGTTCTCTGTAGTAGAGTCTTAATCAACAAAGTACACATCATTTTTTTAAATTTTGCTAAGATTTATGTAAGCAAAGGTACTATGGTTAGTAATATTTAATGTTACACTGAGGCACTGAGATGTCCTGATGTCCTTCTGGCCTGTATTGTTGTAGATCTTGACTAGAGCAGGTAAAAACCACAGCTGGCACAGCATTCAAGAGAATGGTCTTCAATATAAGATTTTCAAGATGGAAACAGATCTTTGCTTGTTTTTTCCTTAAGCAGAAGAGCCTGTACAACTTAGACAGACAGTACTGTTGATGTTTTTTCCAAGCACCACTTGGAATATGATCTTACTCTTCCACAGGTTTATATTATTTTCTTTGCCTGAAGAAGAGATTTCTAGTAAATGGATTGAGTGCAGCATAATGATCCACAGTGATGTTTGGTGTTTTAGTTTTAAAATTTGAAGGGTACATGAACTTACAATGAGGAGAGAGACAAGAGCACTGTGCAAAGGAAGGTTCTGATACATCTCTGATTTTAAGTTGTGAATTGGTCTAGCAGCACTGATTTCTAATGAAATGCAAGTGAAGCAAGAATGGCTTCTGGTAAAAAATTTATTCCAGTCAAAGTTGAAATTACTGTGTCCTACTGAATTCAAATCTGTATGAAACATGGTGGGTTGCTTATGGCAGCTTTTCTTCCTTTTAATTTTTTGGATATATGTTCAGGTTCTCCCACTTTGATTCATTTATGTGGGGTTTATGATTCAGTAAATGTTTTCATAAATTACCTACCTGACCTAAGCCAACTAAGGACTCATTGGTTACTAGAAAGTGAAGTCCTTGCCAACTCCATCACAATGGCCATAACACTTGCAAGTCAAAATGGGCCCCATTGAAAACTAACACTACGAAAGAAGACCCCCTCGGGTAGGTTTTCAGTCAGATCACTTTTGTGACAGAGAGGGACTAACAGAAACAGGTATGACAGATGTAACTTGAATTTAGGTCTCTTAAACCCATTATAAACTGCCTCATAGAATTTCCCTGTGCTATGTTAAAACAGATTAAGTCAAAAGCTGTAGCATGTATGTAGGATGAAGTACTTTTTCTTGTTTTATACAACATCTTGTTAATCCTGAGAAGCAGTCTAGAGTTCAACTAAGTAATTTCAACAGAAGGAGGAAAGAGTGGGAGACAACTTGCAAGCAATCTGTTCAAATGAAAATCTGTCACTGCTGCAGAAGCTGCTTAAAGATTTTGCCCATTTCCCAAGCAGGCCATTTCACCTATCTTTTGAAGGTTAGACTTGACTTGAGATGTTCTTACTGGCTCAGCAAAGTCTTAAGCAGAGGCCAGCACTTCCAGTGGTGCAGAACATATTAATTATGTAGTACTTTGTGGTGTGGACCACTGCCTGTCAAAGATCAGTAACAAAGATCAGTGTATGCATTTCAATTAGGAGACTGTGCTCTCTGAAGTGGATTTTTTTCTCTTCTCTTTATTCCTTCCACAGCCTAGCAACCCAAAGATGGTGCTTCATCTTAGATGTTTTTTTCTGGCTCCAGAAAAAGTAGAAGAGCTAAGAAATTAGCTCTTCACTGAAGATGAAGATCTAAAATTATCTTCAGATAAATAAACAAATTTATACTTCTTGTCCTTCCAGATGCTTTGAAAACAAATGAAATCCAGGCTGAAAGTTCCCCTGTCTAGCATCAAATAAAGATCAAACAATTTATAGTGTAATAATATTTTCACAAGAAAGGAAAACAGTATTAGAGAGTGAGTCTTTCGAGCATAACTTACACAAAGTTCATGTGAGTAACAGTATTTCACAGTACAGTTAGACATGGATGGAGAGAGAAAACAGTCTGCTCAGAGGTCAGTGGTTATTTCTGTCTGTGACTTTAATTAGCATCACCAACTGTTCAGCCTTCATTTCCATTGATGAAGACTTTGAAATACCTTGAAATGCTGTGGTGTCAGTATGAGGGAGTTACAGCTTGCATTGAACTAGTAATTTTGATGTAAAAGTCATTGATTTCTCTAGGACTGAATGTTGAGGATGGCAAACAGAATTATGTTTAAAAATACCACAGATATTAACATGCTTGTTAATTTCATCCCTCTTGTGCTTTCTCAAGCATCAGGATCTTGAATTAATGGCCTTTGGTAGGAAGACCCTTGCCTTTGTGTCATTTCAGTGTTGTGGTAACTACATGCTTCTTAGCTTTCTCTCTTGTCTTTAGTTAGGAGCTGAATCTCTGCTGTATCTTGTGAAGTCTTGGATCAGCAGATGGAAAAGAAAGAAGCATTAGATAAATGCACAGATTTATCTTTAAAATGCTTTTTAGCCTGTCAAATGCTTGGTTAGGAATTCCATGTTAGTTGAACTATCCTACATATGTTTTTGTATCATTCTTGGGAGTCTAGCTTTGAGTGTTGTCTCTTCCAGCGTCCCACAAAAGTCTGTATTCAGGAGTATTTCCCTTAGTATGTTCCCCATGTAATCTAAACCTAATTACCATATTCCTTCAGACTTTTTACAGGTCTGAAGTGAATAAGCTTCCTTTTTTTTCTCTGGACTTCCTTCCCAGCTGACCAGCTGGCAATTTAAAAATATTGTTGTGTTGACTGCATCAAAATTCAGGAGACTAATTTTCAGGATATTGCTTCATTTTCTCTCTGTTCAAGTAACTTCGCTTGTATTACTGATTTGAGTCATGCTTTTATTGCCTTTTGTGTAGTGCAAATAGCAAAGTTACATCAAACCTGAAACGCTCTGTTCTGTTTTGATGGAAGCAAGTCTTTCCTGTGCTTTCACTTTACTTGGAACTCCAGACTTCCCTAATGAATAAGTAATTTGATCTCTAATGTTGGTAGGTTGACATCTTATCAAATCAGAATGAAATTAAGGACAAACTGTGTACTGTTAACAACAACCTAACTTCTCTACAGCTTTGATTTGAGCAGGAAAATGAATAAATGAGACAATAAATATGGGTATTATTGTGAAGCATGAAAGTTTAGGGAAATTGTGTGATGTCTTGATGCCCGATCTTTCTTCTGTAGAGACACAATTTTTTAAGTTTTGGCTATGCAACCAAATAAAAGCTAGTTTGCTGTTCTCCTGATCCTCCGAATGCTTCTGCAGTTTGGAAAAACAAGTAAATAATTTTAAAGAATTCAGCATGCTTGGGAAAACCTTTTTCAAGACAAGACTCTTATCACTTCACAGTTGACCTACATGACAGAAGGGTTGCAAAAGCTTCATTTGTTTCACCTATACCCTGTGCTTTGTTCAAACTTGTACTGTTAATGCCTCATTTTTCTCTAAACCAAATTTATAAAACACATACTCACATAAATTTACCTGCTCCCCAAATTCTTTCTTCTATCTTAGGATGCTCTCTTTTAGACTTTTCAAAGTGAGGACTGATCCCTGCAAGCCTCCAGTTTTGAAGGTGTCAGGTGTTTTGATAAAAGGCTGCTGTGAAATGAAACAGCATCCGCCCTCTAGCAATGGTCCTTAACTTTTGAGTCTTTCTTGTATTTTTAGAATGTGCTTTAAAGGGGCTGTATTATCCCACTAATAGTGCTCACTGACAACTGAGAAAAATATTCATATAGCATTTCATAGCACTGTAACTTTTGTTGCATTTTTGAGTGTGCTATTTGAACTGATCACAAAAAAAAAACCAACTTCTAATAAACTCTTCCCACAGAAACTGAAACAGAAAAATCAGCAGCTGAAGCAGATCATGGATCAGTTAAGAAATCTTATTTGGGACATAAATGCCATGTTGGCAATGAGGAACTGAACAAGGAAAATCAGACTTGATAACTGAAGAAGATACACATCTGTTTGGATATGCTTCACTTCCTTCTAAGAAGTAACATGGTTTTCCACAATTATTGCAGTAATGTTTGAAAAGTCTTCAAGATTAAAACGTTGGGTCATTTTCTGTTAATGTAAATGGTGTTGGGTTCATTTTTATAGAAGATTGATCCTGTAACTTTTACCTGTGTGATTTTGCTGTACAGACTCAGTAATTTACAGTAGTAGTTTGGATTGTTATGCAGATTGGGGGTTTTATAAATAAAGTGTTTCTGGATTTTCTTTCTAATACAATAAAAATGTTGAAAATGTGTTTATATGCCATTCTGCAGTGCAAATAGCCTTTATGGAGAGGAAAAGTTGCAAGACAGGAAAGTTGCTTCAGTAAGCTAGAGGGATGAAATCAGCAATCAGATACTGCAGTTCAGTCTGCAGTATTTTATATATTATCTGCAGTGCAGAGCAGAGCAGGACAATCCCCTCCCTTGCCTTGCCTGGCTGGCAATGCTGGGCCTGGTGCTCCCCAGGACAGGGTTGGCCCTCCTAGTTGCCAGGGCACTACAGATTCATGTTCAACTTGCCACTGACCAGCGCCCCCAGGTCCCTTTCCATGGCACTGTTCTCCAGCCTCTCATTTCCCCAGTCTATACACAGCCAGGGCTGCCCCATCCCAGGTGCAGAATCCAGCACTTGCCCTTGTTAAACTTCACAAAGTTAGAGATTGCCCAGTCCTTCAATTCGTGGAAGTCTCTCTGTAGGGCCTTTCTGACCCCAAGGGAGTCAACAGCTCCTCCCAGCTGTGTCATCAACAAACTTACTTATTCCTCCCAGTCCTGCTGGAACAGCACAGGACCAAGGATGGAGCCCTGTGGAACCCCACTCATGACAGTCACCAGTCTGATGTGCCCCATTCACTGTAATAGTTCGTGCCCAAATAGTCAGTCAGCTGCTTACCTATCTTGTAACTCAGTTACCCAGCTGTGTGCTGGACATTTTGTCCAGAAGGTTTCTGTTAGAGACAGTATCCAAAAGCTTTGCTGAAGTCCAAAGAGGTTACATCTGGATTGGCTATGGGGGTTACCCTGTTGTAGAAGGAAATCAGGTTCAACAAGTAGGACTTCCCCATCATGAAGCCCTGCTGGCTCTGAACAACTGTGACCAGTGTGTATTTCTGTAACATTATGTATGGTTGGAATACTTTGGAATTACCAGAATGCACTGAATAAAGACCTCATTAATCTTTTCCCTATGACTATCAGGCCTAGTAAACTTTGGAGTATATGAGCAGTTCATTATTTTGAGTTAATCATAAACCTTCATCTTTCTTTGTTCTAACTTTGTTACTCCTCAAAATTTTTGTTTGCCTTAAAAATAGTCTTGAAAATTTTTGTCATCCACAGACACTGCCAGTGTCTCTCCAGATGAAAAAATACATAAAACAACAGTTGCAGTATAATTCCATAGGGCACTTTACTCTTAGTTTTTGTCAGGTTGAAAACTAATCATTCTCAGGATTTGCTTCTTGTTTATCACTTTTACTCCATGCCCACTCAGACTCCATAGTAGTTTTGTGTTCAGAACCTCCTGAAGCATCCAGTTAAATGGTATCCTTTTAAAAGCTACCTTTTTTGTAGTCTCATGGTTTGATACTGAATGCTTACTGATTTGAGATTCATGAGATTCAATGTTACACTGATTTTCATAGAGTTTGTGTTGGAAGGGACCCTGAAGATCATCTTGTTCCAGCACCTCTGCCACAGACAGGGTTGCTCAGAGCCCCCTCCAGCCTCACCTTGAACATTGCCATGGATGGGAAATCTGCAGTTTCACTGGGCAACCTGTTCCAATGTCTCACCACCCTCACAGGTGTTTTGTTGTTCTATCAGTCTCTTTAATTCTGTTTTTAATAATTTCAACACATTTGTCTACTCCTTGAGGTAAAAATCACTGGTAACAGATCTGATCACAACTGGTTAACAATATGTGACTTTTCTCTGAAAATAGGTACAATACTGTTTTTTGTTTCTCTTTTTAAAGGTTGTAAATATTAACAGATGAATGGATGTCCAGTCTTATAGTTGAAAACAGAGTGTTAGAAAATGTTGATGTTGATTAATTTACCCGGTGTTGAAAGTGGTCTGTATGTATGACAATACCTAGAAGTGAGCAGATGTCAAAACACCTTACAAATAAGATCTCTCTCTTTTTTCCCATGTTGCAAATCCAAGAGTAGATATCCTACTTTGTGGCAAAGGCCACAGCAGAATCGTTTGTTCCCTGTTTAGATTCACCACTATGGCAGATTTGCTGGACAGAAATAATAGTTTCTTCTGCAGCTGTGAGAGTCATAACTATTCCATATGCAAAGCTTTTGAAAAAGAGATGACTGCAAGTAGAGATTTTACTTTGTTGTTGGTTTAAAATGCAAATGCATTTTTCTATTTGCAAGCTGTAGTGGCAGCTTTCTGTTTAGTGCATGCGTAAGCATGCAAGCAGCCTAGAAGAAGTATTTGAAGTGGATTTTGAAATGGCACCATCATCTTAATTATGAGTGTAAAATTCTCAGTTCTTCATATTTTTGTTCTATTTTTAGAACAATTATGGAAAATGGAGATTAGTCTAGACGTCACTGTACTACTCATATAGCATCTAGGTCTTCTTACTAAATGTCTTTAAAGTTTGGTGACTTTTTCATTACAAACAGTACAGAAGTAACCCAAAATGTGAATTAAGAGTGCAGCTATTGCAAGTAGATGTCTGGGTGATAAAATATTCAGCTTTCTCTGTGCAGCTGCTGGCAGTAGCCAAGGTCTGTACTACAGTTTTTCATCTGGCAGAGAGGAGAAACACTTCAAAACACTATCAGAATAGATGGGCAGTAGCTAAATTGCAAAGTGCAGAAATAGACAGAATTGTAAATTATCACAGTAAATACTGTCAAAGCAGGACTGTGCAAGGTGTTGGACCAAAACCATACACTTTGACTTACACAGATGAAAGTAAGGGTAGTAAACATAATTCAAATGCTATCGGATCTGTGTGCAAGTGTAGGATTTGGCCAAGAAGATGACAGTTTTAAGAGAAGTGGCAATTCCTCAGCTGTGAAACACTTGAATGAATTACTGGACATCAACATGTGCTGAAATTTAGTATTTTATTAATGCTAACTGAACTTTAACTGCTGGTTAATGAAGTGGCACCAGATGAAGTATTTACAAATACCAGTAAAGCAATACAAACACAGATGTTTCAGTGTTTGGTTTATGTATCATTGACTGTTACATCATTATATATATCATTGAAATTATCTTCATGCTACTGGCGTTCACCTACTTTCCTCACCAGGCTGTGGCTCTCAGAGTTTCTGCCTGCAACAGTGCTGGACTTGCTGTCCCTCCTGAACACACAGAGCTCTGACTGGCTCTGGAAGTGCCCCCTCTTCACTTTGAGCATCATTTTTGTGTGAGTGCTAATAAGTGTAGCTGCTTACTAATGGTTCGACTCAATTATCATAAAAGTCTTTTCCAACTTAAATTATTCTATGATTCTGTGGCTGGTTTTATATTTTTGATAAGGCAGGAGCTGGATAAACATGCTGACACTTCCAGAAGCAAATACCAGAACATAGGATCGTTATATTTTTGGAATATAAAAATATTTGAAGGGTTTGGATTTCCTGGGGCTTTGTTTTGCCCAGATAGGACTTGGGAGAGTAGAGCTATGATGCAGAAATTTTAAAGCATATTTGTGGGAATCGTCCAAGTTAACACAAACTCTCAAAATACAACCATTAATCCAACACTTTTGTAGACAAAATAATGGATATTGAATGTGGGTTCAGTGTCACAGCATAGAAGATGCCTGCTAGGCAGTATCCAAAGGTCCAAGGTTTTTCTTACATAAAAAGACAAAAGTTCAGAGCAGATTTATGCCTTGCTCAGGAATTATGCAAGTTTAGCTTTCCTCTTGTCTTCCTTAGAGGCAGCAAGGCCAAATCCATGAGCATTCTTGTCCCACAAAGAAAAACTGCTCTGATTGTGGTATTTTTTACTGATGGAGAAGCTGGAACTTGTGCAGAAATGCTACTCAAATTAATCATTAAAGAATGGATTTAGAGGGAGGAGTAAAGAATTCTGGTCATAGGAACCAAGATTTCACCAGTGTGCAGAGTGGCTGCACAAGGCAAAAACACTTCAGCTGAAGGGTAGCTGACTGCTGCTGTGGAAAACAATAAGCTTCAGATGTAGGTTTACAGACCTGAAGTTGAAAAAAAACTTTTAAAAAAAATGTGCAATGACGCCCAAAGACACTATGAGTCAGCTGGGGTTGAGAGAGGATGGATTAGTTTAATTGCTTCATGCTAGCAGAGGAAATGGGGGATTATAAAGGAACTTACAAATACATCAGTGCAAAAATATTTGGGAAAGGAAGTGAGTAGTTTTCTCATTCCCCTTATGTTATGGTAATGAAGACTGATGGGGTAGAGCATCAGGGCTTTAAAAGGGAAGGGGGTTTTCCTGACTTGGAAGGTTATCCCATATGTAAAAAGAACAAGCTGACTGATTCCTATTGCAAGATATTAATTAAAGTGACAGAAAATATGTTCCAATGCCAGTTTTTATTTAATAAAATGTGATGGATAAGCAGAATGTAAGAGCTAAATAAATACAATATAGCAAAACTTTCGTTAAGTCTAACTTTGGTGTAAATTTTAAGGTTTTTATTTTTTTGCTCATATTGCATAAGGGACACATTCTGGCATCTGTTACAACACTACAGAACAAATAACACTATGAAGAATCATTTGCAACAGTGTTTGTATTGATTGAATTTAGTCAGAAGCAGAATCTGTGTTTCCTAGCACTTCTCACCAGACTAGGCCCAGTAAAGGCCATCAGTGTGTTTGAGGTAAATAAGCAGAGGTAAGTTTCCATGTGTCTCCTTAACTCTGGGAGCATCACAGCTCATTGAATGCCTCCGTGTTCAACTTGCAAGCTGTCTGGTTGCTTGGAGTTCTGCTTCTGTACATATTCCCAGCAGCTGATGATATCTGAAAGTCACTGCTGAAGCTGTAGAAACTGATTTTTCTGCCTAAATTGTGTAAGAGACCTGATGTGCTCAGGCCCTCGTTGGCCCCTTGGGCTCTCACTTTGAGCTGACTGCTCCTAATACAAAGCTACAGAGTAATGTTCCAGAATGGAGTTGAAAGTGAGTGGATGGGTGGAATGAATTTCATACATGCCTGTGCTAAAATTTTCTCCTATGCTTCTCTGTGCTTATCATGAAATCTTACTTGAAAAATTAATTCAGATTTGCCTAAATAGGAAGGAAGATTCATGATTTTAAAGTTGTCTGAGTAGCAGTGGATAGTAATGCAGTTGTTTCTACAGCCATATAGAGGGTTTAATGGTATTTACAGTTCCAGAGGGGGGGGAAGAGGTTCATGAAGACAGTCTGTTACTGAAATACATTGTTGGAGTGGAAAGACTTCCAAACAATAAGGGGAAAATATAAAGAAATACAACAGCAACAATCAAAACTTTGCTGAGTACACCCTGGCCATAAAATAGAGGTAATGAAAAGGGATTTGGGAAAGCACATTTTAAGCCTGCATTAAAGAGATACATTTGGATACAGGAGATAAAAAAGCCACTGCAGTTTTGGGGTGCATTATCAAATATTGCATAGTAGGGAGTGTGAGAGCTCTTGCTCTGAAACCAATGATTCTGATACTGTAATTCTGCATGAAATACTGAATTAGTTTTGGGGTCAGCATGATACTAACACAGTAGAAGAGAAGAATACTGATGTGGTCCCATATGAATAATCATTAGAATAACTTGTGAAAGCAAAGACAAGGCTTAAATATAGAAATCCTTCAGTAGATGCAAAGGGGAGGTAATTAGAGTGATTTGGAGTGGCTGTACTATAGAACTATGAAAGAAGGTAAACAAGAACTTAGTTCACCAAATGGTGTAGAGGGAAAACTCTTAGCATCAAGATATGAAATACTAATTTCTCTAGCAGTTTAGAAGATACCTCTTGGGTTACCTGGAAATTTTACAACTAAACAGCACAAAAAGGCTAAACAAATGTGTTCGGAAAAGGGAAAAAAAAGAATCCTGTCCTGGATTGGCAGAGCAAGGGCTGGACTGAGCTGACCTGACTGGTTTTTCCACCTTTAGACTGTACAATTGTAAAGCATGTTTATCAGATGACTGTCAGCTCCTGAGAGCACCTGGACTGGATGCCACCTGCGAGTATTAGAGACTTTCATATCTTCTTTGTGATGATTTGCTGCTGAAATTCCTCTTTAGGTTAACAGGCCCTCATGGAATTTCTATTAGAGGAATTGAATCAGAGCAAAGAAATTAACCTTGTTTCTCACTCCTTGCTTCCCCACCTCACATCCCAAGCATCCCACTCCTAATTTTGATGCATTTCTTAGTGAAGTAGCTGACACCTGATTACTCTCTGTTGACTCAGTAAAACTTAGGAAGCCTTTTACTAATGGGATATGCGTTGCTATTTATCCACCCTTCCCCATGTTATAACAAAGCCAGTTGTAGTGCTTGCAGTGCCTTGCAGTGTGAGCTGGTGTCACAGTCTGCACCAAGGGAGCACAGACACAGAGGGGTGATCTAAGCATGTAAAATACCTGATCGTATTTTGCCTCAGATATGAAGTAGCATTATAAAATTGTTATGTAAACCACATGTTACTTTTATAGCATTTACATGCATTACATATATTTTTGTTTGATGTGGGAGTTTTCAGTTACCTTTTAGGGACAAGAACTTTTTAAAAAGATCTTGAATAGTCTGAGCAACCACATCTAAAATACCCTCCAGCACTCACAGAAGACAGAAGTAAGGGATGGAAATAGAACACAGGCATTGCTCTTCCTCACAGAAAAGATAATGGGTTTTTGCATATGTATTTATGATTGCCACAGTCTCAATTTCTCATCAAAATTATTTGGTAGCTTAGATTTTATCAAAACTCTGTGCCCCACCATGCCATTTGGAAAGTAATGAGCAGATTCATGGTACTAAAGCCACATACAATTAGATCTATTTATTTTAGCATGAAGTTATTTATTTTTTGTAGCAGAAGTTGCAGACACAACTATAATTTATATTAGTTTTACAAAGCCAGAGTGGAGTTGGAATTAATTCAAGCAAAAAGTATGTGGCTTTCATATTAGAGCTTTTGAACTTGATGCAAACAATTCAGCTACTTTTCCCGTTGAACAAAAAATTAGGCAGAGAAGCAGTAAATCTTTCAGATGTGCAAACATGTCACAGATAGGAGTAAGGAAAACAGGTGGAAATTTCAGCCTGCTAATACTCTGAAATAGAGTTTTCAAGCAAATTATGGAATGTACTACTGCCATTTTGCCACACATTAACACAGCACCTACCAAGAAAAGTGGTTTCAGCAACAGAGCCCAGACTTGTAGCCAGCAGCACTCACCTCACACACGTGTGCTGGCTGCATTCAGGTCTGAGGCACAAATATTTATTCCCAAAGTCAGTTGCTTCCATGTGCCATGCATATAAAATTTCAGAAGCCCCTTGTATTTATTATGGTTTGTGTGCTTTTTTAAAGGCCTTTCACTGACATGTAATAAAGTCAAGTCTCTGGTGATCAACCATAGACTGGTATGCCAATAAAGATCTCTATTTGTAGGGGTGGAGATGTACAAAACCAATGAGTATCTCTAATCCCTCCTGTTTATCTAACCTGCGCTTCAGGGGCAGTGAGAGAAACAGACAGCAAAGCAGTGCTTCCCTAAGGCCTGAAGGATTTGGTTTTTGTTTGTCAGCTTTTTATTTAAATATGTGAATAACTGTTTCAGTGCATGCAGGTTTCCATTTCCAGCTCCAAGACAATTTGCATTTGAAGTTTGGGTTCAGACTTTTGAGAGGCAGGAATTATCTGCAGTGTGCAAATGTGAATGTGGAGTGTAACTGCCCAGGAGACTGGTGATACATCATCTCCAGGGTTTTTGTCAAGGTCTTATATTTTAGCAGTGTCAGCCTTCCCAGTCTGTTGCAAGCACAATTTACACCCCTTCTGTCTCCAAAGAGGAAAGGAAAGGCGACAGAGATGTTCCCAGAGGAGTGACTAATTTTTACCCTTCAGGAGTGTTCAAGGATAGCCGCCCCTAGTAATAATTAAATAGTTGTTTTTAAAACAAGGCAGGGTGGGGGGGGAAGGAAATAAGTTAATGCCATTTCCCAAGTGTTCTGCAGTACACATCATTATCTATTCTGCTTCTTGTAGTCATTACCAGAAAAAATTAGGTCTAGCAATGAATGGTCAGTATGATGCTGTGAGCGACACAGAGTTCAATTTGAAATTTAAAATAGACTCTGTTGTCTGCCTGTATCAGCTATTAACTTTAGTGTCATTGTCACAAAGCCATCAATCTGTGTCTGTCCCAAACCCATTTTCTGTGTAGAGTCAGCCCATCTTCCTTATTTCCTACACATGCAGATTTTAAATCATCTTGTAAACCTTGTACTGCACCAAAGGTTGAAGGCTGAAAGACTTGGCAGGTTGGGGTTTTTTTAATTCCCCTGCCTCCCCCCAACATACATTCAGTATCCACCAAGAGATGACAGATTGCAGCTACTCTTTGAACTGGATCATGCCAGAAATAGGAAACAGAAAAAAACCCAACCCTAAAGCTGATATGGAATGGATGAAAGCCTGGTTCCACTGAAGCTAATGGCAAATGCAGTAGAACATAATTTCCAAGTAATTGCTATAAAAATTGTTGCAGAGAAACAGTGCACAAAGTGGCCTTTGTAGGCTGGATCTTGTACATTTTAGAGACAATCTCAGCTAGTGTAGCACCAGAGCAGCTGAGCACATCAGAAATGCCTCAGTTAGCTGTCATCTAGTTTCATGTGGGGGAGTTTGTTACTGGAACATTTTAAGCATTTAATTGAGAGAGTATTCTGTTCTGTATTTTGCCTCTCTTCTGTGTCTAATGATGTCTAAGAACATTGACTTTTAAGGCACATAAATTTCCTCAAAAAATCCAGAAGGCAGTTTTAGGAACATATTTGTAAAGGATAGCTGTAACAGGAAGAATTGCTTGACTAGGGAGCCTATTCCGAGCTTCATTTTATTCTATCAATATTAATTGTTCAAGGGTCTTTTTTAAATATCTACAGAGAAGTTTCTGTCTCTTGAGTCCATGACAGAATGTTGCTTCATTAGCCTACATCTCTGGAACAACTGTGAAGGGACCAATTTGTAAAATACAATAAATGTGATGTGTTGCATCAGTACATAACACAGCAAGTAATGAAACCTGGCTAATTCTAGCCATTTATGTGTTCAATTACTTTGTTTTTTAAGTGTTAGAAGCTTGTAACCTGAGTACTTCAAAAGCTGTATGGCTGCTTAGAGTCCCATGTCCATTAGTGACACTAATACTTGTTGCAAATCTTGTGTTCAAATCCCATTTCAACCTGTAGATGTCTGTGTTACTGTAACACTGAAGCCTAGGTTTTGCTTACAGGAACTCACAAGCTTGCTAAGCCTCGATGTAACTGAGCTGCTGTGATCACTAGATAGGATCTAAGTGTTGGCAAAAGTCCCATACTGACCCTTTCATCGCCTCTCACACTTGGGAACTGGTGCTACTAGGCATTTTGTAAGTGGGGCACAAGAGACTACACAATGAGATGCAACACCCATCCCACTGGCATTTAAAGCACTTCCTCGAAAGACCCAAACTCAGGTCTTCAGTCTTTGGGAGCACACCAGGCTCAGACTGAGGTGAGGAGGGGTGCAACAGAGAGAGTCATGCCTGAATGGAGCCAGCTTGGTGTCTGGAAGGTGTTCTCTCATATGCAAGTCTCTTTTTGCATACATAAACTCACTGCAGAGAGAGAAAGCAAACATGTATTTCATGAAAACAGAAATGACACAGACTACGTGCATAATTTATATTTGTTGAAAGATACAGCTTCTGAGTGCAAATCAAATAGCTGATCTAGAAAAAAGTAGAAAATACTGCCGTGTTGGGTTTTTGTGGCAGAGTTTCAGTAGTGGGTGGCAACTGGGGTGGCTTCTTTGAGAACCTGCTGGAAGCTTCCCTCATGTCTGACAAAGCCAATGCCTGCTGGCTCCAAGACAGACCTGCTGCTGACCAAGGCTGAGACCATCAGCCTGTGGTAGGGCCTTTGGGATAATGTATTAAAGAAAGGAGAAAAAACTGCTTGGAGGTGTGAGAAAATGTGAGAGAAACAGCACTGTAGTCCCCAAGGTCAGTGAGGAAGGAGGGGCAGGAGGTGCTCTGGGTGCTGTAGCAGAGATATCACTGCAGCCTGTGGAGGAGACCATGGTGAGGCAGCCATACCCTAAGCCCATGGAGGTCCATGGTGGAGCAGAGATCCACCTCCAGCCCCTGCAGGACCTGATGCGTTGACCAGGTAGGTGCCCAAAGGAAACTATGACTGTGGAAAGCCTGTGCTGGACCAGGCTCCTGGCAGGGACCTGAGGACCCCTGGAAAGAGAAGCCCAGGCTGGAGCAGTTTTTCTGGCAGGACTTGTGACCCTGCAAGGGACTCCCATTGGAGCAGTCTGTTCCTCACTGCACCCTATGGAAGGGGCCGATGCTGGAGCAGGGGAGGAATGTGAGGAGTCCTCCCAATGAGGAGGAAGGAGTAGCTGAGACAAGGTGTGATGAACTGACCACAGCCTCCATTCTTTGTCCCCCTGTACTGCTGGGGGGAAGATTGAGAAAACTTAGAACCTGGGAAGAAGGGAGGAGTGGGGGAAAGTGATTTAAGATTTTTTTTTTATCATTACTTTACTCTGATTTTTATTGGTAATAAACTGATTTTCCCAAGTTGAGTCTGTTCTGCCCATGACAAGAACAGGTGAGTGATCTCTCCCCATCCTTATATCAACCCATGAGCCTTTTGTTCTATTTTCTCTCCCCTGTCCAGCTGAGGAGAGGAATGATAGAGTGGCTTTAGTGGGTACCTGGCATCCAGGCAGGGTCAACCCAAAATTTCAGAAAGAGAACAAGCAAGTTCTCCCTTTAGCTACAGTAGCTAAGGCTGAAGGAAAAAGAGACAGAGATTATTTGCATAAGTCCAACACTGCTTCTGTGATGCCAGTGAATTTGCAGTTATTGGCTTAAATGTGAGATACAGTTGCAACACCTTCTCACTAGATCCTTGCAAAATTGCCAGATAATACTCTGTTGTAGAAAATATACAACGCATCCTGTTTCTTATGCTCTCTTCATGCAGTTCTAAATGGTGCATAAGAAACAGAGTCCTATAACTCTTCTCACTACAAACACAATGTCGTGATTTTAAGCCCAGGTGGACACCTATAATCACAAACCCAGCCTCACGTTATTCACATTTTGTATGGCTGGAAAAAACATCCTTTTCCAATGGCTAAGCCATTAGGTTTGATGGGACTCCAATACTCAGGTGAGATCCTCCACCACTTATCAGAACCATGAGCCTGAAGTGTCTCTTGTCTTCTAGTTCTCTAAATAAGGAAGGCAACTAGGACCAAATATGAAAAAAACCTTATGGCAGGAGAACAAAAGTGTCCTGGGCATAGCCTCAGTCAGCCAGTTCAGGATAGAAAAGTTCTCAGGAAACCCTGATCTTCACTTTGACTCTTTTTGTACCTCAGAAGGGACTTGGATTTTAAAAATGTAACAGGACTCTATCTGTAGAACAAGAAGAAAACTGGAACTTTATTCCAGACCTCTTAGTTTTAATAGTTACTGATGTTGAAAAGTAGATGGATACTGTACAGGGCTTGAAAAATGCTGCTGCCACCAGGGGCTTCTAATGAATTGTAAACACTAGCCTGATGCTCATTAGTGGCCAGAGTGTGATAGTTTTGGCAATATTTGGCCTTGTCTGACTATCATGATGGGGCTGGAGGAGCACGTATCCACAGAGGAAGATGTGCTTTGAGAAAGGATGTATGAAAGCAGATGTGCATTCCTTTCTAAATTGCATAAAAGAAGAATTCCATTTTTGAGAATGGTCTGGAGCATGGATGAGACAATAAAGGCATCACCAAGGTGTGATGTACTGGCTGAGTGGAAATGAGGTCAGGAAATATTGCAGTTGGTGCCATAAGTCAGGGCAGTGTTCTGGGGATCCTTGAAGGGAAGCACAAGTAGCTGAAATTTAATGCAGGAGGCCAAAGGAAGATGATGGAAGAATTCAGAGGTGCCGCTGTTGAGGCAGATGATTTACTGAGACATTTGAAATAGGTTGCAAAGGAAAAAGGTGAAAATGAAGAGGAGGCTCTAGTAGTCTTGAAGATAAATGATCAGGGCATGACCACAATTTTTGTCACATGGCTGGCGCGGGTGAGACTTAGAGAAGTTGCTCATGGTGAAATGATGCACTTTGGCAAATGTCTGGCTCTTGTTTCAGACTGGGAGAGATGACTCTCAGGAGTTTTAATTAGCATGTAGGACTCTTTGTAGGAAATTGTCAAGTGTTGCTATGCCCAGTTGTTTCTCAGGAAATTGAGAGCAAAATGAAACATGATCACAATTTCTTCACTCCACAAAGAAATTCTGCAAGAGTTACAATCTCTTCTTGCTGTCCAGAAGATGAACATTCAAGTGTGTTGTCTCCTTCTGAATAGAAAGCTCTAGAAAGATCAAGTACTTCATTCTTGAGCCTCCAGAAGGTTCATGCTGAATGATGTTTGAAACATAGCTCAGTGTTTATGAAGAGACAAAGTATAAATTGCATCTTGATTTCATATTGACTTGTTACAGACAAGCAACTGTTCTTCAAATGTTTTCACATATTCATTCATCTCCCTTTACAGAATGCAGTGTTCCAGTTTCTGAGAGAGAACAAAATTATCATGTATTATTTTTAGATACAAGCAATTTGTGGTTAACATTACTTTGCCAGAACTGGGTACCAAACCCCCAGTTTTAAAACCTTGCACGTTTATTGGATAGCTATAAAACTCAGTGTGAAGAAAAGAGGAGAAATTTTCACCTTACTCAAATAATCTGACATGTACTTCCAGTCTACAGATAAGACTGGAGCTGGAGTAGCTCAACAAGAGAAAAATAAGAATATTAATGCACTGTCTATATGTGGATATAAGGAGCATGGAAAATAAGCAGCAGGCTTTAGGAGAGATACAAAACAATGACCTAGTGGGCATAGCTGAGGCAAGGTGGGCTGATTCCTGTCAATGCTTTGAATGTCAATAGAGAGTCTGTTCAGACAAGCAGAGACATGGTGGTAGGATGCAGCTGTTTTCTCACTGGTGGGGTGCATGCAATGGGCTCAAATGATGTTCTGTTTTCTCAAAGAAGCTTTAACTTGGTAGATCAGAAGAAATAATGAACATGATGGATTCAGTGCAGGGGTTTTTGGTTAATGAGTTCTTGGAAATCCATAGAGTCCTAAACAAACTGGACATTCATGATAAAAACAGTTCAACCTTTTTTAGTTAAATTAACACTCACACTTAAGTAGTGCAGCAAAGTTACAAAACACTGGATGCTCTCTTTGAATGTTGGGTGTATTCTTATGAACCTTACTAATTTCAATTGTTAGTATCAGCCCTGGGACAGGCCACCCACTTATTTTTCCCACTTTGATGTCAGCTGCTGATGGGAAGAATGTAAATAGAAGCTGGACTGTAAACACAAACACTTACTGAGGTCTTTGGTCCCAGTATTGTAGCCCTGACTCATTGTTTTAGGTTTAACAGATCAAACATATAGGAAAGAACTCTCCTATGAAATACGTAACCATAAAAAAGACATTTTAGCCACCTCCAGGTGTAGGTAGTTTGACCATTAGCTGTTTTGTGTGTCTCTTTTGCACATTGAGTGTTAGCACTGAAATCCTGTGTCCATTATCTGAACTGCAGTGCTTAAAACCAGCTGGCACTTGGTGAAGTCAGACTCAGCTTTCCATTGGAGCTGAGAGCCACAGCTGACCCAAACTGGCCAAAGGGATGTTCCATACTGTACAGTGATTGATGTGTTCAGGAATAAAAATGGGTAGAGGAAGTGACCAGTGGAGTTTTGTCTTCCAAGGTGGTCATTGCTCAGCTGGTCTGCCTGTGGGACAGGATGAGTAATCCCACTTGTGTTTTTTTTTTCTCTTTCTTACACCTATGAAAGTATCTTGATCTCAACTGATGAGTTTTCTCTTTTTTATTCCATTTGTTTTCTCTCAGTGGGGCTTGAATGCTCAAGGAAAAAGGTGGTATTGTGAACATATCAATGTGAATACAGCATGATGGGACATTGTGCCAGCCACAGGGTTAGAGCTGAGGCAATTTCTGAGCCACATTGATAAAGACACCTTCAGCCTGATTTGGCACCTGCTTTTCTGCTCCTGCAGGGATGAGATGTCTCAGGAGCCTGTGTGAATTATGGAGTAAGAGTTGAGGTACCCAGGATGCCTCATACTGCTAGGAACTGTGGCCCTCAGGTCCCTTTCAAGTTAGCTTCCCACAGACATATGTGCACTACTAAATAACTGTCTAAGGATAGTTCATTCACAGACACTTTTCCACTGGCATTATGGAAAAGACTCCCTGAGTTTGGATCTGTCCACCATCCATTAGTTATCACTATCCCAGAAAATCTTGAAGCTTCCCTTCTCCTCCTCAAGCCAAAACATCACTGTGGGAAACAGTCTCACATCAGTTCAAACACTCTAGGAGGAAAAACACCAAAAATTATTATGTATTAAGTCCTCCATGGGGACCCTGGTGGAGATTGAGACTGTATGCTAGATGTATGGGTTTCCAGTTGCCTCCAGGACAACCCCTGTATTTTGGGCTGCAGCCCACACTCTGCCACTGGCCAAGTTGTGTGTATAGGTTGTTGCAAATGCCTGTAGGCAGGGAGGCACAGCCTAAGCCTTGTTTAAAACATGGTAGGAAAAGACAGGCATCTGCTTCAGAATCCCTGCAAGGAGAGGGTGCATGCCTCCAAAAGGGCAGTTGCTGCAGTAGAAGGTCCTGGTCTGAATGAGAGAGTGATGGAAATTAAAACATAACCTCTGTCACCTATTCTAGTGACAGTCACCATCCTGACTCCCTAGTCTCCTTTCCTCCTTGAGATTTTATTTATGACTGGACGCTGTAGGGAAAACATGCTGTGAAACCAGCACATTTCATGGTGGCTGGATAGTACACTAAAATATAAAGAGGAAAATTTCTGGGCTAGGAGGGACAAGCATAAAAGACCTCACAGATTATTTATCCAGGAGTGAGCTTAGTGAGCTTTTCCAAAGGTATCTAGAGCCAGCCTCTGTCTCCAGGCATGGCCCCTGGCCTTGGGAGGCAGCAGTGCTGCTTTCAGGTGTCTGGGATCTGGGATGGTGTTACTGCCATCCCTACCCAGTAGTTTTTGTGACACATGGGTGCAACCCAGAGCTGAGAAAGCGAAGCTGCACTTGCACCTAGTGCTTCAGACTCTTGCAATACATCTCAGTTTCCACTCTTGTGGGGCTTGCCACTCTCCTGTGCAGCTGCTTCTTACTGTCTCCCCATCACTCCAGAAGCAGATGTCTGTTCCTCTCCCAGAAGCCCTGCAACTGCTGAGCCTCGCTCCTAGACTTTTTCAGTTTAGCTTAAATGTTTTTGAGTAGTAGATGCTTTCTTGCCCAGATCAGTTGGAAGATGGAGAATTTTTGTTTGACTAAGCTACCCCTTAATCCTTTAACAGGAAGCTTTTATCCAGCACAACCAGGGAGTGAAAAACACAGGACAAAGGCTTGTTAGCAGAAAATATTGCACTGTTGTGCTTTCTTTGGCACTTTGGCAGCAGACTGCAACACTTTATAGACATTCATGTGTCCAAGGAAGCCTTGCCATGGGGCTGGATTCAGCCTGCTGGGAACAGGGCAGGGAGAGGAACTGGAGATGGGTCTGTGATGAGATATTGCAAACTGCAACTGCCCTGCATGTATCATTAAATCCACACTTCTAGATATAAAAACAGTGTGGGACTGTCAACACTAAATATGTCAGTCACAGGTAGAGATTGCTTGGCGTCCTGCAATTCTTATTTGCATGAAATCAAAAATAGTAGGAGGAAATCTGCCCGCAGCAGGCTTTCAATTTACGTCAGTCTGCCAAACTCTTCAGCAAAAGCAAGCCACTGTGTGAACACTTAGTCATCGCCTTCATTTAACATCCAGTGGGTGTAATGTTTGGCAGCCTAGCACTCTGAAGAGACAGCTCTGGCATCTCATTTTAGCACATTATCCCATTATATTGTGTGCTGTACTATCCTGGTGTAAGGAAAAAAAGGAAAACATGTAGCTTTGTGCACAAGGGCCACACAGTTAAAGCTGGCTTCTCTGGGGCAAGTAGAGTGCCTGTGATTAAAAACTGGAGGGTGGGAGATACAGTGGGTAAGGTGGGGCAAGAGCTGGGACTGCCTGAGCAGGCTGAGGGTTGGAGACCAGCACCATCTACAGCTGAGGAACCCCTTTCCAAACCTGCCTCTGGAAAGGAGCAAAGAAGATGGTCCATGTGACCTAATCTAGTGTAAGTTGTCCATGCCCATGGAAGGGAGGTTGGATCTACATGATATTTAATCTGCTTTTCAACCCAAACTATTCTGTGAATCTACAAATCTACGAATCTATGAATCTGTGAAATAGGAGAGACATTGCTCTGCTGCACTCAGCACAACTTGGAAACTTATTCTCAGTTCTTGCTTGTTTTGGTGCCCTGCATCCTTTTCTCTCCTCTCCTCTGTGGTGCTCAGGTGGTTGGTGCTCCAGCTAAAAGGACTATGGCTGGTCCTTGGAGACTTTGCCAGTCCTTCCAGGGACATTGGCTAGGCCACCCCGTGGTTCACAAGTGGTATGACTTGTGGAGAATGGAGGTTGCCCAGTGCCTGAGCTGGGGTATCTTGGGTGGACTTAGGGTCTCAGGGTGGACTTAGATATCTTTTTAGACACCAAAACTCATTCCAAATCTGACTCCACTGGGAAGTAAATGTTTGCAAGGATACCTTGGTAGATGCATGATGCAGAGTTCAAGTTTAGAAAGCACCAAAGTGCACAACATTACTGTTTACTAAATCTTTATCAGCTCTTTTTCAACAAACCCTATGATGTTATCTACAAGTACTAAATATTTATTTTGGTCCTTTGGTGCTTAATATCTGTGTAATCAAAAAGCCAAGGCCCAGATGGATCCTCAAGGGCAGCAAGTTTTCAGAGATGTTCATGTAGTTCACAATTAAGGGCCAGACTCCTGTAATTACAAGTGAGACACCGCAAAGACCAAAACACCTACCCTTTAGTTCTCCCTGGTGTGGAACCCAAAATAAGAGTGGTCATATAGAGATTGCAGCTGTCCAGTGCATTAAACATAAACAGAGGCATGCTGTCACAAAGGCCAGCCAGCACAGAGGCTGGCAGAGGCAGGGAACTGCATCTAAATTGCCCCCTTGGGGAGGGCCTGACCAATCCTGCACCCAGGTTGTGGCTAGATGTTCTTGGACAGCCTAAGGAGTGTTCAAGGCCAGGTTGGATGGGGCCCTGAGCAACCTGATCTAGTGGTTGACATCCCTGCCCACAGCAGAGGGATTGGAGCTAGATGATCTTTGAGGTCCCCTCCAAGCCAAATCATTCTGTGATGCAGAGGTGGTGCAAGCCCCAAAGGTTTCCAAGAATAAAAAGCACCTACAACTGAATTACAATTTCCTTGATGTCCCCTGGCACTCTGTAGCTACTCAGCACAGAGAGAGTCACAGGCTGTCTATATAGCCCTTGGCAGGGAGCAGCAGTGGTGGAAGAGGCCTTTAATCTGCCTTCATCAGGTGCCCTGGGGCATGGTGGGTTTGCTGTTGCATCCTCATCCTGGCCCCAGGAACCTTGATTGTTTTGTGCATGCAGCTGCTTTCTCTCTATTTCTCTGAACCTCAGACAGCTCCCTGCTTTGCTGGCCAGCCAGTCCTAGACATTTATTTGCCTCCAGGCCCTGGAGGAACCTGAACACCACTGAGCATGAGGCAGAAAGGCCTGTCAGAGCTTCACTGTTGTGTGCTCAGCTGAGCCACATCAAAATCCCTCCTTGCATGTTGTGCCCTTTAAAATGTTATCCCTAGAAAAACTGGGCACAGCTAATGTGGTGCTTTTGAGACCTTAAAACAGGCCATGATGACATGAGCATCCTTGAAATTCTACCCAAGCTGGGGGTGAGGAGGTGGATATTTTTATTTACAGCCAACCTGTGACCTGATCCTGTGAAAGAATGTTCACTAATAGGCCTTATATGAGTGGGATCACTCTCATTGCTCAGTAAAGAGTGAGCCCACCAGCAGAATAAACATTGGCAGGATCAAGTAGCAGATGAGTCATCTTTTCCAAACACAAAAAGACAGAGAGCCTGTAAATAAACATGTTAGTTAAATTAACTGTCACACACAAATTCCATGTATATGTGAAGCTACCTCGGGGGGGGAGAGCCACCACCACATACTGAAATACTCTTTAGGTCTGTGTCCTAAGACCAGTGTCTCCAGCAAACACATCCATTGCCACTGCTGCAACTTCCCCTGGCCAGAGGAATGCTCCTCCTAATCCAAACCATGTGCCAGCTGAGCACCAGAGTACAGCAAGGCAGACACCTGCAGGGTTAACTTCTGCTCTCCTTTGTTTCCTCTATGGCCTGTTTGAAGCCTGTGGAGTCCTACTGAGTACATAAGAGGGGAGCTGTGTTCTCAGTGTCTCTGGTGTAAACATAACACTACCATATGGGCATTCAAATAACTTTAAAGGATCAGTATAAAAACATAACCATAAATTTTTTAAAAAATAATATTAAAGCTGATAACTCTTCCCTGAGCTTTAAAACCTAAAACAAACAAACAAACAAAAACCCAAAACAACAACAAAAAAAACCACCTTAAAATTAAGTAGATAAACATGTCCTGAGGAAACTGATCTTACCAGTATAAGGATGAAGCACAGAAGGGCAGGATACCTTGCCACTGCAGAACTCTTCTCTGTAGTAGTCTTTTTGGTGGTTTTTTACTGACCTCTTCCAGGGACTGAAAAGAAATATCTGACAGGATTATGCCATGTTCAATAAGACCTCACCAATGCCAAAGTTCTACCAGCTTTTTCATTTTTCTTGTTATATTTTATGCTGCTGCTCCTCACAGGTTCCATCACTGGCATCCTTTAAGTAAGGAACTGATCACATCAGTTCAGTGTCTTCAAAGGTGGGTTGGGGGCCCACTGGAGCAGTGGGTGCACTCCCAGTTATTGCAGCCTGGTTACTGCTCTGGGTATCCTGGGCCTGTTCTCTCATCTTAGGTAGATATGAGGTCTCATCCTCCAGCAGGAAGCTGGTGTGCTTATTTCCAAGAACTTCTGATTTTGGGTCTTCCTGGGCAGCAGCCAAGGGCATGTTTTTCAGGAAGGCTGAGGAAGCAAATGTCTTCAGTGCACCTATTTCTGTGAAAGTCAGACAGGTGTAGGGATATATATAGCTGTGTCCAGCACTGGGGAAAACAGAGCTGTTTGGGGAGCTTGGATGAATATGCCATCACTGTGTATGATTTTGTGCCTTTTAAATGAGAGCTGTGTGGTTTGTATGGAATTTTGTAGCCTGACGTGTCAACTTCTAAATCCTAATGGAGCAAATTTTTGCAGTCCTTTTACCTTGAAGCACTGGGTTATCCACACAGACAAAATTTTCCCATTGTATTTCATTCTTAGAAGAAAAGTGCAGCTGATAATGATGCTTGTTGAGATTCTTTCAGCTCTAGACTTATTTTGACAGCATTTTAAACAAATTATGGGACCAAATTTGGCTTTACTGTTAGCGATTGTCCCATTTTCATGGCAATTTTGACATTATCTCTAGTATCTTCTTCAGAGCTCTGCACAGGCTGGGTGCCATGTAGTTTGATGGTGAGCTTTATCATTGAAATCCATACAAGTCTAGCACATGGGCAATTTCTCAGCATGGAAATGATGTCTCCAAAAATGTACGTTGTTGATATCTTTTCCTTGGGCATGGGGCCCACTTGCTGTCTTCTGAGGTGAAAAATACTCCAGTTACATCAGTGGCTTTGTGCAACTTATTTAAATGAGTGGAGTCTCAGCTGTTGCAAACTTAAAGCTCCTCTGATTTCTATTTCCACCTGATAAAATTACAGCTCATTTGTTTGCTTGTTGGTTTCATTTAAGGTTTGAATTGTGCTGATGAGCCTCACAAGATCCATTTCCTTCTGTGTCTTCAGTTGGCATATCAGTGCTGACATATCAACTGGGTTGAGCTGTGATGCAGGAGCTCTTCTTGTTTAAACAGCTGTGGGTGAAATCCTGGCTCAGGCTGTAGCAGGGTGAGGAGGCTGGTGGCCTTTGGTGGGGCTCTGATCTGACACCTGGTCATCTGTCCCTCAGAGCTCTTATCTGTGCCACAGGAGAGCTGCCAAGATAATGAATGTTTTGGTCTGAGAATAAAACCCCAATAGGAGCTCAGCACAGTCATGGCTCTGAATTCTTCCTGATCATTTACTAGGACAAAACATACCAGAGCACAGCAATTGAAAAATGTTCTTATTTTGTAAGGCCACTTCATACCTGTATAGTTTTCTTCTCCACATGGTTTGATTTCAGCAGTTTAAGGGCACAGCATGCTAGGCAGTGGAGAATCAGACTGTGTCATTTTAATATGGAGTCTTAGCTGCATTTCATTTCAGTAATATTTCACAAGGGGCTTCTGTGACTGACAGGCACCATATAAATAAAATATATGATCATTTCAAAAACATAACCTGTAGGTTGCTCTCTTGTGCTGAGTACAACATTTGCACTGACATTCTTCCTCAGCCACCAATAAAATGAATCAACAAAGCTGTTGAGCATGGTAGTTTTAACACCAGTCTATAAACTAAACATGCAAAAGAGGTACATAAAATATAGGGTAGGGTACCTTTATACACACACACATATGCATATATGTCAGTCACACACTATCACATACTCACATGGTACAAAGTATCAATTTCTTCCTTTCCAATCATATACTTTTAACAAATGTAAAAATAAATCACCAGTAAAAATAACAAAACAGCTCAGCTGCCTACACGCTGAACTGTGGTATGCCTTGCTTGTCAGTAGGTGTCATGCAACACCACAGTTTTTAAACACCTGGCTTGCACAAAAATATCCCTTAAAGAGGATATTCATCTCCAAATGGCTTTTGTTGGGTTTTTTTTTTAAGTCACAAATATTCTTATCTGGGTGATGATCAAGGGTAATGTGAGCATCCACTAATGAGGGACTGCAGTTAATTCCTGTCTCTTTGGATACGTGGTTGGTTGCATTTGGAAAGGCAGCAGCAGCCAGCCAAGCAATGAGCTGGGTAGATAGGGGAGCAAAGAAGAAGAGAGCCCTTGCTGTAGAGACTGAGCACAAAGGCACCCAGTGAAATACCTTCTTACCTCTACATTACCTTTTCTCTCCTCTTTCCTCCCTGTGCTCTAGTAATCCAATAAAACCTCTTTGTTTCTGTCATAGCTGCAAACACAACTCAATAATGTCATCACACAGATCAGCCAGCTCAATTTTTCTCTAATCCAATCAATAAAATGACCATGCTGTGCTCCCTGCTCCAATTTAAAATTGAGGATGATAGCCTGAAAGAAGTAAAACCCAGAGAGCTGCTGATCAGACCTTAGGGTATCATTTTGTTTGGTTGCTGTTTTCACAGCTTGGTCATACTCACATTGAACCTGAAAATGCAGCAATGAAGCTAAACTAACTGGGAAGCAAAACCAAAGGTGAATTTTACAGATATTAGGCTGACTGGGGGCCTCAAAGAGCCCATCAGATGCCCCAGCTGTGGGTTAAGTGAGTCCCTGGGTGCTCAGTAGGAAGGAGCAGGGTTTAGTCACATGCCTGGCATCACACACAAGTGACTTGGCAGACCACAGGAATTTATGGTTCTGTGCCCTAAAATCTAGATCAATCCACAGCCCTTAGGGGTTCAGACTGCCCTGAGACAGGACATTACATATAGCAGCTGACATCAGTAGGCATTTCCATTACAGCTCCCTCTGGCTAATTCCTGATAACACTTTGAATGTCTATTGATCAGGCAGAATTTTTTCTATTTGCTCCTGCAATTGAAATCTCATTTGATTTGTTGGCATGAAGATATCACCAGCTTTTAATACAAAGAGAATGATTTTTTTTCAACATCTATAAAGCAGAAAATTGTTGCAACTCATTTTTTTTTTTTAACAGCTCTAATGCCAAAACAGCTGGGGGAAGCAATCCTGAATTTGTCAGACAGATAGATAGCCCTCGTTGCAGAGAAGTGTTTTGGAGTGTTCCGGTTAAAATTGGTTTTCATTTGCCAGAGTTAAGAGCTGTTGAGAATTGCACATGCAGTAAATATTTTAACACTGATAATGCTGAGCTGGGAGCTGGCAGAAGCTCACTGTGCTGCTGCTGTGGCTGCGGTCTGGCCAAGTTTGCTGAGGCATGGGATGTTGGAGGCCCCCGGGGGTTGTAAACCAAAGGGGCCAGGTGCAGAGATCCAGAACACTAAATGAAGCCAAAAAAAGCCAAAAATGAGCCCAAAAAAATGCCAAAGTCCCCCAGGGCACCTGACTTCTCAGACCCCTTCTAAATCCAGCCCTAGGACAGAGTGAATTTTTTCTCCCACACAAAGTTAGGCTCCCCAGGGGAGATGCCATGCTGGTGTCACCAGTCAGGTAGCAAAGTGCTCTGACAGCATATTGATTTTGCACCATGTAAGATACTTCATGGAAAGAGAGATATTTACTGTGTGGCTGATAGACAGAAAGGCAGGTAGCTGTGTAATCAGAGAAAATGGAGTGTACTAGCAGCATCTTATTTATGGTTGTTTATTGTGAAAACACAGAGCACCCAAGAAGGACTGTTATTTTCTCTTTAAAATCCCTTGGAACAGTTTCCCAGCACCACATGCAGTATTGCAGTTAGTGAACTATTGGACTAAGTAACTTGAACCAATGCTTTGTTAACAGCTATATATTGCCAACAGCATAACTATTGATCTATTGCTTGAGCTGGGGCCAAATCTGGGTTCTAGTCAGAACCTCTGGGGTAACTATAAGCTGTGCAGCCATGGCTGTACCCTCTTCCACAGAAATCTTATTACCTTCAATTCATGTTATTGTTTCTTCAGCCACAGCAATTCTGTCTATAGGTCCAACATCTGGGGGTGAGCAAAGAGAAGATATGGATAATGGCAATGTATGATTGTCAATAAAATCTATAGATTTAGAAATAAATATGGGTCATCTAAACAGCTGGAATATACACAAAAGTAGAGATACAGCAGGGGAGTGGGTGTGAATGAAAGACAAATTCATTCATTAGATGCACTCAAATATATGTCTGCAGATACACAATTTCCATACATATTACTTAACAAAAACCAAGGGTGGATATGCGTTTTCAGAGATATCCAATTCTTTAAGCAAGGGAAAATACGCAAATACAGCAAATAGCTAAGAGCAGCAGAACTAATGCAAGCTGGCTTCCTATGGATTTGTGTCCTGGCTTGACTATATAATATATTACAACCTGTGAGCTCCAAATTACTGTTTCCCATGTCTGGGAACCTGACAGGGTTTCCTAAGAAAGAGTTAGGCAAAGCTTGTCTGCAACCTTTCCTTCAGTGCAGATGACAGCACAGCCCATTCCTCCACTTGGCTGCTGATTTTCATTAAATCTGTAGAGATACAGTACCACCGAGATTGTCAAATATGTTTGAAATTAGTCAAGGAGTTGAAAACTTATTAGTAACACATACACATCCATACATGTGCACACGTGCAGCACGTGCTTGGAGAAGCATGGGCTCATAGGAAGCCAAGACTAGACAAATATGTAAAAAGCTCTCTGATCTATAAGCTGCTCATTCCCAGTGTCAAACAAAACAGCAGAATGTATTTTATTAAAATATTTGTCAGTCTGTTCTTAATTCAGATTCTGGTTCTTTCTGTAGGAGACGAAGGAGGTGCCCCTCCTAAGAGCAGAACTAGAGGCAAATGTGGAACCATTTATAGATTTGAAAGCTAGAGGACAATTGCATTCATGTAATCCCACATCCTCACCAAAGACTGTACAGGCAAGGTAGTTCCTGCACGCACAAGGCACATTTATTGCCTTAAGCTGAGAAAGACTGTAAAGACTGTACCTGGAGTCCCATACTCAGTTCTCCCATGTGGTAACAAAGAAGAATTCAACCTGGAATGGGGTAGAGCAGGCCTTGTAGGATGTTCTGGAATTTTAACCTTTTTTTTTTTTTTTTTTTTTTTTTTGAGGGGACACTAGAAAAGGTTGACGTTTTTAGCTTATCAAAGTGAAGGCTGAGAGAGAATATGGTCATTATCTATAAAAATATCAGGGGCGAGTGTGAGCAAGGCAGAACTGTTGAAATGTAGAGAATATTGACAGCCTGAAAGCTCACAGTTGTAAGTCAATCTTCTAAAATTAGAACAGAAGTTGAAAGAAGCTACCTAGTGAACAGAGGAGCTAATTCCTAGATCTACATTTTAGCACAAGTGGGAGTAAATGACAAACTCATGTTAAGATCTAACTTAATGAAAGATTGCCAGGAAAGTGTTTGATATAACAGTATATGACTAGAAGAACTTAGACTTTGCCACTCAAGATATTCTTCATCTTCATGAGGTCCTAAAGGACTTCATTCAGCAGTTCAGAGGGTGGAAACCTGAGGCTGAGCTGTACACTACACTGGAAAAACAATGTACCAAAGGACAGGTCTGCGGTGCAAAGCCACATTCAACACTGGAGGAAGATTGGGATCTACCCAAGAACAAAGGGGAATTTAGGGTCCTGTCCCTACACATCACACCAAGTGGCACACAATGCAAGCCTCCAAGTGATGATTGTAGCCCCATCACTGCTCCCAGTTAATCTGGCACCATATCAACTAGTGGGCAGTGTTCTGTCCTCTTTCTTGAACATTATCGGTTTCTTTGCTCATACTCTATTTACCAGGCTTGTAAAATATGTATAGCCTACAAGTGGCAGAAAGAGTTTGACTAGAAATATAATTAAGAGAATTTTATACAACACAGACATGGAAACTGTGGAAGGCATCAGCCATAATGCCAGTGCTGTTGGATATGCATAACTGATCACTAAGCCACCCAACAGCATTCTATGTTGCGTGGGTTTGATTTCTTTTTCCCAGATACTGCTGAACAGATTGGTGGGAGTCTGAAGAGAAGAAAACAGAAAGATTTATATTCTGATTTGCACCCTAGTTGCTGAGCCTCACCTTCCACCGGCTCTCCAGCCTGAGATAATTTCTGCAGATGCGTAGATGTAGGAGAAATCTCATTCCTAATGTGGCATATAGGCTGTATTTCAATCTCTCTTTATGTTTATCAGTAACATAAATCTCTCTTCTTACGGTGCAGTACATCTCTTGGAGGCAGGAACTCATTGACCACATGCTGCAGCAGTTGGAGAGCCATGCCTACTAATTACTGGCACTCTGCAGCACTTCATCAACATTTGCTGTTGCAAGTAATAATAATGAGCCACAGCATGGGTTGGATCTCACAACCAGTAGCTTCCTTCCTACTTCTTGGGTTTTTTTTACCCTAGCTTTTTCTTTTCACATTTCAGTTTTGCACCCTGATCATCCTCCTCATCCCTGGACTGTTAGCAGTCTCTAGGCTTGACAAAACTTCCAAGTTGGAACAAAGGAAAATAAAGGCATTAACCCTGTCTGGAAATTTGTCTGAAACAGATTTCCCCTGAGCCACTCTCACATATTTCAAGAAGTATATTTAGGTTAATGTTCCCCAAGGTTTGGCAAGCCTGACCATGACAGCGTGGGCTGGTCTTACAGGATAATTTTCCTGTGTCAAGTGAGGAGGAAGCCTTTGTGGATTCTAGGCAGAGAAAACTGATTGTATGTCCATCCATTTTTTTGTGGTGTCAACCATCTGTACTCAGACTAAAAATATTAAGATAAGTGATGATGCACTAAGTTACCAAAGAGAGTCAGGGAAGTCTTCTCAAATGAATGGAGATCCAATGCTTTAAAATTCATGTGAGTATTAGTGAGGTTTTACACAGTTCACTTTTTTTCATGGTGGCCTTCTTTTCATTTCTTACATCTCTGCAAGTTCCTCATAAGCAGGTCATGTCAGCAAAGGCTGGATAACTTATAGCTAGCCACACTGGATGCTTCAGGATGGTGCTGCAGTCCTGACTACCCCTGGCATCTCCCTCCAGATGCTTCTCAGGTTATTTCTACCTGACTGTCATTGGTGGTCTGAGACCTACTGCTAATGTGCTGGATGCACCTGGGTGTTTCTCTGGTTTGTGATGGTGCCACCTTGCCCTGAAGCAGGACACAGTACCAGCACAAAGAGTAGAGCGTGGTGCGTCTCTTACTCCTTTTCTGTAAATTGTTCCTGTCGCTGGTTACCTTTCTGTCCAAGTGATTTTGGAGAAGTCAGCTTGCTCAGTGTGCCGGTGGGATCAATTGTGGGTCCCTCTGAGGCAAAGCCCCACCAGCATCACCTCAAGAACTCCCAACATCTTCCAGCCACACCTGAAGAAATCAGATGTGACCTCAGAAAGTCCAGCTCACAGGGTCTCTTGGCTTGGGCTGTACAAAGGGTGGCTTCCAAAGAGTTCCTAAGCCCATAGCCTGGATCCTTCCTCACCAGAAAACTACTTCCTGATAACTTTTCTATATGGCAGTACAAATCACCTTCTTCTTTGCATCCAGAGGCCCCATAGCCCCTCCTTAGCCAAATCAATGTATGTCAGCAGCCTGGAGACTCACAGAGGTGCTTTCAGCAACACGTGCTTGGCTTCTAAGACAAGTCCATGGAGAGCATTAACCTGCCACTGCACAGGATGGGGCACAGTACAGCTCATGCAGCTTGCAAAGCCTCGAGTTTAACTGCTCTATTTTTTGGTATCTTCTTTCTTGTTTATTCTGACTAATATTTATGAAACCACCACCAGTACTAATTGCCAGTATTTTGACTAGCAACTTGCATTTTCAAGCTTAAGAAGCTAATGTTGGTTGTAACACATCAGCCTGAAAGCCTGTGTTGTCTAATATCCCATTTCTGAGAAAAAGCAAGGGAAGAACTCAACCACATAAACTGGTACTGACATGAAATATCCTTCCTGCCTCCAACAGCTTGGGGACTACATAGCCTGTGCAGGCAGTTTTTGTATGAATGATAATGTGATAAATGCTCTTTATTTTTAGTCAGCCAGCACATACAAGAAGCTTTTAGGATTTTAGTCTACTAAAGTAGGAAGCAAAAAGATTTTTAGATGTTATTTATTTCTATATAGACAGAAAACTACTGTTTATGTCCCCCAATGTATTCCTGTTTTCTTTTTATTCTCAAGGTTTTTCCTGCTGGAAAAGCAAATATATCTGCGAGTTAAACATATCTTTTTAGCTGAAACTGATATGAAGACTTATGGGGAAAAAAAAGGTAAAATACTGTCTCAGTTTAGTCTTATTTTTTTCAAAATTAAATACATGTTGATGAATACATGTCAAATCAGAATATGCATGGTCAACAACCAGGTAAACAGTGTTTGCTAGCTATTTTCCCAGCTCATAGCCAAGATTCTTAATGGCACCAAAGAGGAGTGCCACTAAGTGCTAAAAAAGTCTGTACCATGAACAACCCAAAGTTTTAGTGGTCCTACCAAGCCTAAAAATTATCCTACATGCCCTGAGTGTCCTTTCCCAGCACTTGTCTATTGATCTGCTACAAACATATGTGCTATAGCATAGTTAAGTTGCCCAATCTGAAATATTAGTCAGTCAACTCCCACTGATCTCAGTGTTAAGGTTTCTGTGAAAAAGAAAACAAACCACAAAACAAAACAAGAAAGATTTGGCTATCTTTTCAGGAGTCTAGATGTAGAGACAGAAAAACAGATACTCAAATCTTGGCAACAGATGTCTGATGGCATGTTTGGAGAATTAGTAAGACTGGAAAGACAAGAAAAATGGAGAGGAAGTCTTCACCCAATATGATTGGAGTGTATCTGCTAGCAATTATTATGTCATTATGATTTCACAAACAATACATATTAACCAGTACACAAATCTTCGTCAGTGCTAAATGAAATGTTAACCATTATGTTCTAAATGCTTTATCACAAGAGACATTTTGTGACATCAGAAACTAGTTTTCCTTCCACTCAATTATGTCTATTAACTGGTAATGTGTACTGAATCCCTGCCATGCATTTTGTAATGCTGATCCTTATTAACTGAGTAAACAGAAATGCAGCCTCATTGGCAAGGCAACTCAAGTGACCAGAGAGCAGGGACCACTCTGGCCAGAGATCATCCATCATCATCCCTCTGTCAGGGTGTGAAGTTAGCATGTAATTATTGGGCACTTGGGGTGAGCAAGACCACAGATGGAGTCTGGAACAAGCATAACACTTCCACAAAATCCCACAGCTGTGGCAAGGTGCAAGACTTTGCTTTATAGTAAGCATTTTATAGCATCAGGGAGATTTCAGTGCCCCAAAACATGAAGCAATTTATAAAGCAAAATGACATACACCCAAAAAGCACAGTGCACACAAACACAAAACCCGCTTTTGTTTTCTCCCTTGCAGCAGTGCAAAATTGGACAATTATCCTTCTCTTGAAAGACTTGGATTATAAATGACATTTCTAGATCTCTGTAAATGGGCAACTTTCAGACTCTTGAGTAGTGGGCCTGATGCTTATTAACTTTGATGTCAGGTATAAAATGCTATCAAACCGAGGACCCACTTCAGAAAAACATTTAAGCACATGCTGAAGCTTAGCTACTGCAATGAAGTTGATAAAAGTAAAGTTCATATTTAAATACTTTTGCAGCATGGATGTTATTATGAGTTGAAAAGCAGCCCTGAACTGAAACTGCTTGGACTTCAGAACGGCTGCATCTGCTTTGTCTCACTGTGGAGTGGTTTGAATGGCTGAGCAGGGAGCACAGCTGTGCAAAAATAGCCCCAGCCCCAAAATCCACCAAATACAGTTCTGCTGGCCTCTCTCCCCCATTTGGTATAATTGCATGAGCACAGCTTGAATCTCTTCTCACTTCTGCAAGTGTAAATCACAAGTAAAACCTCTGAAGAGGGGACTGGATAGTGGAAACAGGGAGAGAGTGAGGCCAACTCTTCTCTCTGTAGGTATTCAGTAAAATCATGCCAACACTGGAAAAACAGTCCCTAGGCAAAAAAAAAGGAAAAAAGTTTCTGCAAAACTGTCACACCCTACAGCTCTGGATTTCCTACTGTGCTTCTGTCATCACCTTCTAAACACCCTTTAACTTTTTGCTTATCTAATTCTTCCTGAGTTTGCTGAGCGTGGTTGTCTCCTGACAACACTTCAGAGTAGATGTGCTGTCAGTGGTTACGTGTGATTTACACCTGCAGGAGCAGGCAAGTGAAGAAATGGCCCCACTGGCCCTTACTTTCCCACCACTGAGCAACCTTAACTCACAAAGGGTAGGGATTGCACCCAGCAGCTTGTCCCTTGTGGGCTGAGTTCTACAGGCATGGAGCCTGTTACAGGATTTATTAATGGAGAAGGTGGTGTTGGCAGTGCTGTTCTTCCTGCAATTTACATAAAATCTGTGCAGAAAGAGGGAGAAAAATTGTGAACATCTGGCTATACCCATAGCCGGTACAGAATTCCATTACAGTGTTGGCATGAGCCTGTGAGCATGGCATGGCTAAATAATTCATTAAATTAGCAGGAATTGCATATGGAAGACATGCACTAATATGATGCAGAGTAACACTGCTCTCTATGGCAGAACAAGCTTTACAAGAGGAGATGTTTACTATCTGATGTTGTACCAAAGCCTAGAAAGAAGTTGGTCTTCCTCCAGTGAATTTAGTATGGGATGAAAGTTCAGAGGACACTTATTGTCTGTCTCATGGATGCTTATTGTGCATCACAGGGTACAAGGACAGCTGCTCTCCCTGCCTCCACAGCAGCTGTGCCACTGCACAGAGACCCTGGCCAAGCATTACCAAAACAGAAAAAAGGATATAAGCAGGACTAAGTGTGTCACCCACTTGGTGTTGCAGCTCACCCAGCATCAGTCTCCAGATGAGGCTGATAAAGAGCTCTCAGCCAGGCAAATGACATGGTTTCTGCCCATCTGGAACTCTTCCATTGCATGGTGGTTTTGTCTCCCAGCCATTGGGTGATGGCCATGAGACCAGCACCTTGAAACCTGAGCACAAGGCTCAGCAGGGCATGCAGAGCTCCCTGGGGCCAGATTTAGGCCATCAAGGCTTAGGCTGAGGTCCTTGACAGTCTCAGAGGAGCTGGGAGCAAGTCCCAGGGCAAGGACTCCTGCTGGGGTTCAGCACTGACCCACCTGGGACTGGCATTTTATCACTATTTTAAGAGAATTCTTGACATCTGGTGAGTTCAGATACTCACAGGATTAACCCATAGAAGAATTTGCTTAAATAGCAACAAGAGCGTAAGCAGAAATCAGCATCAAGTGGAGAGCCCAGACAGAAGCAGCACAATGTTGGTCACTTACTCAAGATTAATTCAACCATCTCTAATTTGCCTAACATAATACATTTGCATTTACTCTGAATTTGCTATATTAACTTCCACACAGCGTGACACTGGCTCCCTGCAAACCCCATTTCTCATCTCTTTGTAAGCTATTTTTTACTGCCTTTTTTCTTTCTTTGTTTTTTTTTTTTCTTTTTATTTTTAAGGCAATGAAATAGAGTTCCTTTCTATTGTTTTGCAAACAACTGCTGGGTAAAAGAGCAGAACTGTGTCAGGTCTCTGTACTACATGAATGAATGACATTCTCAGAAAGGACAGTGCTTTCATCTTAATTGCTAGATAGCAACAAAAGTGTTGGAGTTCACCACTTCAATATAAATCAATGATGGAAAAAAATTACAACAATTTACTAGAAAAGAGTATTGTGGATGTTGTAGAGTACTGCAAGAGTAGAAGAATTACATAGGCCATACTAACACAATATTTATAAATCCAATTTATGCCAGTTTTCATAGGTTATTTTTCCCCTATTTCTGAGCAATTTGCAAACAGTGCTCTAGGTTCTGATTAACACTGAAATACAGATACCTTGCAATACTCTGTACTTGTGAATGTACACATGAGTGTTAGAGACCCCTAGTAATTTAAAACTTATTTTTAAAAAAACATACACAGCTCTGAGATTGCAGAGCTATAAAACATCACCTTGAATTGGAGTGTGATTCATTGTGATGCATTTAATGTCAGGGCTTCATTATTTAGCATGAAACCTGGTCAGTTTGGCTGGCCCCATTCCAATGGGTACTACAGTTCCACAGTCACTCCAGCGTAATTATGTAGCCTGATTGAGTGGTGGCTCAGACCAGTGCAAGGATTACAATGCTAAAAATGGGAATAAAGATCTGAAGCATCCATTCTTACCTTGAAAGATTTTAATCTCAGAGATGGAGGAAGAACCTGAAGGTCTATTGGGTATGCAGAAGCACAGGTGCCTAAAACCATGGACACTAGTGGCTGTCAACTTTTCCAGAAGAGAACTTTCTATCTCAGAGCATTATCTGAGAATTGCTTTAAAAAAAACCCTCCAGTCTCTAAACTAAATAAGATTTTGTTCATATTTTTTCATATTTTGATCATATTTAATCATTAAACATAAATCTTTCTTCCTTAAATGCTAAGACTTTGATATAAACAAAACCAGTCTTGTCCATAAGTCCATGGTGATCTTCACTATGGGGTACTGGCACACTCTCTGGTTGCCCAGAGAATTTGTGGATGCCCCATCCCTTTAAGGGTACAAGCCAAGCTGGATGGAGCTTTGAGTAACCTGGTCTAGTGGAAGGTGTTCCTGCTTATGGCAAGGGAATTGCAACTAGATGATTTTAATGTCCCTCCCAACCCAAACCATTGTGTCCATGTTTTTGTAATTCTATGATTCTCTGATGAGTGTTTTAAACATGTACCCACAAGCCAGTGTGAACCATTCACATTACCATCGGAAGCTGACATCCTAACTTGTCCAGCAGCTGGTCCCTGTATCCAATTAGCTTTCTTGACAGGACCTGAATATTAATTTGCTGTGGATTTTAATTAAATATTGAAGAATTATGGTGACATAGCATGACAGCCTACTGCAAAATAATTTACAATATCCTGTTACACTGTTATTCTAAAACAATTTTCCTAGCATGTTTAATCTTCTTAAAACCTGCTGCTAAGTGAAATTACTGTATTTTGCTATATATCAAATAATGATAAATGGCATCTTGTATTTACATGTACCTTCCATATCCAAGGAGCAGACTACTCCTTCTGACCTGCTTCCCTTTCTCCCTTAAAGAGAAAAACATTTCTTTCCATCATTGAGAAGCCCAAGTTTCTTTAGAACAGATCCCCAAGGGGGTCACTTATATATTAAAAACTGAGCTCATGCTGAACATGTGCTATTACCATCAAAGGCAGAGAGGTCAAAATGGATATTACAGATCTGTATAAACCTTCTTTGTCTAGCAGCTCAGGTCAAAAAGTACCAATTCACATGTCTGATGTTTTGATGCAGTTCTGCGCATTGGCTGAAAAATAAATCATAAAATCCACCATTCAACAGACATTAGGTGTGTAATAAAAATGGAGATCCTGTTCTGGCTTTCAGCTGCAAAACCCTACAGAAAATGTTGAAATTTCTTGGATAACTGCATTCCAGAGGTGGATTTACTGGACAAGTGCCAGTATCAGCAGGTATTGTGTCAATCTAGTCTGGAAATATCTACAGAGCTGGGCTGATGCTTCTTTTCAGGTTTTATACAGTGCCCATCACCTCATTAGCCAAGCAGTGATCTGCTGTTCTTACACTTCCACATGCCAGGAAATCATGTATTTAAAATAGACCTTCATAATACCAGTGTTTGAGGTGTCACTGGTTATTTGAATGACACTAGAATTGAATTTTTTAATCAGCTTTGCTTTAACTAAACCGCCAAAGGAACATAAGATCTCTGAGCACACAGTATATTTTTCAAATATTAGAAAGATCTTTTTCAGCACAAGCAGGAAAAAATGGAGAGTTAATTTTGACAGCACAGACACTGCTGCCATTGTGCAGGCAGAAACTCGAACTTCCCAGCTGTCTTGCTGGCTCAACACTCCATTAGACATTTGAAAGGGAAGAGTACATACTGGAAATTTTGTTTAGAAGAATAGCTCAAGGGCAGAATGTTAGACTGTTGTCAGAGTGTTCTGGAAGCATTATTATTATTATTATTATTATTACTATTATTATTTCTATTCTTCCCTTTATAATGTCCAGCTTCCAGGGACATAATGACACACTGCTGCTTCTCACAGCCATAACCATGGCAAATGAAGCTTGGGCCAGCATCATCAACAGCCTGCAACCTGAAAGTACAGAAGGCAGAGGTGCCTGTGGGCTAGCCAGAATGCTCCTCCCACAATCCTGCTCAGTGTTAGTCTTGTCTGAAATAATGTAAGGCACATCTGTTCCTAAAGCAAAAATTATCATTAAACCAAATAATTTCAATCCAGCTGCAAATACAACAATAAAAAGATGGATCAGTTTGTGGGAAATAAAAATAGTGTGGATTAAAAACCAGAAGGATATATGACACTTTTATTCATAGCCTTTCCTCTGAGCCTAGCAGCCTGCCCCAGGCACACCATTCATTCTCTTTGTACAGTGCTTTGAAACATCTTCCTAGTGCAGGGCTGTTCCTCCATGCCACCCCTGCAGAGAGACCATCCATGCTAGTGGCAGTCCTGCACACAGCGTAAGTGACATCTTCATGCTGGAACAGAGGAAAGAAGTTTTACTTTCCCTCTGCTCTCCTTAGTGCATATTTGTTTTTCAAAGTAAGTGACTCGGATTGCTGCCATGGAAGTGCTTTGGGGAGCCCATGTGACGAAAGCTTTAAAAGCATAAAGGGAACTATTAGTTTTTATTAATCCCATAAGGCTATTCTGAGAGTTGCCCAAAGGGAACACATGAGCAATACTTGAGAAGAAGAAATATTATTTTTCAGTGAGGTATAAAATATTTACTATCTGCCAGGATGGGCGCTGAACGATTTGTGGATATTACTTTGACAGTGCAGTGTTTAAGGATGCATTTCTCCCTACAAAGGTGGCCATCAGAGCCATCTATCAAAACCTAAAAATCTCTTGCCAGTGTAGGTGTTGACTGCATCTGAAAACAAATGCATGTATAACTTACCTAAAAGTTGTGCAATTTTTAAATATGTGCATATGTATTGTATAAAGTTCCTTTTGGATGAAACTCTCAGCGGCTGTGCCTTGTTGCTCAAGAATGAAAGATCAAGGTTATATTTTACATCACATGC
Organism: Zosterops lateralis; assembly: GCF_965231275.1. Classification (NCBI taxonomy): domain Eukaryota; kingdom Metazoa; phylum Chordata; class Aves; order Passeriformes; family Zosteropidae; genus Zosterops; species Zosterops lateralis. The sequence continues at coordinate 146,574,587 of NC_139762.1, forward strand.
AGGAAATTTAGATGCCCTTCCCATTATTTACTTAGACAGGGTGCCTGCACTCTATCCTGTCAATTGATGAATGAAAGCCTGCTCCCCAGTCAGGGCAGAGCAAAAAGCAGCCCCAGGGATAATTCACCTTCTTTGCCTTGCCTTCAGATGGGCACCTCTCACCCGTGGAACACTAATGAGCTGCTTAGCCCAGAGACCTGAGGAGAGAAGAAAAGTGGATGTCCACTAGTAAAAGAGACATACATATATTTTGCCTTTGTTTAAAAAGTATTTTCTCCAAGTTCTTTATCAGCATCTTTATAAATTGTAGATCTGTGCAAAACTCCTAAAAACAGTGGAATCTTTGCTCTACTGGCTTTAATTCATTTACACACAAGCCCAGTGGGCTGCATTTTTAATTCTGGTTTCCACTGAACCCAAATTGAGCTGAAAGGCTGTGGATATCATTGTTCAGTATACAGGAATATTCAAAGCCTCAAGCTTTTAATGGTTTCAGAGCAAGCAAGATAAATCCCTTTAGTTTTCTCACTTTTTTCCCCCAATGTTATGTTTATTTTCTAATTGGTTTGAAACAGCAAATTTAAACAAAGACTTCACATTTCCTGCAAGGATTTGGTGTAGTTGTGCATAAAACTCTAGGCCACTTGAGTGATATTATTCTTCTGAGTGCATTACCCAGTAGTACCACTGGACCTCTGGAAGCCTCATTACACACCACTGTATTATTCACAGGAGCAAAGCTTGGAAGACAAGGCTCCCCTAATGAGAGATTGCTTCACCCAAACCTGACATGTAGCCACCTCTGATATGGATTGCAGTAGCATTTAACAGTGCACAGCAAGATAACCCAACTAAATTAGGACAAGAAGTGGAAAAAGAATAATGCTGCCAACAGGAGCTCTGGGGAGACTGAAAGTAGGCAGATTGCAGCTACCCAAGCTGTAACCAGGCCAAGGAGCCTGGGGGAACCCTGTCAGTAGCACAACAGTGGCTGCACTGTTCCAGTGACTGGAAGGAACTAAAACCTGGTTTATCTCCTACATCTCATATTAAACTGCACAGCCCCTGGCTCAGGTGGGAGGAGGAACTCTGCAGGTTGCAAAAGGGCCTGATGTGGGCTGCCCCTGGGTGCATCCCACAGCAGGGGTGACCCAGCCACCTCTGCCTGTCTCCATGCTCTGAAGGGAGGGCATAAATCTCTAGAAGTAATCTGCAGCTATTATGATTGCTATTACTTTACCAGTGCTTCCTTGCTTTATGGAGCTGTCTGGGCCATTAGGAAGTTTCTGGATTGTATGAGACTTTTAAACTTTTTGGGTACCTATGAATAAACTGAGACACATGAAATCATAGCCTAAAGGAAATTAAGAGTCTGAGTTTAACACTGGATTCATGCCTGAAAAAATCTATGAGTGCACCAGCAAGCTGAGATGCCCTACTTCATACCAAATTTCTAGTGAGTACTTTCTTGGCTTTTATTGCTTTCTATTGCTCAGCTTCAGCTTGAGAGCATTTTAAATTACCACAGCAGCAGCACCTGGACTAGCAGGGCTAGAAACCATTAGTCTCAACCTCTTCAGTACAAAAAGACATTATGCTATTTTGAAACAGCCCTTTGGTGGCTGCTCAAAGCATCCCAGAGTTCTAGCATGAACATAAAGTCAGTTCCTTAACGCCAGGAACGCAGTTGTTCAGGCATCCCATGACACACCAGAAAACAGATTAATACTAATGAGAAAGCTCCCCCTGCTGAACTTCTTCTCAGCATTAATTTCTCAGCCTATCCATGTTCTGTGAACTTGAAACCACAGGCAGAGTCCGTGTTAGGACTGGTTAGTCTGGTGTGTCACAGGACTAAGAAGCTTGGAACCCACACCTACCTCCCCTGGGATTGTCCTCTTGGTCTTTGCTGGTGGAGTAGTCATTCCCTGTAAATACTAACTTGTTGCATGAGGACTTCCACATGGATTTTGCAGTTGGCTGGAATGTGTTTCATGCCTATCTGTGACTAACTTCAGCTGTTTACTCCTTTATCACTACTGTGATATATCTTGTGTAAGGCATTCGGGTTGTTCACCAGAGATTCACACAGCACTTCATATAGTAGAGCTGACCACGAGAAATCAGATTTTTCCTTCAGATCTTATGTTGTCTTTTCAAACACAACAAAAATAGAGTTCACAATGTGATCAGTCATTCAAATAATACTCATCTTTAGCCCAATGTATCTTAAATACTGCTTAAAGCTCTCAATGAAACCTGGACTCAGTAACTTTGCTCTTCTGCTGCAACTGAACCTTTCTAAAACTAGGGCAAAGCTTATCTATGGAAGCAGAACTGGTCTGCCTGCAACTGTGGAATGAGCTCCCTCAACCTAACCTTGTCTCTCTAAAATAAATACAGAATATTTATTTTGCCTCTCTTAAACCTTGCCTTCTCTAAAATAAATATAGAACAATGTGCATTTTTCCAAAACAACAAAGCTAAAAAAACCAAAACTGATAAAGCTGTACCAAAATAAAGCATTCCAGGGAACACAGTTCACTCCAATGCAGGGGTGAAGAGTAACCATCACATGATAGATACTAATCACATTCACTTAAGGACTTAAGGCATCAGTGCAAGGCATTCAAATAGTATCAAGATGAACCTTTGCAAATTAACAATCTGAATTTCTTGAATAGTCTGCTGTGAAACCTTAGCTTCTCCCTTAAAACAACTTTGGAACTGAAAAACTGCAGTGTCCCTTTCTGTATAGGAGATCAAGGGAGATATTGATGTCTAAAACTGACACAACAAAGAGGCAAATTAGGAATTGTAGTAAAAATAGGAACAGGGGATGCCTGGATACATATGATGTATTTTTGGAAGTCACTGCAGCTATTATAAGGATAAATCCTGCCTTAGAAATCTATGATAGGCCTTTGAAGGAGCTGCCAAAGAGGTGAGTAAAGGAGATCAGCCGATAAGGGATTGTTCTTTGCCAAAGGGGTTTGTGCATGAAATTTTGTTGCATAGTTTCACAGAAAACCCAACACATTAATGGGAGAGGAAGTAATAATAATTTCTGGTACAGAAGGCCTCTGAGCTGAAAATGATTGAAAGCTGCTCCCAGTATCACATATGTTTATCTTGTTCTTAGCCCTCAATATACAAACATTTTCACTCTTCCATACACACACGCACAGAGTACCAAACTGCATAAGCCTTTGGTCTGACCATTTGTTATTTTATCCAGCTATTGATCATTTCAGCATCTTTCATTAATCACCAACAAAAGATCATCATCAGACTAAGAAATGAAGTTGGACATTTGGTTGGAAATTAGTTTGAGTCCCTCTTTTTTCAGTTTTCTTCATGCTGGACTTCAATCTTTCCTCCTGAAATGGTGTTCACTCTGCTTCCCTACTTTAGTGACATTATGTAATGGACCGAGAGGTGTCTGGACTTTTCAGTAATGACAGACAGTAGACACCCTATAGTTACAGAAAGGCCATGAAAAATGTGTTATGGGAACCCAGGCATGGTCTGGTTTGGGTTCTGTGAAAGAGATAATTATGAAAAAAAGCCATATACTATTATTTGGGATGCTTTCGAGTACCCAGGACAACCACATGAAGCTGCCATATGGGGCTCTGAGTTTCCTGGAACTCATCACTTTCACAGGGTCAGTTACACAGCAAGAGGTACCAAAAGCACCGGCAGTGGCACAACCAACTGCACTCTGTTACTGCCACAGAATGACCTAAGTTGGATTGAGCTGCTTTGGATTTTGATGTCTGAGAACTAGAATGACAGCTGAGGCCTGCCACACTGGTATGGATGGGACTTTTTCCTCTGCACTGACAGAAGAGAGCTGCTCTAGTAGCTGTGAATCACTGCCTGCTGACAAAGACCATCAACTCCATGGAGCTGCTGATCTTTTCTTTTCAAAACTGTGCTGTGAGCTACTTTGCTACAGTCTAAACCAGATTTCTTTTATATTGAGCCCAGCATTTATGTGAAAAAATGTATAATATACACCAACATACAATATACATGTCTCTACTTGGGACTACAGCAACCATCAAATTGAAGCCATGCTGCGAGGAACAGGCTCCAGAAACCAAGGGAGAATCAATGTTAAGTTGCCAACTGTGAAAGAGCCTTTTCTATTGGACAGCCTTCAGCATCAATTAGACTTTTTTCTCTTTTTTATCTGATTTATAGTGATTTCATGTAAAGGGTTCAGAAAATCTCTTGTAAATAAATGCCCTGGAAATAGGAATATATAAATAGGCTTATGTTCCTATATTTAATTTCATACAAGCCAAACCTTGTGGCCACAAAAAAGGTAAAGTGCATACAGGAGAAGGTGAAGTAAAGCTGGAGTCCACTGAGAAAAGCCCAGGATAAAAAGAGAAAGGCCAAGAACCTCCTTGAAAGCTGTAAATATAATTAAAACATGGAAGGGAGAATGTCAAATGGATTAAGGTTAATAGTTCACACACTCCCACAGTTTGCTTATGAAGAGCGTTAACAGTTTTACCATAAAGGACTGGTAAATCTGCCTTACTTCTGAAACAACCTGCAGGCACTCAATGCTGACCTCTAGGTCCTATCTTGACCAGTCAAAAAGGGCCACCTGAAGACTACAGTATAATAAGGTAGGGATGAAAAAAAGCCTCAGAAATATTGTTCTATGTCCTGAAATCTGACTGAACCTTTCCTGGTTTGCAGGCTGATCCAAAAGAAAATGGAGCTGAAAACTTGAGCTGACTTGAAATATTATCTCGGAGCATCTCTTTCAGCTCTCTCTTGCATTATTTGGCAGTCTTCTGATAGCACTGTTCTCTTAGTGATTTCAGACACAGCTGGCTTTCCTCCAGGCAAATGCTGGTTGGGAGCTGGGGACAGGCCACTGAGGAAAAAAAAAAAAAAAAAACCTTTGTTTTATATGTTGTGCATGGAGAGAAAATCTTTATGGTGTCCACATCATGTGCAGGGAGGTATAAAGGGGATGCAGGGGCTGTACACTGAGAAGCCAGATAAGAAATGGAAATCCCCAATTTTGCACAGAATGTGATATAAGATGGTAATACTTTGAAAAATGGTTCAGAAGTGTAACAGTTCTGGTTTCTTCAGGGAATTAGTAACACAAAAGCCAGTCTGATTTTGCTCAGCAGAAGAGAAACAATACCTAGCTGACAAGATAGCTCCAAGTACAGGAGATGACTAGTTAGATTACGGTGAACAAAGAAGGCTACTGTGACAGCAAAGTTTCCTTTCTTGTGTCTCACGATCTTAACAGATGTTTACTGAGAACACTTTTTTCCACTCACTCTTTTAAAAATCCTACTTCAAAGGAGTTAGGAATTCATGACCACTGACATAACAAAAGAAGCAATAAACTTATGCATATCAAGGCTGATGTGTCAAAAGCTCCAAAGGCCCAAGAAAGAAATACAGCAATGTACTATGATATAAATAAGATACTGTGATGTATCTCGATAAATTATTTTTTCTTATGTAGTCAGAGTGCCTCAAAATCCCCACACCTTCTGAAGAGGGGGCTTCTCTAATAAGCATTTCTCTTATGAAGAGAAGTATCTCTTTTACAGGTATAGTGAGTTCTTTATAAACTGGAATTTTACTATAGCAGTACCATTCCTATCCTAGTTTTTCTTGCCATAGTGTCATTTCTAGCATAACAAGTAAGCAGAATTTTTTTTCAGGTGTTTGGGGGTTTTTTGGGTTTTTTTTAAATTTTGGTGCAGAAATTCAGCACCATCCTTGTAAATACATGCAGGTCCTTTCATCTTGGCTTTTTTGTTGTGAGAACAGAGATACCTTTACCTTCATGGACGTAAGACCAATATTTTCAAAGCGATCACTGCTAGACCTCATCTCTCTCTGATCTGGGTTCATTTATCTTGTTTATTTCAATTTTCACACTTTGGCCTAATCTAGCTGTTTTGCCATCATACACTAGCTTCACACTAAAGATAGCAGTAAAACATATATTTCCTAATTTGTTACCCTCCAAAAATGTTCTCTATTTTTAAAGAAGAAATAGGATCAAGGAATTCTGATAAGGTTGTAGGTGAACCTGTTTGAAGATGCACTATTATATAACGAGCCAGAGCTGTCACTGTACCACTGCACACTTTAAAATCTGAACAGAAATAAATAAAAATGGTATGCATGCACAACAACCCCAGAGCCTAGTGGGGGCCACAGATTTCCTCATGTTTGATTAGAGAAACTCATTAATAAATTTACTCTTGTCTGGGAGCTGCTTATGGCAGTCAGCAAGTGAATAACCCTAAACCCCTATGTTTCTGGTTAAGTATTATTAAAAAATGGTGGCTGTGTTTCAAGAAGAAAAGCCATCTCTCTGGTACTGTCATTTCAGCTTTTGAGATCAGTCTACAAGCTCCTGGGCAAGCAGTACGTGTTTTGTTCATGCTGCAAGTGTAACAACAGCCACAGCAAGTGGTGTTCTGCATCATGGGCTTGCTTCAACTTCTGCAATATCTCAAGGGTAAGGCCAAGGAACCACCTGAGATGTAGTTGGTCCCACAGTTGTGAGGCAATAAAAACACCTTTAAAACAAGGTCTGTGTTCACAAAAACGATGCTGCTCTTCCATATTTAATGGAAAAATGTGTTTGTTGGACAGCAGCCATTGGGTATTTTAAGTGCCATCTGCCCTGTTACCCAATATCACATACCAGCTGCTCTGCACACAACTTGACCAGAAAAGGGTTAAATCAGCCCCCACCTCCTCTCTTATGTATGACATAATGTCCATTACCATAGTCTCATAGTAAGAAGTAAGGATGATTTGACCCCCCTTCTTATGGATTTTAGTCTTAACACAGAGCAACTGATTTCCAGCACTGCTCTTCTATCCATCCATCCATCCATCCATCCATCCATCCATCCATCCATCCAGACACCAAGGTACTTACCCGACACTAGTGGCCATGATTACTTTTGCTGTGAACACTGAGGTATGCAGACAGAAATATGAAACTACTGAGACTCTGGACTTGGGCCAGTCGGTCATAAAGGCAGGGGAGTTAGAAAGTATTTTCCAAGCAAAGAGGCAGACATACATCTGGGTAAGTTAGTGCAAGCAGGAAAGGATGGGCAGATAGCCACAACTTCTGAGGCACATGTGTTATTTTAAAGCAGTTTTCCTTCAGTATATCTGTCACACCCAAATTTAGTGTTGTCACATGAAACTCATTCCTTTCACAGAATTGGCTTCTAGTGGTCTCTTTCTAAATTATATGGGTTTCTCTAGTGCAGTTGTGCTCTTTGGAAAAGAAACTATAATCATCTGGAGTAACAAGTCCAATTCACACAGAAATACTTCTTGCAGAAGCTCCATATTAAGATGGTACTATGCCTTAGGCATCTTATTCCTGTGTCAAGGAGATTCTGAAATTCACTAGAGAGATTTATGGTCAAGAGGTAAATAAATAGCTATCTGTGCAGGAGGTTCAACTGCCACATAAACTCAGGAGTTTATTGCCCTTTTGTGCCACTAGTCTTGTGCCATGCTCTTATCAGGAAGCAACGTTTATGCCCCTTTGCATCTGCTTTGCAATCTCAGGATACAAATTAGTGATTAAAGACAGAAGAAATCCAAACTGGCAATTTAATATCATGGTAAAAATTTAAATTTAAAATCATGGTAAGCAGGGCTACTAAGTTCCTCTGGGTAGTAGCCTCTTCCTGCACAGTCAAAGCTCTTGCATGTTGTTTGGGCATTTTCCATGTCTGCTTTGGTCCAAATGCCTGAAAAATTATATGAGAAGGAGAAGTAAGGGAGAAAAGACTTAAGAAAAATTTCATAAGAGTATGAGCTGCCCTTTAGTATTGCATATGACCATTGCTAGTGACTTCCCTCAGCTGGCCACCCCCTCTCAGTGTGTCACCAGATGAGCCTTATGTGTCCAGAGTTGTCATGAGTTATAGAGCTCACCTGAAGAAGAAAACCCAGGCTCAGCTCCTGGGAATACTTGACTTAGAGAGGAAGACAACAGTTTAATCTGACAAACTGACTCTGGAGATTCCCATTTCCCTCCACCACCCATATCCCTCTCCTTTCCCTCCAGCTCTCTTAAAGGTAACCTGAGCCAGTAACTGTCAGCTTGCTTTTGCACTTACTTTTTGGGTTGTCCTTGTCTGAACTACATACAAACGTAGAAAAATGTCGGGTTTGATACTGTTGAACACCTTGTAGTGTGAGACAGAAACCTGCTGAACGAACCAGAGGCCAAACCCTCCTGTTACATATGGTGCTCCTGTGCTCCAGGCCGGTGAGTGATTGCTTTGGGCACGGTTCTGTCAGCTGGAACGAGCCACATCCCCAGCAGCCAGGAGCTCGCTGGGCTCGGCCGTCACCTCCCGCTGCAGCCCTCCCATCCCCTGCCTGGGTATGAAAAACGAGGTTCACTTTCTTGGTAAATTTTAAGGGATAGATTTAAAAAAAAAATTAAGACAATTAGGAGATAAAAAAAAAGCAAAGTATGGTTGGCTGGGTGATTTGGCACTCAGCCAAGTTTACACACTGCTATATCAGAGACATTCTTTAAATACTCTTTCTATCGCATCAGTTTGTGCACATTCATATTCATATTCATATTCATATTCTTCCATAAACTAGTTTCCACATTCCAGGAACTGTTTTGCATGGTCCCTCCTTGGGTCCACCTTTTTAGAGCATGTCTGTTTCGTGGCTGTGTCTTCATTATCACCTCCAGCTTGGGCTCTGGTCCATACTTTCTTCAGATGGTAGCTGCTGATAGTTGGTATATCAGTAGCAGAGTCTTCTTTACATGTTCACTGAATGTTATCCCGACCAGACAGTTTAAAGCATACTTAGATCAACTACTAGCACTAATAGCAGAAATAAAAAACTTATATCCTACATCCTTACCACAATGTTATTAATCCTATAGCACACATCTTGCAAAAAGCCAATTTTATAATATACATTTATAACAGCAGGCATCTGGAGCGAGGCGACTCTCCGAGCACCCCGGGGAGAACCCGGTTGTGACCCGACCGGCACTGGCAGCCACAGGGGCTCTGGGCTGTACCTGTTGTCTCCAGGCTGTGCCTGTTGTCTCCAGGCTGTGCCTGCTGGCTCCAGGCTGTGCCCCTGCCCCAGGCAGGCGGAGCAGCCAGCCCTGCCAGCCATGGATAACTTGTCTGGAGCGTGCTGCGTTCTCCGCTGCTTTGGAAGTCATGTCGAATCAAGCCATCTCACGTGTGTGTGCCAGAACAGTGTACCTGCATATGCTCTTCAGAGCAGGCAGATCCCCCATGTGGCGTTGAAAGTTATGGTGTGAGATAAATGGGAACGAAAAGCTCCTCCTCTGATCTTTTCTAGCAAGCCCAGAAGATAAACTGGCAACAAAATCTAAAACTTCCCTCTGGCAGTGCTGACAATAGAGAAAATCATCTGTATTTAAACTCTAGAGGAGAGCAGAGAGAAGGAGGAGGATGATGAGGAAGAGGAGGAGGAGAATAGCTGTGCTAGAACAGGCACAAAGGGTCCCAGACTCCCCAACTGCTCCATCTGGGGCTCTGCTGTGCCTCCTCAGAACTTGTACCCCCAGCATAACTATGCCAATGTGGCAAGATTTCCACTTCTTTTTCCTGGGCAAACAGATTGAGGAAAAATTGTATTCAGTCACCAGTCAAACAGAGGGTTAATCCATTACTACCACACAGTGTCACCAGCTTTCTGATGCTGCCTGATTTTAAAACAAGACTTGCAATATTTCTGACCCAGACCATCCATTATTACCATGCTTTTCTCAGTGGCCTTCCCCAAATGTTACTGCAACACCCACAGATGATTTTGATACACTGCAACCACTGTTTAACCATAGTGAACTCAGACCCACTCCCCTCTCTGCAGCCAGTTCTCTCCCTCTAAACTGGTATCAGAGCAGTCACAATTTTCCCCCTTTGACTTACCAGCCCCTGTCCTTTTCCACCTAGTAGACCTGTGTGCCTGGCTGAAAGTTTCTATAATAGGATACAGAAATCCTAACCTGCCCAAAATATCATCTCCAGCATACAGTTTGTAAAGCCCCAAGTTGCTTTACTCAGAAACTTTCATGGTCAATTAAAGTAAGAATTATCAAGCCATCTACTTTCAAAGACCAGAAAATTTATTGGGTTGGCACTTTTTAAATAATACAGTTTTTACAAAGATTTTAACTCTTGTACTACAGAAAAGGTTGACTCTTTTCTTCACAAATTTATTCATAACAATAGGGATCTTGGTTTTCTCTCTCATTGCTTCTTATTCAGACAATTGGAGGATATTTCTGAACCCCCTGGAAGTGTTACACATTCTGAGAGGGCTGGCTATCTTATCTGAGAACACCCACTGCGTGCACGTTTTCTACATTTCTTCATTGTCAGAAGCGCCCAAGAGCCCTACAACTCCCAGCTCATCTGTATAAACCAGATAGGGATTGACAGAGGGGGCTTCTTCTGCTTTATCTCTGCAATCTGGTACAGGACCTAAACCCAGAGAATAGGAGTGATTTTCCAAGATTATTGATAGTAAGTGTAGTGAACGTTCCTTCTGACACCCAGTCCAGTACCCTAATTAGAGTAATCAAAGCATTGATGGTTTGGGTGTTGGGGGAGAGTTGATCACTAATGTTCAGTATTCATATTTTCAGTCAACAGAAACATTACCCCAAGATAGAAATGACCAACACTTTTCAAAGTAAGAGAAAAGCATAGATGTCATCATTAGATGAGATTAGAGAGATGTGGTCTGTATTGCATTTATAACTGGCCTGCATTACAATGAACATGTGGAGTTTAATGCAGATAAAGATAATCTCTATTGCCTGCTAAACACATTCCATCAGTTTTACATTTCTGGAGCTCAAGGCAAACGTTTAAAATTTTGGCTAATGCACCATATGTCTAAAATGTTTGAGTTCCATTTGACATTTTTAAAATATTTTTATTACAGTGGTAGCTTACTGAGTAAAGTAATTGTTTTCTAGAGCTGGGTATCCCATACTCCCTTTTGCCACAGCATTCCTAGACCTGTCTGCCATGATGTCTTAATTTTTTGGCTCACTAATCTAATTTAATCTAATGTAATTGGTTTGGCAGCTCTATTAACTTCTTTTTTTTCTTTTTTTTTCTTTTTTTTTTTCCTATGTAGGTGCTAAATGAGGCAGAATGTGTGCACGGCATGCGAGGCTGCCTTTTTCCACTTGTCCATTTTAAAGCATGATTGCAATTTTCTGGACAGCAGCAAGAAAAGTGGGACAACACAGCCCCTCTGTGCAACCCACCTGGCGGCAAATGAAGCATCCTTCATGGTAGATTAGCAGTGAAGCCTGCTGGCAAGGGATAGCATGGTGCAGGTCAGGATCAACTTTGTGCACACTGCTCAGGGTGACTAATGTGCATGAAAGCTGCACCTCAATAGGAAGACCTTACACAGAGAAATATAGAGATGGGACAGACAATACAGAGGCAAGAGTCTGTCCTGCTTCATCCAGGGGAATTTGGATTTGATGATGGCTGGGAACCCGCACTATTCCAGGCCGTGCTTTGGGCTTCTCAACATTAGGCAAAAATATGCAAGCAAATATAATTACTTCAGTATTTTCATTTATGACTGCTTCTTCACACATAACTATCACTCTGCTTTCTAAAACATTGTAGCTCTCTGGAAATTCTGACTGAGAGCAACGGTGCAACAAGTTTTTCAGCAAGACACAAAAGCCATTATAAAAGTATCAAGACAGCGAGTCAGCCTAAATGTTTAATGAAGTGAGATTCAAACATAGCTTAATAGATTTTCTTCAAAACTTCATAGGAACATCCTTGTTGGTTCTGAAAGAAGATCTTCTTGTTTTCTGTCTGGATCAATTTTGTAAATTAAAATTGTAAGGAAACACAAGTAAGTTTTATTGCTGAAATCTCATCATGAAGTATTGCAAGGAACATTTATTAGTGTGATACTAAAATCAGAGTTCTCTGACTGCAGCAATAGCAAAACAAATTCTCTGCTGATGTAACTTAGTTTAGGTCCTGGATGCTGTTCTAAAAGGATACTTCACCTGATGCCACAATCAGGTTGTTCCAAGAAGTAGATTAATTTAGGTTCAATGGATTTATGTCAAGAGAGAATTTAGCTTAATATTCCTCACTTTGGCTTCTGTCAAGGGAAATATTCTAAGAGGAAATTTAAAGGGGTTTTGACTGATTTTATTTATCGAATTCCAATAGAAGTCCTCACTGGAGAAAGGAGAAGGTCAGCTTTTCCTCAGCACAATCCAATTTAGATGATTGTCAGAACAGCAGCAGATGCTTTTGAGAAACCAATGATAAATATTTTTCAGAACTTAGGGAGAATTTCTTTTTCATGGATGGTGAGGCACTGCTAAATCATGATAGGGTGCAATTTGCAAAAGCATATCTTTACCTCTTTGGGCTTCCCCAATGGCAGTGGAAAGAGGCGTAGAGAGGAGTTTGTGTATCTGCAGATTCAGGCCACAAGAGATGACCAGGACTGTTAAGAACAATTTACATAAATGTCTGACAGGGAGGGCAAATGGTGGGTTTAATTGTGTCTGTCTTGGATGGAAGGAGGGACTGGACAACGTCCTGGTCTGAATGCCCTGCAGACCTCCCCGTGCAGCATACACTGCTTTGCTGTCATCTTCTCTCTCGCAGATCCTGCCCTCTTGGCAAAGGATTGAAGTTTTATCCTTTTCCCTTCAATGAAACACTGCTTTACAAATGCCAGCAAATGAATCCTGATGAAGTAATCAATCAGTTTAACAGAATGAAATCCTTGTGTACAAAAAGGTGACATGAAATTATTTCCTAACATATTAAAGGAATACTCTGCTGTAGCCCAATTACACCTTCATTGTATACAATGAAATACCTCTCAAGCAATTCCTCAACAAAACAATAAACCTTCCATGAAAGAAAAATGTATTGTTCATCAAGGCTGTGTATTCAGGAAGTAATACTACTTTCAGGGTCATGCTGGTAGTAACTCGGTTTGAGATTAAAGAAAATTATAGGGAGTCTTCACTGTATTTTACATTTTCCATTTTTAAAGCTAACAAATGTCTGTTTGAAATCCTAAACTTCATCAGCAAAGGATTATTCAGTGAAAAACAAAAGTACAAATTGATAACAATAGCAATTTATATATGTATCACTTTTTTCTTTATAAGACCTCCCTTCAAAAATAATCTTAAAAGTTATACCAGCTAAAACTAAAGTAACTACACTGAATTTGGAGAGGAAAAAAATCTTCTGATTTGCATTGGTGTACCTTAGAGTGGAGTCTGACCTCTCGTCAATATGAAGTATTCAGATTCCATATTCCTGAATCCATCTATAATTCTGTTTGTAGTCTAACAAAGAAATTGTGAGGTGGACTACTTCTAATGATTTTCAGTATTAAGAATTCCCCTCTCAATCTTTTAAAAAAAAAAAAGAGATACTAAAATAGAAAGTGTCATATCACAGGCTTTTGGTTAGCTGAGCAGCAAGTTAAAATCACAGTGAGAAAAGGTTGTGAAATAGGCTTAAATATTGATTGGATGCCTGCTCTCATTCTGAGAAGTTTAAGCTGTATATTCCCGGGAGCTTCAGTTGCTGAAACCTTTTCTAACAGCTTTGCTTGGCTATGCAGGCAACTTGCTGGTTCACTAACTACTTATCTAATCAAGCTGTAATTAGCATGGTTTTCTATGGAGAAAAATTAAAAATGGCCCAAAGCTGTATTAGAGAGGATGCACACTTGGTGAAAGGAAGAAATACAACAGATTTAAGAACTGTCCTTTATAAAAAGAGTGATGGTTTTCCCATCATGGGTTTTTGTGAAGATCAGTGGAACAATTGCTCCATATAAATATGATTCCTGAATCATTTAAAAATAATTTAAAGCAGAGCTTCTGAACAATTAGAGGTATGATCAGAAACCACAGAGCTGCTGAGTAGGGAAAGTGAAGCTAGTTTTAATTCTGCTCCTCCACAATGGGGTGAAAGATTGTCATATAATTAAGCTTCCTCAAGCTTTTATGGAAATATTTATGAAATGAGAGCATCTTTTAAATAAATTACTGGTCTATTTATTATTCTAAAAATATTGCACTGCCAAAATATTCACCCTGGCTTGATTGTTAAACTTGTTTGTGAGTCAGGCTCAGCAAACATTCTGAAGAGCTGAACATTACAACCACAGGACATTTTCAGTCTGTGCCTACTGCATGACCCCATTATCTCGGGCAAAAGAGACAAAACATACTGGGATCACAGCAAGTGGAACAGGGAAAATGTCCCTCCCCAGCATTGTTTTCCCTTTTCCTGACCACACAAAGGCTGTCAAATAAACACTGTGAATTACGAGTCCCCTTATTTCAGAGAGAATATTGCAGAGCTGCAGGGCTACAGGAAAACAAGGCAGGTCAATAAAAACAATAAAAGTCTTGGTAACATTCTCCTAGGAGAAGAAATTGCAATGATTGGAGTTATTTACCTGAAAGTCCCAGTTCAGGAATAGGAACCAGATAGCTTAGGATGGCTGACTTGGTTTCAAATGTTGGCTCTGCCCTCTTGGAAGATCCCATTTGTGCCGCACTGCTCTCAGAGATGGTTGTGGAGCTACTGCTGAGCCCCTCATTCAGGGCAGCTGGAGAGAAAACTCTAGGGATAGCTCCCTTCTGGGCTGTCAAGACCTTAGAGAAAGCAGAAGGGTCATTTGTCCTTTCCTGTCTCAAGGCACAAGCTGGAGGCAAGAATGGAGGTGGTAAGAAGGGAATACTAATGAAATTAAACACCAAACCAATTCAAATACAAGAGAAAATTCTTTCCTGACAAGTGGACCTATCCTGTGAACCTTAATGCTGCAGGGCACTGCTGATGGTGAGAATGTGAGAAGGTGAAAGAACTTGATGTGAATATTGCTTTGCTAAAGGTGGTCTAAGTGAAAATTGCTACAGTTTTGACTCCTAGAGTAGTAGTCTTTCTTATGCTTACTCTGAAGTCTTGCCTCATTGTTTGAGCCAATCTGTAATGAGTAGCAAGAGGAGGATGCCTAAAGCAGTACCTCTCATCAATGGAGGTCTTCTGATACCTTCCTTTAAAAAGAGAGGGCTGGGACCCTTCCAGGTGTACTGTCGGAGCTGTGCAGTGTACTGCCTCCTGTGCTTATGCCAGCCCTGTCAGACTGCAGCCCCAGGATGGTCCCAGTACCCCTCTGCTTGGGGTCACAGCAAAAGGATGAGGCAAAGATCACAGGGGAGTCTTCAAACTAAGACAAGAAAGGAAGATTTCCCTTAGGGATCAGGGCTCAAGAGAGACAGTGCCACCTCCATCTTTCAAAGTATTCAAAACCAGCCTGGACAAGGCTTTGAGAAACCTGGAGTAAGATAGCCCTGCTCAGAGCAGGAGGCTAGAGCAGCTGTCAGATATATCTGATGGCCTCCTGTAGTTCAGCACAGAGCCAGATTAAACATTAATACCTCAATATCAGTAAGACTTGTCATACAAGGTGCTGGAAAGAAAGATGGGAAATTGACTCTGCATAGGAATGACCATGTGGACTAGCTCTAGGCTCTACAAGGCTTTATGTGTGGGAGAAGAGCCAGCGCTGGATGCCACTGGTTCTTTACAGACCATGGATAAAGGGGAAGGAAAACATCACTCTGTGACTGCTCTGAGGATGTCTATCATGATAGCTTGATCCTTGACTTGTTAATGGATCTACTTCAGAGAGAAAGGACTTAAATAAAGATTAACCTTTGTATTCTTAGGGAAATGAGAAGGAAATGTAGAATGACCTTTTACCAATTCACTGATACACTTTCCTCTCTATGTCTGGTAAAAGGCAATAATAATCATCCTACAGAAGCTCAAGGAAAGTCATCAGCGCACATTGTTCCCATCTGATTTTTCAACATTCCTGTCTATCTCCTGCCACAAATCATCTGAAATTGTCTCCATTCATTAGAAAAGAATATAATTAGAAATCATATGAAAACATTCCTTTTCTTAAAGAGCACTAACTCTGCAAATGTCTGGTAGATCAGGAATATTTTCCAGATCCCCAGGCCCCACTGAAATTAATCTGAAGCTCAATTGTTTTTCAGAGATACCCACAAACCTCCAACATTTTCACCTTATTTCAGTACTTTTTTTTCCTGTCCCTGCTGACCTCAGAAACTCATGCCCCCAAGACACAGAACAATCAACTTTTCCATTATTATTTGAAGACAGATATTTGTTCCGTATTTTTAAATAGCAATATGATAATAAGGCAGAGGTTTATTTGACTCAGAGATACCAGCAGCTGCAGTTCCCCTTAGTAGAATAACCATAACTTCTGAGGCTGAAAGGTTTATATGACATCCTTGCACATCCCATGCATAGATTTATGGTCAAGTCCATCTGCAAGGCCACATTAGAAAAATTATTGTGCAATTCTAGAGATCAGTACACCAAAAAGCAATTTAGTACATATTAGGAAAAAGAATATTTTTTTCCTAAGTGCATAAACTCTTCTAAAATATTAAAATTCATCCCATCTCAAGGAGCTTGTGTAACAGTATTTTGTATGAGCACTCGCATGACCTTGCAATGGCTTCATGCACAGGTGCTGAATGAAGACAGACTTGACTGATTAATTCCTCTCTGTTGCTTTTTGCCTTTCATTCTCATCTCCAAGTATGCAGCAGTCACACTTGGATGCAGTATTCCTTCATATCTTTTTGACTACTTATCTGTTCTTCTCTTAGAAACACCATATCCTCAGCAGCTGTAATCCTTTGCTCTTTCCTGTACTTTCATGATGTACTGCCACAATGTAAGACCCTGACTTTTGGGACTATTAAACTCCCCTTTATATTCTGTGGGCATGAAATGTTGAGTGCAGATGAGACCAGGACACCTCCATGTTATGCAAGAGCAAATACTGAGTGCAGCACAGTAATTTTCTGTCTTAAGGACTGTAATGTAGCCACTGCCTGGTTTTCTGCCTCCATTCCCTTCATTTTTGCTAGCAGCATCTGAAGGCACTAATTTTGCATATGCTCCAGTGAAAACAGCAAGATGCCTTTTTCTTCATCAGCTTCAGTAAGGAAGAGATTTCTTCTACAAAACTGATAACTGTAACTGATCTTGAAAAAAATGTTTTTAAAGATAGCAGAATAAATCTGATCAACAGAAAATTTCAGATTTCACTCAGAAATTTGCCTAGAAGTATTAGATTTCTGATTGAGTTCTGTACTCTAGAGCTGCTAAGCCAAAGTAAATTTCTTTACCACTCTTGATCTCAGCAAAACTTGCCATTTTACACCTGTTGAAGCTCTGTCTCAAATTACAAAGCAAAATATATAAAACTAATTTTCATTTATTCTGTGACCTTCCCTTATGAAATTATAGTCATCCAGTGTAAGTAATTTCCATGGAATACATCTTCTCCATTAAAATCAATAATGGAAGCAGGGAGCAGATGAGAAGATACTGTGGCTGTATTTTCCCAACAGATTTGAATGACTGCTTCATTTCTCACAAATACTACATTTTTAAAGCAGTCTTACATGTTTTGATTGCAATGGGCAACACAGCTTGCTAGACCATCACTGCAAAGTGGTGCCTGAAGCTCTAAAACACCGAAACTAATGATCTAAAATTTCACAGAGGGAACCACAGGCAACACAGCAGGTTTGTGTTTCTGTTAAACAAAATATTTTTATGTAAGCCAAAGTGACAAATATAATTTCATGAATAGAGCATAGACCAAGGGAAAAGAAGTGATGTAGCCACTATGAATATATATGAAACATCAAAAAGTGTTGACTGGTGAGAGTCTGTATTGCCCTGTCATGTCAGTCTAAGTGCATGCATCACATTGTATGGACTGAATTAAATTTAATTCTTTTCTCTTGCCAAGAAATTCATCCTGATGCTGTCTTTTAGTTTTCGTAACAATTTTTAGCTTATGATATCTGCTAATTTTATTTTGTTTTAAAATGTCTTCACTACTTTTGACAGGCCAGAAAGATCGCCAAACAAACTCAGAAGAGTTGTCTGGTGATTTTTCTATTATTCTGGTGAGCAGTATCTCTATTTCAAATCCATGAACAACAAAACATTTTATTTTTCTTTCCACATGGGCAAATTGGGATTTCTGCTTCACGTTGGAAATCTCAGTGAATCATTTCAAGCTCACTATTCACTTTTTCTTTTCTGCTTCAGAAATTAAAGCTATATTTACTAAGTTGGCAATCACAATGATTCTCCATAAATGAATTCAGGGTTGTAAGATAAAGGAATACAGAGTGAAATTATATTTTTGGTAGACACAGTGCAGCAACAGGGCCTGGCTGGTCACCCTGAGGCTTTGGACACAGGGCTGCTGGGGCAGCATTTATAGTGGTAAGATAAGGATGAGTTTGGAGTTTTGATCTGTGTATGTGCAGGGGATGCCTGTGCCCAATGTAAGCTGGGAGAGACCAGGTAACTCCTGCCCAGAAATCCACCATCCACGGGCATTGTTCAATGCAAAAGCAGAGACCCATCCCAGCCTAAGCCAGTCCCCCTGGTTAGAGGCAGGACTTGGGCTACTCACATATCCAACACGAGCATGAGGTTGGAAGCACAACTCCTGTAGCTGGAGTGGGGAAGGGGCTATCCATCCTGCCCTACCCCATGCTGCTGGAGAGGCCCCCAGCCTGGGAAACTGTGTGGCCCATGCACCAGGCACTCTGCTGGATCCAGCAGGATCACCAGCACACACTGTCGCCAGCCCTCAGGGGACACCAGCACCTACAAGGTTGTTTTGTCACCTCCTTTGGCCACCCAGATTGCACCACAAGCAGTGCACAGTGAGGCAGCCAGAGTCCCACTGGGGACAGGCATGGGAAGTGCCAGGCTTGGACATCTTCTCACAGTTGCCCCTTGACTGCTGCAGAGCCACAAACAAAAATCTCCACTGTTTGAATGTCAGACAATGTCCTTCAGTTGTGGCTTTATTCTGTGATCTTCACGGGTGGTAAAAGAGCTGGAGACGGAAATACTTGTCCATGGCCAGGAATTATTAATGCCTTCCTTTATGAAATGAGAAAGGCATGTATGAGCAATCTTTGAACACAGATTTGATGGCTAGGTCAGAGGATGCTAGTCTGGTGAGGTGCCATCTCCTACTTTGTTACGAGATTTCAAGAAGAGCCTCAAGCAGTTACTTGAACCCTCACTTTCTTCCCTAGTTAGGCTGGACCATATGGGTAAAGGCACCAATTGCAATTCTTTAAAAAAGCAATAAGCTTCTCCAAGGAGTGAAGAAGGAGCTACTGACACTTGATACATCTAGAAACCATGCCAGGTAATTGTCTACAGAGGTGTGGAGCTGAGGTTAATGTCCTCAATCTGCTTTTAGAAAACTGTATCTCTGTAAATATTATATGTACATATTGTACATATTGAAACATGCACCTATTTGCAAAAAGTTTGAAGAAGCAGAATAGACTAACAGTAGGGAATAGCTGTAATTGTTGTGTATTGTTTTTAATCACTCTTCTTCCCTGGCAAAAACTAAACTGAGGGGGACAAAAAAGGCCCTTCCTTGAAAGAGAACAAGACTGAAACTAGAGATCCAAGAGCAGGACAGGTTTTTTTTATTAAAACAGGAGAAAGAACTGGCTACAGCTGTGTCTCTAATTTATGACCAGCTAATTCTTTTCAAGACTCTTTACCTAATTACCCTGATCATTTGGGGTTTTTTTTAAGACCTACTAATTCACAAGTATTCAGTAAAATACTCCATTATTAATTACAGAGGGATTTATCATGTTTTGAAATACTCAGATAAGGAAATGTTCTGTGCTGAAGCAAAGGAACAACCTTCTACACTGCAACCAGAACTTCTAAGAACAAAGTCTTGACTGAAACAAGCATCACACAGAACTGACATCCTAAATAACCCAAGTGCAAAAGCTAAGGAAGTGAAAACCATGCCAGAGATTTCTTTTAAAAAAACACCAAGCAACAAACAATCCCAAGGGCAAATCTGTCTCTGATTCTTTCCTAGGAAGAACATTGTACCATATGCTTGTAAATCCCATATACAACTCGAAGAAACAAGACTGCTCCCACCCTTTCAAACATGCCCACCAGCCCTTCTGGACATCTACAATCAGGCAACAACACCAGGGCTTTTCTTTGCCAGCTGCTCCATTCTGGCAAGTACATTTGGGTACTTTATTGCATATTACCTAAAGTTTTGTTACAGGATGAATCCAATGGATTCAGGGACACTGCAAGCCTCAAAGGAGACAGACAGAGTATTAAATCTGCTATTCTGGTCTCCCAACACCGGCATATGTTATTCAGTCTTGTCTTTCTCAGATGCTTGTGGAGTGGATGAAATGATGCTTTTCTCCTCAGTGGGTTTTCCTGGCAGGAAGGCATTGGACAGGGAGTACCACAGCCATAACTTTTGCTAACTGAGATGTCATATGTATTATAACTAGATTGCAGTCCTGCATCGTGACAAGGTTCTCATTGGGGCCCAAATGTCCTGGGTTGCTTCATAGCTCCTGTACTCCCCAAGCAGGAGGGAAGAGCCAAAGAGGATTAAAAATAAAATGGAATCTTGTGTATCTGCAGGTTTCCTCATATGGGTATGGGACCACCAGTGATCAGCATTGTAGAGAACAGCAATATTAGAAAATAACTCAGAAATGAAAAATGTGATACAAAAAATAAAGTGGAATGTTTTTGTGCTCTTGCTAGACAAACTGCAGGAAATTCAGATTTAACAAAAAGTAATCAAAGATAATAATATAAATCATTAAACCTAGCAGGTACTGTACTAAGGAAGACAGAGAAATCATGTAACATGGAGTGATCTGTGTAACAAAAACAATCTACACCAAACAGGGAAAGCTAATGAAAGAGTGAAATGAAAAATACATAAGAATTTAAAGTAAATAATAAAACTTTTTTGGAATATATAAAGAAGATGAGGTCAATAAAGGAATCATTTGTGTCTCCCAGAGACCCAAGACCAGATGTCAAAACACGTAGACATTACAGAAAAATTAAATGAACTTCCTTCACTGATCATGAGGGAGGAGGACGAAGTGTTGTCAAAGAGAGAAATGCACATTCCTGAATGAGAAAAATGAAAAAAGGGAACTCAGGGTCAACATATAAAAATGATAAAGTGATTAGATTCTGAAAACATTTCTGGGACTCAGGGGCTCAACAGGTCCCATCCCGTTCATTGGAAAGAGCACAGCAAAGAATCCCTTATAACTGAGTCATCTTGGATTTACTGAATGCAAATCATTTCTGATCAAATCTATTGTTTTCTATGATCAAATAACTGTGTTTGTGTACAAGGGATGGTCAGTGGATGACACTTATGTCAGCTTTAGCAGGGCTTTTGACAGTGTCTCCAACATCTGTACCTGAGGACACTGTGCTCTGGATGGGTGGGCAACCAGCTGTGTGGGTTGGAGGGTTGTGCTCAGGGGAGAGTGATTAATGGCTTGTGCTCCATCCAAGGCAGGCTGGGGCTGGCTGGCTTTGCTGTGCGGACTCTGAGGACTCCTGGCAGACAGAGCACAGACAGAACCTGTGCATCAGGAGTGTGCCCTGGCAGCAAAGGTGGCCAATGGCATCCTGGGCAGTGCTGGTGGGAGCACGGCCAGGAGCTTGTGGTAAGGGACTCTCCTCCCACTCAGCTCCTGCTGGGCCACATCTAGACACTATTCTTTTGACCTCCTCAGTACAAGCAATATATTGAAAATATGGAGAAGAAAAAATGTCAAGGAGCCGGAGCATTAGATTTTTACAGCCTAGGAAAGAGGTGGCTTCAGGTGGACATTATAGCAGCCTGCCAGCACTGGCAAGGAGGCCATCATACAAGCTCTTCACAGTGATGCTGGGGAGATGAAAGACACTGGGCATAAGTTTGAACATGAAAGGTTAACCAAGGTATCAGAAAAACCTTTTTCCTCAAGAGGACAGTCAAATATTGGAGCAGGTTAACCAAACAACTTGTGCAGTCTTCCTCCTGGGAAGTTTTCAAGACTAAACCAGATAAAACCCTGAGCAACTTAATCTGATCTCAGATCTGGCCTTTCTTTGAGCTGAGTTTGGACCAGAAACTTCCTGAGGTTCCTTTCATCATCAGTTATCTTGCAATCCTATGATCTGTAGGGGTCAACAGCAAGCCAGCTGAGAAGGGAGGAATGGAAGGCCCTTCTAGATCATGAAAGAACTTAGACATGAGAAAGAATAAACCCAATGAGAGTCTCTGTCAAGTGAAACAGCAGCAATGCCAATTAAAGGCAAGATTAGGAACAGAGATTAAACAGCAAGTGGAGAAGAAAAGGAGCAAGGGCAGAGCCTACAACTAAAGCCAGAAAAGCTGCTTCTAGCAGTACTGTCCTTGGCTTGCTGCGCAGATTTGGAGAAGCCTCAGGGAAATTCCTCCCCAGTGGTTAAAGCCATGTTATTTCCTCCCTGTCTGATGTAAAAATACAGACAACCAGCAATCCAGCCACAGGAGTCTTTACCATGCAGAGATAGGGAGCCAAGAGTGTGATGATGATGATGGCTGTGTTGAAGACACATAGATATGTTCATAGCATGTTCTCTCCAGTAGAGACCTGTGGACCAAACCTGAACCTGAAAGCAATTTTCCTTTTGCTGCAGAAACTATCCAGAGAACCTCAGCAGCAGAAGCAACCACCAGGGCAGGAACCACTCAGAAAACATCCACTATTTTTACCAGAGTTTTCTTTTTCCTGGGTTAAATGCTTGCCATGGAGTGACAACAAATACTGACTCTACCCATGAATATCCCTGAGAAACCCAAGTTGCAGAAGACTGGAGAAATATCATGAAAGTATTATTGCTTTTCAGTCTCATGCCTAAGAGACTGGGATGAGTAAACCTCTTTCCTGTTATCTTTTGTAATCTTTTTTCCTGAGTGATTTTGATTTCTAGCCATAAAATGGGGGGAAAACTTTTATTCCAGTAATGCAGGGACTTTGTCAAACTATATTCACAATAATAAGAGGCTGTTTGATCTTCAGATAAAGGCAGATCAAGAAAAACCATGTGTTCTTATGCTTGTAAATAATTGCAATTTAAAATGCCATAAAAAGAAGTCAATAAACCCATTCCCAGGACATCAACAAATAGCATTGTCCAGAGATTATAACCCAACACTGGGGTCATTCTCACTAGACAGCTGTCTCATTTCCCTTTCAAAGAAACAGCCATATATCTCACTGCAGCTCATCACAAAAGTGTAATAAAAATACACATTCATTAACCTGCAGAAAGGAAAAGGGAAGGAATAAAACATGCTGATGAAAAAAAAAAAATAGTTCAGCCTAGCTAAGACAAGAGACTCTAAGGAGCTTCAAATGAACTAAACCAAACTAGGTAACTGGGCAGTAGCATACTAGATGAAACTCAGCCTAGGAATGTGGTTTGTGGGAAACAGTTTAAAACTACTTGTAAACATTTATAGGCTCTGAATTAGTTGCTATTGCCAAGGAAAAAGATACAGGCATTATTGTGGACAGCTCAATGAAGATATGTATTAAACATGCAGCAGTGATTAAAAAAAAAAAAATGGAATGAAAAGGTAGAGGATATTGAGCATGGAACAGACAGAGAATAATACAGAGAACACAGGAATCAATAAGACATCCTCAGCCTTGCCAAGTCAATACACACTTATTTCGTATGCCACTTCTCCTGAAATCTACAACCTCAAGTGCCTTGCAAACCAATGCAATCTAATCACAGAATTAAATAATAACAAGGGGAGATAAATTTGGTTCTCTGTTCACAAATAGAGTAAAGAGCAAAGGGCTGAAATGAAGTCTGGATGAGTGCTGCAGTCCTTCACCACTGAAAAAGAATTTCTGCGTAGACAAGACCAGAGAGAAAAGAGAGAAGAGCAAGAAAGCAAAGGAAAATATAGGCCTGCTCTGGCTGCTGAAAGAGAAGCAGTGTGAGTAGATGCCTCAGTTCATTTGTGGGTAGACATCCACATACATAGCAAAAAATCTATAGATATTGGTTTATCAATGGTTAGTTCCAGGGGAATCACAGTCACTGTTTCGGTAAGAGCAGGACTGGACCTCCAGTTCTGCAGCCAGGGTTCAGCTTTCTGTGCCCATTTTTCACATCTCTGGTTCTGTCTGGTTTTTATTCCTTGAACCATTTATCGTGTAGGTTACAAAATATTTCTTTGCATTTTCTGTATGTTTTGGTGAATGGGAAAGTCCCTGAGTGAAATATATGGAGAGAAATGTTGGCAGGCCCAGAGCAGGAGAGCTGAACCTCTGATCTGTCATGGCCATGTCATGTTTGCAGTTTCACTGCAATAGTAATAGTGTGGAGGAAAATAATGCAGGGGTACTACTGAGATAACAATCAGTAAAACTAATGCAAAGTCTGACTTTAGGAATCTTTGAGAAATTCATGTAAAAGTAACTAAACCTCAGATAAATGAAGCCATAGGCAAAGTACTAATGCTGAATCCAGCTGGAGTGCTTCACATTCCCACTATTAAAGGTGGAAAGCAATCACTATCCTCATTGCATAGATGAAGAAAATAAGAAGAGAGGAGTTAAAGATCACCCACAAAGTCATGGAGCAGAACATTAGTACATGGAGGATCAAACTCAGCTTTGCAGTGATCTACCAAGAGGTGCACTGCAGAAAGTCACTGAAAAGATCTACTATGGGAAATACAATTAATGGGCTTTGAAAATTCCCAGTTAGAGGTGAACTATTAAAAGTAAAAAGGTGAAAAAGAAAAAAAAAATGTCATGAAAATGACATTGGGTCACCTCATTTCAAAAATGATGTAGCAGAAACAGAACTGATCAAGAAAGAGCAGCTGGAATTGGCCCTGCTCAGCTTTTGGTTTGTAGCCCCAAGAAGGGTACAAAAGTCAAAGCAAGATGCGAAGCTGAAGGGGAACTGTCACTGTAATATACTGAGAGCTTACCTTCTGTCCAAGGCAATTCTCACTCACTTTTTGCCTTCACATCCTACCTTAGAGGTCAAGTATTCACTGCCAATCTCTCAAAGCACATGCTGGGGTCCACTATAAAAGCATTAGTATCACAGATATATATTTTATTCTCACAAAGTGTAAATGTGCAAGGACACTTTTTTTTTTTTTTTTTAAGTAAGGAATTCCAGTCTGAAAAGACTGCATAGAATTAGAGAAAAATTAATCATGGGCAGACTTTTGAGAGGAAAAATAAATCAGATATCGAAGGTAGATCTATTTTGTACCTTTATTAATTGAAAAAAAAAATTATAAGGAAATCCTTTTACTGAATGAAAAACTAGAACCAGATCCAAAAATACTCACAAGTTTTATTTAGTAAATTCTCTCCTTTGAAAGAGTGAAATAAAGAGTGGGTAGGCACAAAGAAGTTGGGAAGAAGAGTGAGCATTATTTCCTAAAGAAAGTTCTAGTCTAAATTTGATTTTGTGTAAGACAGTGATGATTTTCTCTCTTTCAATGAGGTGAACAAGGAAAGAAAAATAATCAAAATGTATTCCTCTTAGGCAAACACTCAGCATTGCTTATTTACATCTTCCTTCCTGTCAAAAGGGAAAAAAAGTAGGAGGTAAAAACTGAAATAGGATTTTTTTTCTCTATCACTAAACAAACAAACAAACAAAAAGGGAACTTTGAAATCTAATTTCAAAAATTAAAAAATTACATAAAATAATTTAAGGAGATCCTGTTTTAACAAAGAGGAAGTGTCAGATTAGTCACAGCCATGCAGGTCACTGTCTGGGAGAAGAGTAGAGGAAAGACACACATGACCCTTTTTCTATAGTCAAATTCCCATTTCTACAAAATAGTGGTAAAGAGTCAGAGGGTAGAGACACAGATATTTCAGAAAATTGAACTGGAAACCATATTCTCCTTACACAGCCCTCTGCTTCCATGTTTAAAGCCTGTTCCCTGCTTCCACTGCTGTCATAGTTTCCATCTCAGTGCTTCCTCCTCTTAGCACTTCTGAAAGTAATACAAGCAACTAGATTAATTTAACCTGGAAGCATCATCCAACGACAAAATCTACATTATTCCCAAAGTAGTAAGTTCCTTTCATTTACTGTTCTCATGGCACTTTGGGGGCAAGACTGAATCTGGACTGTAATAAACATAAAATATTTCTAAACCCTTTTTTCTATATACAGCTACCCTGAACAGACACCACTGCCGAGTGTTACAGGATCAAGAAGTATTTGAATAGTCATGGTCTGTAGCCACCTGCAAGTGAGTTTGAGCTGTGGAGAAACTAGAGGTCCTTTGCTTGTGTTTTTGATGTTGAATGGCTCTTGATTTTCATAAGACATTAAAGTCAGGGAATCTTCTTTCTGCAGAGCTCCAGCATCCTCCTCTGCTGTCTGAAGGCACTATCCTTACTGCTACTGCAACCACTTAAATACAAGGGTTTGCTCTTTTTTTTCACTTTTCTTTCACATCACTGCCTGAGATTTCCCATAACAATAAATTGTTGGGGCAAACTTGCTCTTTGACCCCTTGAAAGTTTTACTTTTTCATTTCATAGATGTCTAAAATATTGGGAGACTGAGGGAATATCTTTCTGCCTCAGCCAAATAAGGGAAAAACCTACAGCAATGCCAATGAGAGGAGCTCTTCTCAAATTCACATTTCCCTCTCAAAACAAAGTGATCCTGTAAGAGGCTCCAGCCACCTGGGCAGAGCTCTGAGCCCTCCATTCAGACTGGCCAGGTGGGGTGCAGGGCAGTCAGCACCACTAAAGGCACAAAGGACATTTGGGACTTGCTGCACTGTTTTAGCAGCCTCCACCAGAGCTGCTGACTCCCTGAGCCAGCAGTGCAAAGCCATTGCAGACCCACAGTTCAGTTCTGGAGCTCTTCAGCCAGGTCCCTGTTCCACACTGCTTGCACATCAGCAGGACCCACGTCTCCTTTGGGCCCCATGCAATACACCTGAGATCCTCAAACAGCATTAGTGTTTTAGCTTTTTTTTTTGTCACACTTTACAGTGTGGAAAAGAAGGTTTGTGTTGCCTGCTCTGCACCACAGCACAGGAGCATCTGGTATTTTGGGGCAAATTATCCAACTTTAACATAAATCACTAATTATTGTCATGGCTGACATCTTCCACATTCAGAGGAGTGAGTAAATCACAGAAAGAGCACTCAAGTACCCTGCTTGTTTTTCAGAAGAAGTTTTGGATAACTGAGCTCCTTTGGATACAATGGACTGACAATGTCTATCTTAATTGAATATTGAAAATATCATGTGTTGTCCCTTGCCTTCCCTTAACAGCTGCTTCAGATTAGCTGTCACACACTTGTTAACAAGAAGCTAAGATACTAATGAATGAGCCATTAATCATGTAATACAATGTTGTCCAATGATTTTTTTTTAGAAACTTGAAATACAAAATTTAAGCATAAACACAAGTTTTGGATTCATATATCTTAGGTTTTCCTGTTGCTCTTTTTTTTATACTGTCTGTGGATTTTAGCCAGGACAAAGAATATCTCGTTTCAGTTTCTTTACCCCTCTCTGCCCTGTTGTTCTTCAGTGGAAAATGTTTTGGTTTGCATTCAACCTTCCCCAGCAGTTTTTTCAGTTATAACATGCTGTGTGAAACATCCAGGCAAGAGGATATCAAAAGGGGTTGTTACTTCTCTGAAGCATCTAGAAGCTAAGCTGCTGCTCTGAGTATGCCTGTGCAGGCAGGACGACCAAGTCAGGCCCCTTTTGCTCACATCTGGGCCTGTATTATTATATTCCATCCCTCAGGGATTCATGTAAAATATATGGGCAATAAATGACTGACTTATTAAGCAGATCTCAGACCAGATGGAGTTAATGCAAGTCTGCATGGCTGCACCCATTCAAGGAGACATCCTTCCAGAAGAGGAATGCTTTTTTAGTATGGCAGCTTATGGTATTTACATGCTCATCTTCTCTAATATTTGATCTTTATATCTTCCTTCTTTTACACTCCACTCCTGTTTTAGAAACTGGATAGCACTCTAAATAATTGTTTGCTTAGGACCGCTGTAAAAGTAAGAAATATTTCTGAAAATCAATTTCCCCAAATATACAAGATTTTGATACATAAATCTGGTCTTGGCAAAGCCTTGCTGCTTCTCAATTATGCAGCAAAACTGTACAAAATGCAAGGAGGTCGAAAGAGTGCCCAAGGTCACAACGGGAATCAGTAGCTCAGGTTGAATGAAGCGTACAAACATGTGAGCTCTGATTTTCGTCATCTGGCTATTGGACAGCACTCTTTATTTCCAGCCACTATTGATTTACAGCCTTCTACCCTCAGAATACAGCTGGCATTTTGTTAATTCAGTATCCAATAGCTCAAAATGATCCTGCTAAAGATAGAGTGTTATGGGGCAGTCAAGCTCCATGAAATGATTGCATAAAAGTATGACCAGGAAGTAATTTTTCTTACATGGTCTGATTTCTAATTCCTCAGACAGA
This sequence comes from Zosterops lateralis, assembly GCF_965231275.1. Taxonomy (NCBI): domain Eukaryota; kingdom Metazoa; phylum Chordata; class Aves; order Passeriformes; family Zosteropidae; genus Zosterops; species Zosterops lateralis. The sequence continues at coordinate 146,603,158 of NC_139762.1, forward strand.
AGGAACTTTTTGCTCAGACAAGTTTCATGTACAGTCAGTAAACAATATTTCCAGTGGAAAAGTTTTCTGGCATAAATTGCTGATTACTTTCAAACTGAATGGCTTTTAGGAATGATTTTTTTTTTTTTTTTTTAAGTTTTCAGTGGGATGCTATTGAAACTTCTCATTTTGATAAGATGGAAATTCTTTCCCTAAAAAGGAAAAGAAAAGGAAGAAACTTCTCATGAGGCATGACTATCAGCAAGATCTCCTTAAAAAATAGACTAATAAAAAAAGAAGGAATTTTAGCATGTTACAATTTTCCAGATTCCTCAGATGATACAACATGTCAACCAGCATCACCCCTATTATTTGCCATGACAGATCCTGCCTGACACAGTGACGCACAGTGGCCAGGGCATGTGACTGTTAGCCATTAGTGGAGAGGGTCTGATCTGAAGTCACGGGCTTTCCTTTGCACCTGCCTGCTGTACATCTGCAAAAGCTGGGGCTGTACGTGCAGCCAACTGCTCTTGGTTTGTTTGCAGATTCAGAGAGAGCAATAGCAAGGGACAGAGAGTCCTTTTCAGCACTCCTATTTCTTTCCAATTCTCTGCGCAAAATGACTAGAGATTTCCATTAAAACATCAAAATATCTTTCTAGGTGTAAGTCCAGCTCTGCATAAGATAAAGAAATAAAAACTGTATAAACAATCTTAGCATTCAAAAGTCTTTCCAAGCCAATTGGCGTATAATGAATTCAGTGTAAATGTGTGCTGACCTTGGATACAAAATGATCTCTTTCTGCCAATGATTTGCATAGTGGATATTGCTTTTGAGTCAGGAACACAGTACGTTGCAGTATGAAGGTTTTAAAGGATGAAAAGAAAGTAGAGAGTGAATATTAGCTCAGAGAGACCTGCACAAGCCAGGAAGAACACCGAGAGACATTGAGGTCTTCCTCAAGTGAGGAGAGAACTGCATTGTTTTTAAGAAGTAAATGCCTTTGTGTTTATTCATATATGTTAATTCATCCACATGATTTGGCTGCAAGCTCATAAAGTAAATTGCACATAGAGTGAAGAAGAGAGAAAATGGCTGTTTAAACTACACCTGCTGCCCTATCAGGCAGATGCCCTCTCATCAATGTGGGCACACTTCTGTGCTTAGGGCAGGGGATGGAGTGAATCCAGGCATCTCCTTCCACAGCCTTGGGAACCTGCAGCTGGATCCAGAACCAGCCTGCATGCAAGCAAGATGTAAAGGAGAATAAAAATGTTCTGTGACCTCCTCACTAAAAACTTCACAGGCACCAACATGTGATTGGGACTTCTATAATCCCCCCAGTTGCAAGAATGATGCTTTAGCATGGACAGGGCAGAGCTGTTTTCCTGTCAGCAGCAGCCTCTTCCTTGATGGATATTACTTTGGCCATGTGCAAGGCACTGAATAGTCCTGATCCTCCCCACTCTTGTCAGTGTTTTCCTCCTTTTTCCTCCTCCTCCTCATGTTACATCACCTCCTTGGGGTGTCTCCAGGATTTCCCATATGTCTTCAAACCCTCACATCAAATAGGTCCATAGACCTACAAATAGAACACTTTTCAGGTACTTTCAGAATAGGAAAACTGTGCGGGGCACCTTGCATGTGCTGAGCAGTGCTAATCTATGAGTAAAGGATTCTCTGAAATGATGGGAGGACTAAAGCACCTGAAAGTTTTAACCCTGCACCTTCAAAGCATCATTGCTAATGTTTGCCATGTGCACTGCATATGCCTTTAGCAAGTTGGTCCCTACTGAAGGACTGGTTATTCTCAGTGTAATACCAAGCCAACACAATTATTTTCTGTCACTGGTTGATATTGTAGAGCATAAACTGTGGTTGCTATTTCTCTGTCTGTTTTTAACAAATGAATGATTTAGTGAGCTATTCATACTCCATGATCTCAGTCCAACTCAGCTAATAAATACCATCTCGCTTTTGTAGAACACCTTTGTCCCATAGGATCTGAAAATACTTAACAGGATTGTACTGTTTTCCTGGATAGACTAATTTTTATTCAATAAGATCATAATGTGCCAGAATTTTTTAAAGTGAACCTTTAGATGTGTCAGCCCTTGCCCAAGAGAATTTCAGTAAATATGCCTACATCATTGATTCATGCAATTCTGGACTTCTTCCACTTTATTCTGAAAAGTCAATATTTTTGAAGGATTCAGGATAGGAATGTTAGTACAGTACACTGGTAAAGACAACCCTTTTTCTTAGAGAATATGAAGGCTAGCACCTTAAAAACACTGTAAATATTAAAAGAATACTGCTCATGACAGGAGTAGCTGAAGTAAAATGAGGCCTTGACTAAGCACATACATTGTTTATGGGGCAGATACTTCCAGCTGTGAGGAAGGGTTTCCTGCCACATGGAGATGTCAAAGAACACATCGTGCCTAACAAACCATGCTTGGCTTGCTGCCTTAAGGCATATTCCACACATACCCCAAACACTGAGTGACGAAAATATGGGAGTGAACTGGACTGTGGAGCACCAGTCAGGAGAGGAGTAAGGGCTGGATGAGGTTTCAGAGGAGACATGGAAATGGAGTCCCACCTCCCTCTGTGTCATGTTGCATGGTGGATGTCACAGATGTTAACTGGACCACTCAAACCTGATGGTGCTTTTTTTTCTGCAAGATCAGAAAGGAGCCACGTTCAGCTCTCTGGCCCCACTGCTGCCTAGGGCTGTGCCTGTCATTCCTGTTCTCCTCATTTGCACAGTGGAGGAAAAAACCTGCTTACTATGGTGACACAAAGGGCTTTGAGATGCTGCAGTGTAAAGCTCTGGGTAAATGTAAATGACAGCCAGGTCACAAGAGTAAGGAGCATTTGACTCTTCTTCCTCTATTTGCACAGGGATGGAAAAGAAGGGGATGGGCTGGAGTAGAGATGAGTTGTTACTGTTGGTATTATTATTGCTGATGATTATTCCAGATGAGCAGAGAATGATGGACTCAAACAGAGATATCTGTGCCAAATACAGGAATAGGCCACTTTGCAATGTCTTTGTAGTCACCAGGCAGTGGCCATGACACTCTGCCTGCTGACACCCTGTTCCATGGCCAATATTGGCTCAAAGGCATTCTGCTGATGCCCTGCCTCCCACCAGTGCCAGTGATGGGATAGACAGACTGCCAGCACCCTGTCCCCAGCTTGGCAGAACACTGTTAATGTAAGGTTGTGCTCTGCTCCTCCCACCACTCTGGTGGAGCCAAGGGACAGCACAACTCTCTCCTCTTACACAAGGTGTTGCAGCACCGGCTGTTGCTGCCAGACAACAGGACACCAGGTGTAACGGGCAGGGCACAGAACCCACAGCATCCCTGTGATCTTGTGTTTGCTGTCAGTGATAGGATAAGTCACTGTATGGGCACCTTGCTGCTCATCTTTCTTACTGCCTCAATAAAGCTTTGGCTTTTAAAGCATTATCAGAGTCCATTACTGTTTGGACCCCACTGAGTTAGATGGAAACACTTGGCAGTCTTAGAGCAGAGTGAGGGGTTTGAATGAGGACACAAAAAGAAGGGTGAGAAGGTTTATATACAAACAAAAGATTTAGCACTGCCAAGCACACAATCAATATTGCAAAATAATCTCAGCAACATGTGTTCAGCTCCTGGCCAAGGGTCAGGACAGTTCATCTTCCTGAGCTTCCTTCCATAGCTTAAGAACAAAGAAACAAAAGCTCTTTCTGTAGCACTCTGCAGCCTTGGCACTCTCTAGCCAAAGTATCCCAAGAGAATGAGAATCCTAGACAGGAGAAATCCTGTGACACATCTCATAACAGAAAACATTACTTGGGAAGTCCCCAGTCTGAGCTTCCCAATACTGCTGCATGTGAACTTCATCATCTGTCATTCCCATTTTGTCACCTGACAAAATGCTCTCTAAATCAGTTGAATTCCCCTAACTTATTGCAGTGGGGTTTACAGGTTACTTTTGCTGATAAAAGGATAATCCTTAGAGAACGAAATACATTAAATGCTCAGTGGGAGAGTTTGGGAAATGTTGGTGAATGCCAAGATCGAAAAGAAACAAGTTTGAGGTAGGTCATGGGGGAGACCAGACACAGCCATTCAAACCTACATATTTTCTTATGGAAAGCAACTTCTCTTGTGTCACCTAGGGACAGAATAGAAGGGAAAGGCAAAGGGAGATGGGAACTCACACAGACCTGCTACAGACCATTGAGTTCTTGGGCAAGACTTGTGGCCTCTCTTATCTCTTTGTTGCATATTCTTTCTCCCACTCATACAAAAGAGATAACTACACATACTTTAGGACAAGTACCCATAGGAGAGTTACACCAGAAGTCTTTGCTGTTTTCTGCTGTGGAGCCACAGTCTGTGCTACAAATGGGGGAGACTAATATTATTAATTCCAGGAGCTAACAGGAATATTTGTTATCAAGACATTTTCCTCTAACCCTAGGGTTACTGCCAAAAGCTTTGTATTTTCTTCATGACTTGCTGAAACAGAACAGCAGAGAGGGAAAATTACTTCTGTACAAACAAAGGGGCCTGCAAGTTAGAAGTACAGAGGTAGGCAGTCAAGGACCTAAAAAAATTGGTATCATTCAAACAGATAGTCTAATTCATAAGACAGAATCAGTCCCTGTAAGAGCTACAGAGATTTGGTCCAGTGCCACTTAAGACATGCCTTCATCAATAGTTAAGAAGGGGTTGGTATCCCATCTGACACCACAGGTCTTTTAACTAAGTGCACGTTTCAATGGATGGTTTTGAGCAGCAAAAGGAAGCAGCTGAAATATAAGGTATGTGAACTGGACAGAGTTTGCTATGTATAGAATCATAGAATTATTTAGTTTTGAAAAGATCTTTAAGGTTATCAAGTCCAACCATTAACGCAGCACTGCCCAGGCCAACACTAAACCATGTCCCTCACTGACACATCTTTTAAATACCTTCATGGATTGTGACTCCACCACTTCCTTGAGCAGTCAGTTCTAATGCTTGACAACCATTTTGGTGAAGAAATTTTTCCTGATATTCACTCTAAACTTCCCCTGGCTCAACTAGAGGTTGGTTCCTGAGGTTATTTGTTTCTCTCCTCCTAGATAAAAACTAACATTTGCCTGATCTAACCACATGGGTCAAACAAACTAAGACAGCTACCAGAAACCAGAAGATCTTCCTAGACTACACAAGGAGTTGACCCATAATCCATGGTTACAACCAATTCTTGTGTTGTAACCACCATGTTAAGCTCCAGGAGGTGATTTTTCAATTTCAAGCTTGATTTTAGCATTTTGCCTAAGGGATGATAACGAACATGACTGCTGCAATCTTTGTCTTCTGAGGGCTATGTTAAGTGAAAATGGATTATGCTAATATATATTGGCTGCCCAGGAAGGCAATGACACAGTTATTAATGATCTACACAACGCAACACAGGGAAGTACTGACAGGCACAAAAATATGGTGGAGCTGGTCTTATGGATATGTTCCTAGTTCTCAGTTGTTCCCAGGCACAGGCAAATTCCTAACTTATGCAAGTAAGAGTTGTATTGCTCTTCACATCCCAGGGGCTTTGTGGAGACCAAGGGGGTTGATTTTGCAGAGTCTTTATCATCTACAGCACAGAACTTTTCTGCTACTGTGGCAGACACTCTTTGCTATTGGCCTGTATTTTTGAAACTAGTGAATACAGGAACATTTCAGAGAGCCTGGAGAGAGCTGGGGCACATGGAATGGTTCTCTGGTCACCTCTCTGAAGGCTTGGGCTGCAGAAGTTCATCTCACAGGAGTCAGCACCAGGATGAGCACCATTGTCCCTTACACCCACCAGCAAGGAAGGCTGCCAGGAGTCAGGGGACAAGACACCAGCTTCTGCCAACCCTGGGCACCAGGGCTGAGGCAGGCTTGGAGTGGGGCCACAGCTGCTGATCACCTGCACCACATTCAGTATCAACCTGAAATCACTGTCATAGAATCATCATGGAGATATAGAAGGGTTTGGGTTGGAAGGAACCTTTAAAGATCATTTAGTTCCAGCCCTCCTGCCATGGGCAGGGACACCTTCCTCTAGACCAAGTTTCCCAGAGCCTGATCTGAATGTTTCCAGGGGTGAGGAATCTGTTTACCTCAGTTCTTACACACCCTCTTTATCACTGTCTAGAGGTAAAGAGATTTTATACCTGAGATGAGGAGGTTATCCATCACGGGGAGTCAGGAGGTCAGAGTTTCACTATGGAAAGTGCTAAGCAGGAATTCCCCTGCCCTGATGAATTGATTGACTGGGCAGCACCAAAGGAGAGTGGGTGGCTACTGACATAAAACAAATATTCCCAACCGTAAATATTTTCATTTTTTCTTTGCACAACATTAAGAAAATGGTATAAACCCACTCTTTGCACAGATCAATAGATGATCAATAATTAAATCAACTTTTTATCACAAGCAGGCACTTTTATAGTCCCAGCTAAAGCGCGAGATCAACTAAAAGGGGACACCTCTCATAATAATTTCAGTATGTTTGTGTGTTTAAAAGCTGAGTGGTACTGTTGACTTATAGTCCTGATCTTCAGAGCCACACCACAAGCACTGGAGTCTAATATCCCTGCCACCCTGCATGCAGCAACAGGCTCATGCAAACATCCATCCTGATGCTAACAACAGCTTTCCAAGCATGATTGTCATCCAACAGGTAAATAAGGGGTAGTTACAGGTGGTCAGAACTGGCTGCTGAGATTAAGAAGTCCCATGATTAATATGGAAAAGGAGCTTGGGAATCTACTTCAAAGCAGAGGTTTCATGATAAGGCATTTCAACCTCTCCTCAGGCCATGAGCAGCTGAATTTGGGAGAGCAGTGCATCCAGAGGAAGGACTTTGGCTCAACATTCTCTTTCCTTCTTGGCTGGAGAAAGCTCTTTTCCACTGACTGTCATTGATCCAGACAGTATTTACTCAGATTTCCACAGGCAGCAATAAGTCAAGGGGCCCAGACAGGGAAAGCAATTAAGTTTTCCGTATGAGCTGGATCTACTATTTCTGGAGACTGGTGTGCCCAATCCATATCACAGGCCTGGCCTTTGGAGTGATTTTAGAAAGCAAGAGGGACATATTTTATCCATCAGTCTTTTGATTTCTGTGTTGGAATAGCCAGTGTTGCAGCAGTAGATTTTCAGGCTTTAAGGCCAGCGAGCTCACCATGGTTGTCTCATCTGCCCAGCTGTGTGAGGGAGCCCATCAGCTCTCTCTGCAATGCCCCCATCCAGCCCAGTGCTGTGCAATTCAGCAGGAGCACACCCCTTGGAAAGACAGTCAGGCTGATTTAGTCTCTAAGTGATGGAGATTCCCTCTCATCCCCAGGTAACCTGTTCTGCTAATGAATTATGGGGAGGGAGGGAGCCATTGAGTCAATGGTATTTGTGTGTGATGATTTTACATGTTGCAGTGGTGCCCACTGCAGTAAGTAAATTGCCCCCTGGCTTTCATAAACATCATCTGTACACAAACATTATCTAAAGCAACTCTATGTCAGGGAAATTCTCCAGTGTAAGATAATGTCATCTCCACAGCAATAAGAAAGGTAAAGCAGTACTTGGCAGCTGGGAAAGGGAGTGAGGCGACAAACAGCAGCCAGCTGTAAAATGACCGTGTCAGGGCTACAGCTGCCTGCCTCTGCCTGATTTAAAGCACCAGCCCCACAAAGGCATGCTGAGGAAACTAATTGTGTAAGAGAGTAACTTCATACCCAGGAAAATTATGAGGAACCCAGAGGTCAAGCTGGTTCTGTGGGGTGCCTTTATAATACAGCCACCAGCAGAAAAAATGTCAGAAATTAAGTTCCATCTAATCAGATAGAATTGGCAATAAAGCCAGGATTGCTCCATTTATTTATTTATTACATTAGGTCCAAGGGAACAAGAGTCCATTTTCCTTCTAAATTTGTATGTAATTGCAGACAGCTCTTCATTAGTGCTTTCTAACCTCCATCTTGGAGCTGATGGCATCATTCCTGTTTTATTGGCAGAGAAACTGATGCCAGAAATTGAGAAATTATCTGGCCAAATTCTTGCAATATCTCGGTAATAGACCAAGGAAGGGAATGTGGCCCTGCTGCATCATATCCCTCCTCTGCATCCTCTCAAGCAGTGCCCAGAAGGAGAAAAGTCCTGACAGTCCAGTACAAATCTACCACTTCAACCAGCTACAGTCAGACTGAATGATCCATTTTGACCATGGCCAACTTCCTGTCTACAACTCTGAAGGCTGCAACAACCTCTTCCATCATGTGAACAAGAGCAAGAATATTTTTCCTCATGCAACACAAACTCATCCAACCCTGCTTTAGGAAGGTGTGCAGAGCTCAAGTGTCTTTAAGTTGTGTGAGCTCCTGGTTGAAAGATGAGACACAACTGCTTTAGGCCATTTAGTTCTTGCTTTTGTCACCTAATGTTGCTTTCTAAGACAGAAAGACTCACCATTTTGTGGCTGAGCAGCAACCTAATTGTTACAGTTAATGTTTGTCTCACCCTGATAGTGAACAGCCCAAAAGAAAATGTTAATTTGCCTTTAAAATATAAATGGATTTGTTTTAGGATGACTTCTGTCTTCTTCACATAAAAAAATTAACACTACTTCATCCAGTACCCATCTGTTAACACAGAGCAAAACAGGAATTCAATTTTTGCCAGTAGGGTCAATTGAGCAAACAACTTCTTGGTGCTCCAAGACAGGGAGGGAATCTGAAGCCTTCATCTTCCATCAGCATCTTCAGCTTCTGAAGAAAACACGAAGAAAATTATTCTGTTCTTCCAAGGGGGAAATGAAGGAGTTAATTTTATAGAAATTATCAGGACATGGGCACAACACTAAGGATAAAATAAAGAACCATCATTGCTCATATGCTCTTACAAATGGCTGGATCTTTCTGAACAGTTCAGCTTTTTTTTTTTTTTTTTTTTTTTTTTTTTTTTTTTTTTTTTTTTTTTTTAAAAAAAAAAAAAAAAAAAAAAAAAAAAAAAAATCTATGATTGTGTCCCAGGGGAGGCAGCTGCCTGATGAGCACTTCAGGAAATTTGACCCTTATGTGCAGGTGCTTAAATGGCTGAGCCCTGGGGGAAAAATCATGTCTCTGAATAGCCCAGTAAGAGGGAATGAGAATGGCAGGGAGCTATTCCCTCCTCAGGAGATCATGGCTGTGATCCAGTGTAGCCCAAGGCAGGGGCAGTGAGAACAGTCTGACCTCCAGAATATTCCCATCCCAGGAGGTGGCAGCCATGAGTGGAAGGAGAAGGAAGGGCAGGGACCCAGCAGCCATAGCACCTCAGGGAGACCCTTCTCCTGCTGGCATGGAGACACCTCTTGACCTTGGCCAATGCCACCAACATGCATGAAAAGCAAAATCAGGATCTACCAAATCAAAGAACTGCACTAAGCCATCTGTACAACATGTCCTCTGCTCTGGTGGTTTTTCTGGCTGTTTGTGCTCCTCAGGCATCACCAAGCATTGGCTTTGTATTCTAGATCCCCTGTCCAAGTCCATGAATATCTTGGCAGTGTTTCTGCAGGGTCAGAGCACCCAGCTGCCTGTGCTCCTGCCCACTAACAGAGTGCCTGGTGTAGATCTGGCCTGTTGCAGCTCCCTGTCCCCCAGACATCACCCACACACCATTTTAGGGATGGTACAGGTTAAGAACTGTCCCTACCAGCATCTGACCACATGCATATTGGGTTTGAGGGTGGAAAGAGAAGGAAGAAAAAAAAAAAAAAGGTGAGTGGATGCAAGCCAAACTGTGACATTCAGCCTCAGGCCTGGAGAACAGACCCTGTGCTGTTCTAGCTCCATAGCTGGAGTCATTTCCTGGCCTTTCCCCATTTTCAGTCCAGGGTACGTGCAAGCTCTCCCTGCTCTCCTCTGTTCCCTCCATTCCCTTTCTTTGGACCAAACAGTGAAGTCGTGGCTCTGGGGCCAGCATGCCTTAGTCCAGCAGCAGGGCTTGATGCCTTTATTAGCATGTTATAAAATATTGATGGTAGAAATCACATAGAAATCACAAATTTCTGTGTCTCAGAGACAGCTCTTATCTGCTGTCTTTGCTAAACAAGTTTGTGATATGACCCAATCCAGACTCAAGCAGACTTTTTTTTCCTGTTCTTCAAATCCTCAGCTTGTCCCATACAAGCCTTTTTTTCCAGGGATTTCTTGCAAAAGAAACCAAACAAATAACAAGTGGCCTTCTGCTCCAGCTCACTTCCTTCTCACACCCCTCTCACCTCCACCAGCAGGTTGGGGTTTGTCTCCTTCCAGTCCCTGAAATCCCCCAGGACAGAACACCCACTGTTCTCTCATGGCTATACAGAGTCTTAAGCTGTGCCAGGGGAGGTTTAGGTTGGGTATTAGGAAGAATTTCTTCACAGAAAAGGTGTCTAGGGATTGGGATGGGTTGCCCAGGAAGGTGGTAGAGTCACTGTCCCTGGAGGTGTTTAAGGAAGGACTGGATGTGGCACTGAGCTCCATGGTCTGATTGACAAGGTCATGTTAGGTCATAGGTTGGACTTGCCGATCTCACAGTTTGTTTCTAAACTACTTGATTCCGTGATTTTGTGAAATATAATTTTGATGCTTTTGCTCTTTACAAAAAAAATCTGTTCCAGTTTGTCTTCTCTTTCCTTTTCAGTTTGGAAACCTTTGCCACTTACCCTGTTTGCTCTCATATCTTTTTAATGATTCCTTAGGGCTTTTCTTCACCTTGTCTGCATTTTTCAGGGAGAAATGACATGGAATTCAGTTCCTATTTATCTCCTCTTCCTCTTCCAAAGTTTATTTCCAGCCTATTCTGCTCATAAACTGATTATTCCTGGACCTTGCTTCTCAGTTCAGATCTGCAGGGACCAAGCACAGCGTGTTCCTCCATATGTTCTACCACATCTTTCTGTTCACTTGCTCTCTAGCCAAATTAATTGTTAATTAGTCATAAAATGTGAATATCTTAAAAAAAAAAAAATTAAAAAAAATAAAGAAAGAAAGAAAGAAAGAAAAAATAAAAAGAAAGAAAAAAAAAAAAGGGAAAAAGAGTGAAGAGAGGAAGAAGCAGACAAAGAAATAGGCTCTGCAATGGAGCAGTCAGTGTGGAAATGGGAAGCCAATGCTTGGAAGTCTCCTTTCCCTTAGTTCTCACCTCACAGCTTCCCTGTGAAGTGCCTTTGTCCCTACCCTTTCCTCCTCCTCTGTCTGCACAAGGAGCCTCTCTGAAGTATCTGGGGAACAGCTCTGGCTCCCCAGAATACACAGCAGCCCTATGAGAGTGCCACTGCCCCATCAGGCCCCACTGCCAAGGCCATGGTCCATCCTGGGCTCATCTCACCACCCCAACTCACTAAAGACTCAGCCAGCTCTTGGCTGTTCCTCACTCTTGAGCTGATCCAATGGCAGCTTTATGTTTTTATTGGTACCTTCAGCATTATTAGGTTGTCCCTTTCTTTCCCTTAAGTATTTTTAAATGCACTAGACACCTAGTGAGGAAAAACTCAGGGCTGCACTCCTGTCAGTAGCAAAGCTACAGTGCACTGGTGCCCCAGGGGGACACCTCCAGATGCCCTCAATGAATATACAATTACAGCAGCCACAGGGGAAAGATGTGCTGCAAATCTCCTTGCAAGGGCAAGATCTACATCCCTGGCAGAGGACACACAGTAGATATTAAACATCAAGGTCCCCATTTTCTGCTGTGCCCCAGCTGCTGAGAGCCACTCTGGTGCAGCAGAGGAAATATAAACCCAGCAGGACTGGGTTTGCAGCTGCTTTGTCAGTAAATTGGCACAAAGAAGCTGGAGCTTACCAGTAGAATTGGCCCTATTCCTGGGTCCACGTCAGCCTCATTTTATGAGGACACTTCAGATGGGAAAGACAGGAGCTGTAGAACCTTAATAGAAACACAATAAAATCAGTTTAAACCAATTATGTACTCTGTGGGTAAAATTGTACCATAGCATATTTTATGGGGACCTCTTTGAAGTTGGCTGCTTTGGAGCACAGAGAGGGAAACTGAGGCTTCCAGGAGCAGCACTGCTGCAAAGATTTTATCCAGCAGCACCTTCCTCACTGCCCAATCCATGCTGAAGCATTGGAATTAATTAATTATGCTGTGGGTTGAAATGGGCCGCCTTACTTCCGAGTATTCGCTCACTAACTTTCTGTCACAGAGTCAAAGGGATTCTTTTGGATTCAAGGAGATTCTGGAGTTACATGTGAAAAGTTCATTGTTCACACAAGGTTTGCAAAACCCCCTAATATGATGTGATTTAAATTTGAAGTAGCATAACCTTGTAACCAGATTAAAAGGGATAATTGCAAAGGAGTGCAAGACAGAGCACACTTAAACCAGTGTTTTGGAAATTTAAAGTGAAAAAGGAAAGAGTCAGCACTCTTTAGTAAAAACGGAGGTTGTGTAAGCACTTGAGAGGGGAAAAAAGGAAAGAAAGAAATTGCTTTTTTCTACATGGAGAATTAATCTGAGCACTGACCTCCAATCTGCTTTGGCACTGCACTTACACAGTGGTACAGGGGGAAATGGGGACAGAGTGCAAATGACATAAACAAATTCCTGCAGAAGAAACTCTGCTGACAGAGACATCCATTCTCCAGACTCAATCCCAACCACGATACCATACCTGCATCTTTCATCCTGCACAACTCCTGCTCTGCTAATGGAAAGCTTCCACAGAAAAAGTGTGGCTTACAAGAGAAAAAAATCATTGTGGGCAGGTTTGAATTTCTCTAGTACCAGAGCTGCCATGGTGAAAGAAGCCTTTGGCTTTTCAGGCTCACCAAACCCATGCTGAGCCCATGCAGGTTGCCAGCCTGGAGTATTTACAGGCTCTGATCTATTGCATTGCTCAAGGCAGGATGGATGGCAGCAGGCTAGGGCTATCAGCTAGGCTGAGTTACTCTGTTGGGCAAGAAAATAGATGCTATTGCCTGCTCAGCAGTAAAGTGAAAAGGGAAAGGAGCAGTAAGGGAGAGAGACAGTTATTATAAGTTTGACTAGGGACAGAATTAAATCGATGCAGTAAATGGCACTTACTGCACTTTAGTGACCCAATGCATTTACTTCACCATACTGTGCCATGTGGCTGATCACATTTGATGCATAACACATGAAAAGCACTAGAGGCCATTGCTGGAAAATTTCAGGATGCAAAACAAATTGTCTGGGCACCTCTGTATTTTTTCCATCATTTCTGCATGCACACACACAAACACACCCTTTCCTGCTGGCACACTAGTTTTTGACTGCACCTTCCAGACCTCAGCTTGGCACTGACTCCACATTCCCACTGAGTTTGTCTTCTCAGGATGAGCAGTCAGGGATCATAAATAAATTCTGATAATTTCCTTAGTTTGGTTTGACTGAAACAACACAGCTGCTAGTTTTATTTTATTTTAATCTATGTTTTAAAATTTTATTTTAAACCAAAAATCCAAGAAAACTTGGATTGGTGCAACCTTGGAAAATTAAATAAGTGTGCCAGCTGCAAAATACAGCAGGACTTCACTCATTTACATGGCATCAGTCCAAACACACAAACTAGTCAGGCTATCCTCAGAAAGTTCAAATTCAAGGGCTACGTAAAGGCTCAGATTTCTTCATTTACCTTACACCCGGGGGGATATACAATGTCAGAGCTGTGGAGATATAAAAAAGACAACACAGCTCTAGAAAGATGCTAGTTGTTGGCAAAGCTGGACTCCTTGTCCTGACATTGATTCACCTTTTTTTCCCTTGCTACTACATGGACATGTGTAACACGAGGACATGGATAACCTCCAGAACAGCTGGACTTGCAGACAATGTATATCCATAACTGTAATGAGTTGGGATTCAACAGGCTGGGGTAGCCATGCCTTACAAGACTGGACCTCAAAAATGTGCCCCTTTGTTATGCAGGATTAATGACTTTCAACCATTTTTGTAAGCGGTTATGACTGTGATACTGTTATTGCTGCATCTCTCCAAAAATCATTATGTTTTTCCAAATCTTTTCTTCAATTAAGAGATTAAATAGAATAAATGAGTAGAAACTACAACCACACATGCAATGAAGGGGTTTAGAAGCAGTCACACCCAGTGCTCTCCCCTATGGGTCATGCCCACACCTCTGAGGGTCCAGCCTGGCAGAGATGTGGCAAAAATTAATTAGTGAGACAGCTCGATCGAGTGTGTCTTGAAAAATCAAAAAGGTTTTAATAAAGAAGGAAAATGATACAAAAACAAAGGTACAGCTGAGCACAGTATAGAGACAAGCCTCCTACTTGCTACAACACTTCGAAAAGTATGGAGTTTCTTTGTTCTCTCTCTTTAGTTCTTAACAGTTTAGGTGGGCTTTTTGGCCCTTGGCCCAATGAGATGAACAACAGACTCTGAGTTACATTCCTGGAGCCCAGTCTATGCTCCTGTGCTAACTCCAAGCCAATTACAGTGAGAAACCCACAGAACTTTCTAACTAAACTTCTTAAAATGTCTAAAGGTAAACTGAAACTCTTTCCCTATTTGGAAGCACCTGCTGGAGGTGTAAGGAATGCATCACTACACTCCCCTATTCATACCAGTTCCAGGGCTTCTGCATGTCTTAACAAAAATTTACCCTTAGACTGACTGTTTCACTTGAGGACCAGAAAGTATGAGCTATGAACTCCTGAAGTTTACATTCTTCATTGCAAAATGAGGGTATTTATGAATACCCACTTGCTCTTTAGGAACAGTGAGGTGCAGAGAGGTTAAATGGTTTTTTACCTCAGACTAAATCATTAGAAGAGTTGGAAAGTGGAGCAAGAGTCCTACCCAAAGACCAGGAATCATATCAAGCAGTCCTTGATCTTATTACATGAAAAACATCTTCCTCAAGACTTCGGTTACTTCTGACATTACCCCTCTAAATGTATCAGACTTGAATTCTGTTACTAGGGCGATAAAATGGAATTCAGGGAGGATAAGCCCCATCCCCACCTGTGATCATGTCCCACTTCTGGACTTGTGTTGCTCAACAGCACAAGAAGCACAGCAAAGCCACTTTGAGGGGCAGTGTCAGGCCCAAGCCATGCTCACCCCAATGCCTCACAGCTAAGGGAGGTCACTAATCTCCTGTGAGACCCCAGACTGGGCTCAGGGAAGACATGAGGAACACTGCAATAATTTTGGATTCACTCCAGTGATGCTGAGAGCAGAATTTGGCCCTGCTCTAAGAGAGGAAGACAAAAATATACATTTGACTTATCTGCCTTTGGAGTGAACTAAACAGATTTCAACACTTAAAGGGATTGCATTTATATCATCCATGGATTTTGAAAACAACATTATTGCTTGGTATCATAAACAATCCCAATTTTTAGATCTTCCTGAGCTAGACTCAGTTTTACTCCTAGTAGCAACGATTCTATTAAGGCTGTGAGGGAAATGGAATTGCAATGAACTGGTATACATTTTCCTTAAAAATTATATTGTGACACATGTTTTATTTTAGCTTCTCTTGAGGATTTCCTGGATATTAAAAATAATCTTAATGTAGTCACTGGCTGGCATTAACATAGTACTCTAACTGCCTGTTTCAGGGAAAGCAGAGGACTGCATTTTCCTGGCAACCATTCACAAGGTGCTGTTGTAAATGTGCATTGTTATCTACCAGTATCAAGATACCACTGGATAAAAAGGTATCTTAACTTCATTCTTTGAAAGTCTAATTCTGCCCTTTCTTGGGCTGATAACAATCCATTGTCTTCAGCACAAACAAGAGGGATTTACACCAATCAAAGCAATAGGAAAATCTGTCTCTTTTCCTGATATATTGACCTCCATTACTCTGTTTTAAATTCTTGGGTTTTGAATACAGTTTCAGGTACTCTCAACTTCTCCATTTTCATACTGTCTTCCCAGGTCCCTGATGCTCCATCAGTGGTAGCAATGGTATGGATATGGCAGTCATGCACACCTTACCTACTGCATTGTGCAGCTCCACAGAAGTTCAGGTGATGAGACTGTAAAATGGGACAGATTTTCAGAAAAAGACTCAGCCTAGTATCCACATAGCAGACTATAGTGGAACTAAAAGCTGAACATTTGGAAGCATCTGACCATAATTACTGCAGGTATCTCTCCAAGTCAAGATGGTCTAAATGAACTAGATGATCTTTAATGTCTCTTCCAAAGCAAACCATTCCATGATTCTATGAAGACGTCCTAACAGGCCCTAAATTCTTCCTAAAAATGTAGGACCTTTTCAGTCATCTACAGGGTTACCAAATGAAATCTTCCCTGGGGCTGCCACAGACCTCAGGATGCTTAATACAAGGAGGAACTGACTGTGGATCCATCTTAGAAGCAAAGAAAACTCAGAATGTATGTCTCAATTGCCAGAAACTGATTTGTGGTTGGTTTATGATTGTGGATGGGAGCTGATTCTGTGGAGGGAAACCTGAGGGAAAATATTTTACGGGCTCAAAATTCTTATTTCTGCTGCAACTTTGAAAAAGTGGGGTTTTTTTGCAGTCATTACCTCAGCAGTTTGTTTTAACACTACATTCTTCTTGTGAAATCTCAGAAATGGCTTTAACTTACATTTTCTGGAAAGAAATATAGCTGTTCCTTAAATTGCTTCACCACCACCAGCAAGACAATAGTTAATTACAGACAGGAGACAGGTAAGAGCTGAAGCTGCACAGAGCAGCCCCTGCAGCATGGAGCAGCCATCCAGCCTTAATGTGCAATAGAAATGCAGGTGATGTGCAAATTCAGCTTACCAGAACTAGCAGTACCTGGAGCTGGCAGCTCATAAAACCTGCACACAGCCCTGGAAGTCATGCAGGGAAATGAAGTGTGGAATAAACCATATCATGCAGTGACTAGAATATCACCTCACACTGCTCAAAATCTTGAGTAAAATCTGTTTCTCTCTGATAACATTGTGGATACCAGCTTTAGAAAGGGAAAGCAGACACTTGTTTCTTTTCTCTCTGCTAATCATTTAAAAACCAAAATAAAACAAGGCGTTGATCAGTGCCAACTCTCTTATCTACCTCCATTCAAGTGACTGCACAATGGGCTTCAGTGAGC
Source organism: Zosterops lateralis (assembly GCF_965231275.1). Taxonomy (NCBI): domain Eukaryota; kingdom Metazoa; phylum Chordata; class Aves; order Passeriformes; family Zosteropidae; genus Zosterops; species Zosterops lateralis. The sequence goes on from NC_139762.1 coordinate 146,620,266, forward strand.
TTATTCAGAAAAAGCTCTCAAGAGTGCGTTCAAAGTCGAACTTATTATGTTCTAAGTATTTTGGGGCAGATCCCTATTTCATGTAAGGAAGGAAGGTCCCAGGGACTTCACAGACCTGACTTTGGTGCATTCCAGCTAAGAATAGTTTTCATTGCCAGTGTGGCAGGCTAGCAGGCAAAACAGACACCAGCATGGGATTCCCTCAGCACATCAACACAGAGATCTCCAGTGGAGGCTTTTCTTCCTTTATGGACCACTTTTTTATATAGCAGAGATGAAGGGGGCAGAAGTCTTGAAGGATCCTACTCACCTGATTGATTTTGGATTTGATCTCCACTGCCTCTGCAGGCTACTGAGGGGTGCACTGTGACAGCAGGGGTTTGGTTCAGGTCAACATTGCACTCCTGAGGTGACTATCCAAGTTTTCTCCTTTACCTCATTTTAGTTCACATCATAGGCCACACTGGAGCACACAAACTGGACCCTTTTCAAATGACATAAAGCTGTAAGGGGCAGATGAGGACCTGACACACTCCACCCCCACATTTAAATCCCCACCTCCAAGGTAAATGCAGCATGAAAGTCAGGTTTCAGACTACAGCTCTACACCAGTCAGTCCATGCTCAATGCCAATGGAGACAACAGTCTTCTGGTGGTTTCTACAGATGTAGCTACTTGCATTTAATCAAATTAATTCCACCACAAACTGTTTTGTATAAATAACATTGCAAAAACACAGAATTCAAGTGCTGCTGAAGGAGTGTTGTCAGGTAATTTTCAAGGAAACATTTTGTATTTATTTTCTGGCAGGGAGCCCATAGCCAGTATCAAACCCACGCTGCCAGGACACTGTTTTGAAGGAATCTGTAGTGGCACTGAAAACCAGAAGAGCAGACTCAAATCTTTCAACCTCTTCCCAAGGTACATCAGTCTTCCATGACTGGCAGAACAAATGGACTGACCTCCATGCCCTGGCAGTCTGAAACCCAGAAGGGATGAGGTCAGCCTGAACATCTCTGTTGGGAACAAACCAGTGACTAAGCCCTCCAATGTACAAGTCATGCTCTTGGGCCCACCAGCGTTAGCAGGAGCTTTCCCAGTGTGGGATTCGTCTGACCAGATGTTGGCCTCTGTGCTGCAGATCCTGCAATGGTGTGCTTGGACCATCAGCAGAGAGAAACCAGCACACGTGAGGCATAAATCATCTCATGCTTGAGCCCATGTCTGAAACAGGTGAGGAGAATAATCCTGAGCAGTTCTTTGTTCTGTTTGTCAGCTGTGCAGGGAGACAGCAAGGCCAAGCTCTGACACAGAGAGAGAGGATGCTCTGTGCACATACAGAGTCAGGTGGGCTGAATGCAAACCCCTGTGACTGTGACAGGCTTCTGTACCTCCCTAACAATAAATATGGGTCATAAATCAATAATATATTCTCAGCCTGCAGGATCACTCTTCAAAGGCCTCCAAGCTGATGGAGAGATTATTTTTGCACGAACACATTACAGTGACTCCTTCTAAAAGTCACCGTTCCTACCAATGACTGTGTCACACTGCAGGGATACTGTCCTGCTTTACACAAGTGACACAGACCAGAAGTTCTGCCCTCAGGTATGACAGCAAACACCTGTCAGTGCTGCTGGATTAGGACACTGTGTATACATGCTACACCACATGTTTGTCAATGCAACAGAGACACAAGGTGTACACAGAGCCAATGCTCAGTTCAGGCTGAGGAGAAAGCAGATAAAGCACCTTTCATTTAATGACCCCAGACTTGAGACATGTGGCAATTGTGCTCCCAAATTTGCATTCTCAAGAACCAAAGCAAGATTTGTTATTCTACTTTAAAAATAAGAACACGCTGCAACAGAAATGTACGTCCTTTATTAACAACTTTTCAAAATAAATCTGAAGAAAAAAAGTCTTTGGTGACACTATCTATAAAACCAACCTATCTTAGATGGTAAACCTATGATGGTATACAAGTTAATGAAGTAAACCAATAATATGGCTTTTAAATTTCTCATTCTTTCTTTTTCTCTCACTCACACATTTGCTTTAGGTTTAATTGCACCATGTTGTCAATAGTCAAACAAAGAGGGAGAAACACTTTAAAAAAGATGTGGCAGCACTATGAAAACATTGGTAATGCATTAGAAAAATTTTCTCAAAAATGTACATTTTATACAAAATAAGATTGTATTTTTGTTTGCTTTTTTTGCTTTACATTTGCCGACCTAAGAATTCCCATTTCAGGTTTCCATTCCCATAATCCAAACACTATACATATTTTCTCTCAAAATAAATATACAGAATTATGTACAAGGTCGCAAGGCCCATTGGATCATCACTAACCCACTGTGAAATAATCACTAAAAACGTGGTGAAAGAGTGGGAGGGAGCATCTCAAAGCATCTGATGAGTCCTATACCCCCCACCCCCCTCCAGTTTAAATCTTGCCTAATTTAACTCCCTCTAATTTAATTCCAACTTAAAAAATGTGTGTGAAGATGGTTAAAATAGTGGTATAAAGGCCAGCTTGACTTAGTTTTAAACAAGGGTGAGATGTACAAAATTTTGGAAGATGCAATTTTATTTCTAGCAGACACCAGGTAAGACCCTGTGTGGGGCAGGTCCCTTCTTGGAAGACCACAGGTCCATCCTGTGAAATCCCACTAATGCCCAGGGAAATGGCTCTGTCAGGCTGATGCCCTTGAAGGCCACATTTCCAGAACAGACATCAGAGCCTGCCCAGTAATAAAAAAATAAAATAAAAAAAAAGAGCAGACAACCAGACTACCCTCTGCTGTAAGAGGATGTTTAAGTGGAGGAATTAACAAATTGTTGTCAATTGATAACAGACGTTATGGCAAACATTGAGTATTCTTTTAGTTTCAGCAGGGGAGTGCAAAAGAGGAGGACACAACATTTTACACTGGGCATGTAAAGATTTTTTAAAAATCTGAGTCTACATCTAGCTCTTTCTTTCATTGCTTCAAATGGTGACTTCCATTCTCCAAACAACATCTTTTGGTAAATGAGCTATTTTAAAAGGCTCTCATTGGTGAAAGATTAATTTCTGTGCCAAAACTGGCTGTAAAAGAAAAATTGCAACCTGAAATTGATCAAATCCTTGACGTTTTCCAATGGAAAAGATCAAAGTGCTCAATAGCCATGCATTAGCACACCAGTGTGTTCACTATGAAATTATGACAAAGCTTAAACATTCACATCTAGAAAAAGGTATGGTAATAATTACAGATTCTCAGAAAATAGAAAGAGGGCAAATAAAACCTTGTGCAGCCCCAAGGGACTGCAAGGAGTGCCAGGCACTTTCTATCTTGGATGTTTGCCCCTATTTTTGTGTCGCATTTTTCTCATGAAACCTTTCCCCAGTAATAGGTCTCATTCAAATTATAACTGGGAAGGGTTTTGGTTTCTTTTTTCCTTTAATAAATTCAATTAAAAATTCATCAGTTCTCCCAGACTCTAATCCCTACTTCTATTCTGTTTTAATGGCATGGATCTATTCACATTCATCCACCCATCTCACCCCTGATTAAATTAAGGTCAGTAACCTTTACAAAAGGCCACATGCGTAACACTCAGTCAAGTCATCAGGCATTCAAGTACCTGTAAAGTAAAGGCTAACATAGCCTGCTGTTAATGAAAAATAATAATAAAAAAAACCTACAAAAGGAGCAACAAGGAATGAACCTTGTTTCAGCACCATCTGAATTGGGAGAGGATAAAAAAAGAATAAAGAACCATTAACTTGCACCAAGGACACGACGAAAGAGTGATTTCGTTCACTAAGGAAACAACACAGCTCTGTCCAACACAGGTAGATGCGGGAGGCTTTTCCTGCTGTCCTTAGGAGCATTGGCCAGTGATGGCCACAGTGAGTCTCTGAGCTGGGTCTGTGTCCAGCTCTCCCCCTGGGTCCCGGGGCTGTGGACACAGAGACTGATGGGCGCTCTCCAGACTGGCCGTGAGGGACATTCCTTCCCAGCAGGACGACTGCACCCGGGCAACGCGCAGCAAAGAGAAACGCTCCTACCTATCCACATCCCTTCTGGAGCTAAGCCTTCCATTGTTACTTCTTTAATTAGCAATCAGTAAACACAAGGGGCCTCGAATCACACTGAGAGTGAGCTTTAGCAGTCTCTTTCAGCCACCCCAAAAAGTGACGATAACAGAATGTCAAACAGCTTAAAAGCTTGGCCTGACTTGCTGCACTCCAAAAATAGTTAGTTACTTACTCCCTTTCCAACTGAAACTCCAACCCACGTGCTCCCAAATGGCATTTACTAAAACCCAAGCAGAACTGTAATTTTGTTTTAGCACGGGTCCCTCTTGCTGGCTACAGATCAGTGACCGCTTCCCGGAGGTGCAGATGCTCTTGTGGACATGGGTGCTCACTCACCTGCACATGGCACATGAGCAAAACTTGAGCCCTGCAAACCTCATCCAGCGTTTGGCACATTCTCCAAAAAGCAAGTCTAAGTAGTAGGTCTATTCCAGTCCTTGAACGAGCTACATGATCTCCTAGAGGAAAACTGCCATGGGAGCCACAGAGCCATTCACTCTGGAAAATCAAATTACTGGATTTCACCTGTCCATGCATATCACTAAACACAAACCTGAGAGCACATGAAAGTGAGGTTCAGATTCTTACAAGATGTGAGCATCTTGAATTACCAGCTCACCCTAACACAGACAGAAACATATCCTGCTCCCCTTCCCTCCCTGGACTTGCCTACCTACTGCAGTCTCTTCACATTTCCCTCCACATGCTGATTTAACTCTCTAAAATGGTATTAGAAAGATCCAATAAATCACTGGACAGTTTTCCATGAGTTTAGAGAGCTGAATGGGCTCACAGAAGCATTTGGTGGCCACCACCATAGCAGAAGGTGTCAGGTGAGACTGCATGGCCAGGGACTGGGAGAGAACAGGAATTGAAGGAAAAGTGGCACCTCTTCCTTTCAGCAGCTTAAGTCACTAGCTCCAGTCTCACATGTTTTGGCAGATTCTTTAAAGATTTGGTACAGATTTACAAGGGCATGTAGTGATAGGACATGGGGTAATGGTCATAAACTGAAAGAAGGTAGATTTAGATCAGATATTAGGAAGAAAATATTTACTGTGAGGGTAGTGAGGCACTGGAACAGGTTGCCCAGAACACGCTGGAGGTGTCCAAGGCCAGGCTGGATGGGGCTCTGAGCAACCTGGTCTAGTGGAAGATGTGGCAGGGGGGTTGGAACAAGATGCTCCTCAATATTCCTTCAAACCCAAACCATTCTATGATTCTAAAACAAAATGTCAGGAACCTGATGGTCCTGTCTTAGTTTGATGTGCTCTATTCAAATATTGCAATACATTTGTAAAGCAAAGCACTCTCTGCAAGTCTTTACCTGTCAGGTTGCATTCAACATTTAGTAATGTGTACTTTTCACTTTTACAGCAACTTTCCATTTGGGGATAATGATCTTACCAGCAAGAGAAATTATTTAAGCTTCACAGCATTCTCTCTACAACCAGTAATTATTACTTTTACAAAGAGGAAACTGAGGCATGCCCTGGTTATGTGAGTTGCTTAAAGCTGCACATTGAATTGGTGCCTGAGCCTGAACGAAACAAGTGGTCATTCTGGTCCAATTACTCTTCATTCCTACTAGATGTGACTGGTAGTGACTCAAGAGTCACTACTCTTCATCCCTGCTGCCAGATTGCCTGCTTACAAAGAAATGAGGTATAGAAAGGCTTGCTGGTCTTCTGGGCCTCAGCACTAAACACTCTTGCTGTGACTTAACAGAGCTCCTCTTGGGGTGGGGATAATTACAGAGCACCCCAAAACAGGAGGGTTTGAAACATTTTTAAAGTGCTTATTTTCTTAGCAAACTGGAATGGCATCTTCCTGACCCAAATCACTGCTTCTGTTTTCATTCTTCAATGTAAAGAAACACATAAATAAGAAAGGATTACAAAGAAATAAACAACTGGAATATTGCAATTTAAAATACTTATATTTGAAATGCTAAACCATTTTGGAGCATGAGCAGCACTCATCTTTCAGAAGCAGGTTTTTTGTGTGAGTTACCCTGCCCCAAGCATGCCTGGAACACCACTGCTGCCAGGACCCAGTGTCTGACCATATGCTTTACTTCAGGTGTCAGACCTCCATGAGGGAATTTTTCTATATATTTGCACTTCCAAAAAAAACCAAACCAAAACAAAACAAAAACCCAAAAAAACAAAAAAAACAACAAAAAAAACCACAAACCAAAACAAAAAAAAACCAACAAAAAAAAAAAAAAAAACAAAAAAAAAAAAAAAAAAAAAACAAAACAAAAAAAAAAAAAACCAAAAAAAAAAAAAAAAAAAAAAAAAAAAAAAAAAAAACAAAAAACAAACAACCAAAAGAAAAGAACAGAAGCCCATGTTTTGATTTCAAATAAGCCAGTTACAGGCCAAATTCCTACACTGCAACAACCAACATGCTTTCTTTCTTTCTGTCAACACTCCTTTTACCCTCAGAACGAAGCTACTTCTGGATGTTTAGCTGCCAAGTGGCACCACTGCCTGCAGCAGGGATGTGCTCAGGCTCTGGGTGTCCCACAGGACCACCATGCTGGCTGTGCTGACTGCCCCGAGGTGCTCTGCCATCCATGGGCAGGGACACCCAGGATGTGCCTCTATGGACACAACACACGGCCCTGCAGCCCTGCTGTGCTTGTGTGTCCCTGTGCTCCATGTCACGCTCTCCACAGTAATGCTCCTCTCTCCCTTCAAGGCAAGGCTGATTGCCTTTAAAATAGAGGTCCCCAGCCAGAAGGACCAACCCTCTCACTGGGCTGTCCAAAGGAATTTAGCCATAGGGGCTGCTACTGGCTTGGGGAAAACAGGAAAAAAAAAGTCGGTGGTGAATGAGAAATATTAATACTTCAGCTCTGTCCTGTTTGTGCTCAGTTTGTTTCCAAACCTGCTGCATTTTCTCCCAGTGAGATTCCAGCGTTCAACCGTGCAGGGAAAAAGGAATGAAAATTGCATTGACAATCAAATGCATAAAAGAAAGAAATGCCAGTTCTGAAATATTCACAACCAACACAATTTTGATTAAAGAAAGAACTCTCTTTTTAATAGGGTTTGTTTTTTTGTTTGTTTTTTTTTTTTTTTGATCATTAAAAAAGTTTAAACCTGCATAGCAATCATTTCAAAAATAATTATTTAATGTTCCATAATGAAACTGTACACGACCTAGTCCCGGGGACAGCAGCCTGCCGGCGGGTGGGGCACGGTCCGGAGCAGCCGGCACCGGGACGCGGCTGGCGGGGTCGGGGCTGGCACAGTCTGGCTCCCACACCGGGGAGGGCGGCTCGGCCCCCTCAGCAGCGTCCTCAGAGTCGCTCGATGTCTCGGTACTTCTTCCTCAGGATGGAGACCTGGTCTTTGAAGAGGACGGGGTCGAGCCTCATCTGCGAGTGGATCAGCGGCATATAGCCAAACCAGCTGGCAAAAGTGTTCATGCAGCTCTGCCGCTGGGCAAAGTGGTCGGGATCGGCCCAGCGTGAGGCCCGGGACGTCTGTGGGGAGAGGAGAGCAGAGATCAGGGTTGGCACACAGGATGGCGGGAATGGTGGGACCTGGGCCAGGAGGACACCATGGAGCCCAGCTGTGCCAGGGGTGTGTTGCTCTGTGGTGGCTGGATCCTGCTTGTGGGGTTCTAAGAGAGGGAAGAACTTCGTGCCCACAGCAGATCCAGTGGTGGTGAGCTGGACACCCCTGACTTCCCAAACAGAGCAGAGCACAGGGCAGCATGGAAACAGGAGTTCAACCATGAGCCAGCCTTCATCTTCATTGTGTTGGAACACAACACCCACAGGCAGCCCTCCCATATCTTGCTAGCACTCTATTTCACCCTATCTCTCACTCTTCTTTTCTTCAAACCCTCCAGCTATTTCAGAGATACAAGAAGTCCTCAAAAACCACCAGGAAAAAAAAGAAGGCTACTGCTTTCCAGCAAAGGTGCATGTCCAGGCCAGTTGCTGCCCATGGTATTCGGCCATAGGAGGAAAACAATTATTCAGGCTCAAACCTGAACTTTTGCAGTTCAGATCTGCAGAAATTGATGCACAAGTAATTTCAACCAGCTTGTATCTGAGTAGATGTCCTTATGTGCTTGGCATTACTCATGTGTGTAGGTACCCTGCAGTGTAAAGCAAGGTGCTTCCAGGAATCCCACTGGCCAAGTCCAGTGCATCAAACAGCACTGCCTCACAGACAAAACAATGAACTGGAGTACCACACTGCAGCATATTAAACTCTGACCCATGGAAAACACGATGGTCTTTGACTGCACACATGCAAAATATTCTGGCATGATTTTCCAAAGTTCAGGGCAGCTGTAATCCCTGTGGAAGTCCATTGAAACTCAGCAGCTCTGGGAAAAAAAAGGCCCCAGCAGCTCTAAAGCTGCTATTATTCTTTGTCTGTACCTAAAGAACATTTATAAACATAATAAAACTATTATTTAAGATAAAGCATGAATGTTGAGAACCTAGGGGGTTTTTGTGCCACTTCCCATGCATCTCTCTATAGCACTTATGTTTCCACTATACTTTAAAAACAAATATAAATTAATGAAGTCAAAGGATGTAAATTAAAACATGAAGAAAGAGATAAAGTCGGGGACTTGCCAAATGACTGTGGCACCAGATTTGATCTTGGTCCAAGGCTTGTCCGGTTTAGCTCAAATGGCAGGTTATAATGTGCATTGATTACAGTCTCCTGATTATACAGAGCCACTAAAGAGCAAGTAAAAGCTTGTTGCTAGAGGATTATAGTAGATATTCTGGCCATTAACACTGAATTTCCATATGACTATTCATCTCTGTCACAACACTGAGGTTATGTTAATTTTTTATTTGTCTTTCAAGGAATTATGAACATGGCCCATTACATTTCCCAAAGCTGCAGGAACAACTTGTCTTTAGGAGAGAGTTATAGTTCATGGCTGACTCGAGTCACCCGTGCTGTAAGATGAAAAATGAATACTCAGGCTTTGCCAAACAGCCAAAGCACAGCCCTGTGGAGAGGTGAAGCTGAAACTGGAAGCAATAGGTACGCTCTGGATGGCACCTTCTCGTTCACAGAAGGTCTCCTGGGCACCCAAATGAGTCAGAATGGCTGAATGTTACCAATGCTAATGGTACCTCAGGTGCAAGTGCAGTGAAACAGAGATAATGGAGTTTACAAACTGGCAGGGCAACTCCCCAGTCAAAGATCCAAGTAATGCTACCAAGAGAAAATGTGAGGGGGATATTGAGGGTCCTTCTTTTACCTGCCCCCTAGTCATCATGGTACTGTTTGCACTGAGATCACAGACACTGTGGCAGCACAGATGGGAGGCTGTTCACGACTTGCAGGTTTTGCAGGACTTGCTATTCCCCTCATTGTTCTCTCACACAGGGTAGGAGGACAAGTGTCCCCACACTACTCTGTATCCCTGCTACTAGAGGTACTTCTGCAATGACAGAGGGCTTATCCAGTAGCTGGAAGAGGACCTAAAGCAAGCACTTCATGGCTGCTAGTGAGTGATGGCATGGCTGTGGGATAAAATGTTCCCTGTGGGGAAAAAAAACACTTGCATATCACAAATTATCTCTGTTGTGACAGTTCAGTGTCAGTGCTTGAATCACACTATATAATTTAAAACAGCACAGGGACAGCCTGGTACATTATATTAATTAATAATAAAAAATAGAAAATCTTTCTAGAATTTATGTACGCTTCTAGCATTCCATGACTAGGACTTGGGTCTAAAATACTTAAGTAGAAAATTAGAGTTTAACTGAAATTCAGTCACCACAATCATCAGTTCCAGGAGTTTGAGATCACCATGAATAACACTGTGTCAGAAAACTATGAAGAGAAGCAGCATCCACAGTAGATATTTGCTATTTTGCTTTTTCTTCATTATAATAAACATATCTAGAGTCTATTTACAGTTCTGCTAAACTGAAAACTGCAAAAATATTTGACAGAATTGTATCACTGTGTAAGCCTAACCTAGAAGGGAACCTGTTACATTATTATAATATATCCCAACTGCTGAAACATGCTGTGATTACATACCTGTCCCATCATGGTCTCTTTATACTGTTTTTTCTGTGTTACTTTGATTGGAGGCAATTTTGTCACGGCTGACACCAAAAAATTCATTAGAATGTCCTCACAATTGGCCAGTTGGTCCACCATATTCTTTAGGCTGGCAGGCAGGTAATGAGTGTACAGGTAGTGATAATATCTGAAAACCAACAGGAGTGTTATTAATACAAGTCACTGGGCTTTCAGCTATCCAGGACATTTCTATCTCAGGTGAGACCCAAGTTTTGTACTCAACTCCCAGTACAGCACTTCCTTTCTTTGGTCTCACCCTCCAAGAAGAAGGGAAAAGAAATTAGTTTCTCATCAAGACAGTAAACAGTGCTAAAGGAGAAGGAGAACATACACCATTTTTGTAACCAAGTTGAAAGAAACAATGTGGGCCTAAGTATCAAGATAATGGACAAGCAAGAAGGAGAGCCCCACAGTGCTACAATGTGAGAGACAACACTGATGAATTTATCCTCTATATTTTCTTTCCAAACTCTTCAGTTGGAAAGAACTCTCATTAAAACTGCCCTACTACTGTTCTTATTGTTGAAATTATTGTCTTTTGGGTCTATATCAACCCCTGTGGCCTGTCTTCTCCTTTGTGGGGGTATTGGATTAGAGATTCCAGAATTTTCTTTTTCTTCAAATGTAGAGGGGACTTTGGTCTGCTGAAGTTCTAACAACATAGGTTTTCTCCAACATGCTGCAATATACTGAGCAGCCACATGCCCATTGTGCTACATTTCTAGAGTAGCCAGAAGACTTTGCTACAGTCTGCAGCTGTTAGCCAACACATACCCAGAGCTGGTCTGAAAGTAACCTCCTTTCTGCAATGCTACAGGCCATTCAGCCAAGCAGCTTAATGAATTCGGGAACTCTTTGAAGTGTGTAATTCCTCATGTTAAAAAGAGCAGTCCAACTGCCTCAAAACACAAGTGACTTCAAAGAGACCCAACAAGTGCAATAATGATTACCAGATCCCCAGAGCTAAACCAAGAACTTAAATTATTACCCCATAAAAAGTAGACCCACTTACTATCTTTCCATTTTTTCCCCCTCCCCGGAAGAATGTTCTTCACACCCCACCCCCTCTTTACTATTTTGTTTCATACAGAAGAAGGATAGCAGATGCTCTGGATTCTTACTTGTGGTAAATAGCAGCTCCTGTCAATACCATGGAATAGTCATTAGTCCATTTGGAGGTATACCCCCACCTTTCCTTAGTGTTGTCCCAGAAGTGACTGCGTGCAGGATACCCTACAATCCTCTCTGGAAAGCTCTGCCAAACTGTAAAGGCAAAATCCACCTGCGGACAAAGGTACAGGCCAAATGAATACCGAAACTGCTTCAGCAAATGTCAACAAAACAAAATACTACCTTGCCACTAATTCACAATTCAAAATCTTGGAACTGTTGCAAAACAGTAATTCTGTGTATTCATCAGTAAATTAAACTGACTGCTTGACATTTTGCCCTATAATTATGCACATTTTAATGGTTCCTGTTAAAGGGAGTCTAGAGCATCACAGCATTACATTAACATTTTCAAGCTTGCCCTTTACATATCAAACCTTTTCAAGTTACAGAAAGAATGGGTGTAGGTGCATGTGTTTATACCTCGATGCAACACCAAGGGGTAATAGCTAGGTGGTAAACTGAAATTTCTGCACATCTTTGGGCATTGCACCTACCATTTTATCACTATTAACACAGAGTTTGGAAAATCAGGAGTCAAACACTTTAAATGTTAAAGGCAGTTCAGTGAGAATAAAACAGACAGTCAGTGTGGAGTCCTTTCATGTTTTCCAGCTGTTTTGAGCCTTCTGAAGACCATGTCAGTCATACTTTCAAGATGTCAATACAACCAAAAAGGTTCAACATATAGCTTAATAAAGACAAAGATGAAATTCCCATTTAGTTAAATGGCATAAAGAACCTAAACTTTAAGAAAAATGCTTTATATTGTATAAGCCACAAGAGTATGTCAAATGCTGCCAATGGCATTTTTTAAATTTTATTTTCTTGCTGTAAGTATTTTAATAACTCAAAACTCTGAGAATTGAGAAGTGGCAGGATATTGCTACCCCATGATCCTACCGAACAAAATCTAGTGATATAAGGAAAGAAATGATTGGGGTAGTTTGTCAAAGGATGGCCAGGATTATATTTGAGAAGAGTTTGGTAAAAATACATTTGAAAGGATTTTATCAATGGTTGGCAGCCTCTCCCCTTCAACTTAGATTCTGGAGCTCAGGCTTGACTGACATTTTTAAGAGTTATACACAATTCTAATTGCCCTAGTCAAACCCCAAAAAAGAGGGCTTTGTTTCTGCACTGCACATTAGGTTCCCCTCAGTACCAGAGGGACCTAAAACTTTGCTCAAATATATTTGAAAAGCCTTCCAAGAATGCAGTCAACATTAAGGGTGCAGAGTTTAGATAAAGAATAGCTGCTCTGAGAACAGTCCCATTTTGTGTTGATTACTGTCAGACTTCTCACATTTAGAAGTGTTTTTATGAAACAGAAGAATCACACATGGGCTGAAATAAAAGTTAGGGCCTGGTTATTTTCTTTAAAGTTGTTTCAAGGAATCTGAGGCCAACCAGAAAGACAATATACACAAACCAGTTACCGTTGTGATAGTTCTGATCTCATCCAAATCAATACCACATGAAAGAACTGAAGGGTTTCTTTCCCTATAAAGGCCTTTCCCATAAAACGTGACATCTGTTTTATTTAGAGAAGTCTGAGAATCTCAAGCTTAAATAAATAATAAAATTGCTGCACCCACTGCCCTCTCTTGTGCTTTCAACTATCTGCCCTTGCACTAGAGAGATGCACTAAAGCAACCACCCTAAGAGAAAATTCCCTTTGTTAAAAAAACCCCTCAGGTCTCATCCTAAGTAATTTCCAGCAGCACTGCCACTCTCAGCTGATCACCAGGAAAATCTAACCAAGCTGGCAGGCTCTTAAACCTCTGGATCATGACCTAGACTGATTTCTAAGGACTTCCCACGTACACACCCCTCTGTGCATGTGGAACAGCTCCTCTCACAGAACAATTACGCGCCGTTCTGTTGAGAATGGAAAACCTTTACTACTGGGGTCAGACAGTCTGGAGGATGTGCCTGGTGACTGCTGCTCTCAACGGGAATGTGATTGTCTTTGACCACGTTTCTAAATTGCCTTTTCTGGGCCTTGTAGCCAGTTTCAAAGGAAATGTCACATCGCATTTGCGTAAGCTGTGCTGTGGGGGAAGTGAAACAATAGGGAGGTCCCCCAGCTCTTCATGGAGAGCCACCAAGCAGAGCTGCTGGTGCTGGCACACTGGCAGAGACATGCTGGAGCTGCAAGGTGGGTTCTAGCAAGAGCTGGCCAGCTGGTTCTGTCTGCAGCACAAGGACCAGGAGGCTCGTGGAGCAAATACCCACTGAGCAAACACACAGGATCAGCTGCAAGTTGCTCACGGGAGCAACAAAGAAACAGCAAAGCAACAAAGCCACAACGAAAAGTGTAGGTTGTCTCACACGACAACAAGTATTTGTGCTTCAAAATGTTTAGGGTAAAACATGGCCAAGTTGACTGAGAAACACTATTTATTTCATATGTGTTCCAGAAGCCTGTATGACTCTGAAGTCTGGAGGATGACTAAACACTGGTTAAAACAAAGTCTCAAATCCTCACGGAATCCACAGGCTAGATTGCTGGAAATACCCTGTCAGTTCAATGAAGTCCCACAGAAGTATTACCATGATCCCCAGGGCAGTCAAGATTGGACCCTTCATCCTGAGCAACAAGCTGCTTAGGAAGTCCAGCCCAAGAAGAAATGCTTTTTATTGCTTTGGGGTTTCTTTGGGCTGTGCAGGGCTTTGCACAGAAGTGTTCTGGCAGCAACCATATTCTACCTCATCTGGCAGAAACTATCAAGGTGTAACATTGGTATCAAACAGGTTCAATGTCAACTATTTCTTTCATTTTTGAAGCAAAAGAGGGCTACCAAGGCTGTTTCTTGAGCAGTCTAACCACAGCACAACATCTGTACAGGGAAGAAGAGCAGTTGCAATCTCATCCATTTAGAACAAATTCAGTGACATCTTAGGGTATATAGCAGTGACTGAAGACTAATGTTACGCATTTCTTCACTGACATATAAGTAGTGGCAGCATCAGTGAAAGATCCCCATCACTGACAGAAATGCATTTTTATGAAGGTGAAGTGGGGAGAGCAGAATGACCATGAACATGGAGACAAAAAGGAAAAACAAAAGAAAATCGAGTTTTTCAAGCTATTCCCTGGCCATCATTAATAATGTATTTCCCAAATATTGCACTCTATATAAACTGTCATTGGTTTCCCTTGTGGTTCTCAGGAAGAGGTTCTAGAAATCAATACTCATTCCAGTTGTAAAAATTGGTTTTCTACAGTATTTTTCTTCTCTTAGTGCTATCTTGCTCTTGGCACAGACACTCGAGCACCTAAACTAGCGAAGATCTCCAATTTTATGGGCTGACACAATGGGTAAAGAGCACTCCTCAGTGAAATCCTGCACTAGGGTGGCAGTGCTGTCTTTTGGAGTGATAGCAGTCTCCCTCTGCTGACAAGCCTTCCTTCTCCACCTACACCCTACCGGTAAAGTAGGGGGGAAGCTACCCTAATCAGAAGAGTGAGAGCAGAATATTAAAGCTTACTGCTCTTGGCTGCCTACACCCGCCTGCAGCTATGTTACTAAAATAATAAAGAACGGAAGAACCATATGCTAATGATGAGCCAATTAACCAGGGCGAAAAGCTCCTCTGATGGCAGGCAGTGGCAGGGCTGCGGAAACAAGTGCAACACATTAAATCTGAGGAGTGTAGCAGGAAATCTTGTAACATTTGCTCACTGGCACAGCCAAGAAAAGAGCATATCTGCTGTGCTCAGGCTGAGCCCAGGAGCCAAGCAGACTCCTAAGAGAGACCCTTACCTCAGTGGTTGAAAGCACGGTGTCCTCGTCCAGGCTCAGCACTGCGTCTGTCACTATGTTGTCGTAGGGTAGGAAGCGACTGCTCATGACCTGTGGGTATCCAAGGCAGGAAGGGGAGGAAATAAAAATCACTTGAAGGACTCATTTCCAAGGCAAATATTTAATTTTATTCCTCACTCTTATTTCCTCTTGTCTGAGGTATGTGGCATATTTCTGTCTGATGGAAAGGACCCTTCAGCTCAAAAGTGAAAGAGTGTCATTTCTGTCACCCCAGCAGTCAGCCTACACCTTCTATCTGAGGAGTAATTTCTGAATAGACCTCCCTCTTTGCAGCAGGCTGCTTTCCTTTTGTGACAAACTGCAATGGTCTGTACTGATAATTAGATGAACCTACAGCTTCTTTGTGGAGGACATTTTCCCTGGTGGCTAGGACTGTCCCTCTGCTCTCCTACAGGGTGTGAGGATCAAAGGTAATGAACGCTGAGAAAGACTCTGCAGCCTTCATAAGCTTACACAGCTGGGAAACCATGCAGCCCAGCTGTGTGTGAAGGATGTAATACCACTAGGATGGTGCAACATTCTCCATCAGAAAAGGAGAATATGCTAAAGAATCCAAATTGAGCTTTATCTCCATGAAGAATTATATAGGTATTGTAGCATTTTAAAAAGTAACATTCTTAAATGGCCTTTCAGTACCTGAAGAGAGCCTGAAAGAAAGATGAAGAGGGACATTTTATAAGAGCATGTAGTGATAGGACAAGGGGGTATGGATTCAAACTGACAGAGAATAAATTTAGATTAGATATTAGGAAAGAATTCTTTACTGTGAGGGTAGTGAGGCACTATAACAGGTTGCCCAGAGAAACTGTGGATGTCCCATCCTTGGGAGTGTTCAAGGCCAGGCTGCACAAAGCTCTGAGCAATCTGGTCTAGTGGGAGGTTTCCTGGTTCATGGCAGGGGCGTTGGCACTAGACAGTCTTTAAGGTCCCTTCCAACTCAAACTATTCTATATATAAAAAAACTATAAACAGAATTAAGTTTTTTAAAGATATAGCAAGACACTCCTCAAAGTAATAGGAAATAGATGGGAAAGCTGGATCAAAAAGTGCTCCTGCAGCTTAGGTAGGAGCACTTTTTGCTGGGTTAAGAACTGGCTGCATGGCCGGGCCCAGAGAGTGGTCATGAATGGTGCTGTATCCAGCTGGGGACAGTCACCAGTTGTGTCCCTCAGGGGGCTGTGCTGGGGCCAGGTCTGTTCAGTATTTTTACTGATGATATGGATGAGGGTATTGAGTCTTTCATTAGTAAATTTGCAGATGACACTGAGCTGGGAGCGTGTATCAATCTGCTGGAAGGTAGGAGGGCTCTGCAGAGAGATCTGGAATGGTTGGATGGATGGGCAGAGTCCAATAAGATGAAGTTTAGTAAGTCCAAGTGCCAAGTCTTGCGTCTGGCCACAATAAAATCCTGCAACATTATAGGCTGGGGATCGTGTGGCTGGACAGTCCCCAGGAGGAAAGGGACCTGGGGGTACTTATTGGTTGATAACCGGCTGAACATGAGCCAAAGTCAATGGCATCCTGGCCTGGATCAGGAATAGTGTGGCCAGCAGGAGCAGGGAGGTCATTCTTCCCCTGTACTCAGCACTGGTGAGGCCACACCTCGAGTGCTGTGTCCAGTTCTAGCCCCCCAGTTTAGGAAGGACTTTGAGACACTTGAGCACATCCAGAGGAGGCAACAAGGCTGGTGAGGGGCTTGGAACACAAACCCAGTGAGGAATGACTGAGAGAGCTGGGGCTGTTTAGCCCGGAGAAAAGGAGACTCAGAGGTGACCTTATCACTCTCTACAATTTCCTGAAAGGTGGCTGTGCTCAGGTGGGGGTTGGTCTCTTTCTCCAGGCAGCAATTGACAGAAAGAGAGGACACAGTCTCAAGGTGTGCCAAGGGAAATACAGGCTGGATATCGGGAAAAGGGTTTTTGCAGAAAGAGTGATAAAGTACTGGAATGGTCTGCCAGGGGAGGTGGTGGAGTCATCATCCCTGGATGTGTTTCAAAAGTCTGGATGTGGCACTCGGTACCATGGTTTAGTTGAGGTGTTTGGGTATTGGGGTTGGGTATAGGTTAGGATGTTAGGGTTGGATTTGATGATCTTGAAGGTCTCTTCCAACCTAGTGATTCTGTGAAAATCCATATGGTTTCTTTAGCAGACTAAATAGCACCTTTTGAGAACTGATTAAGAATAACAAGTTCACAACACAGTTTGTTTCCCTCATTTGCTAGGAAAAATAGCCTGGTTAATTACTAGACTTCTTTACCAATTTACTATGCCAAGAAAACACTTTAAAGGTCAAGACCAGTAAGAGGAATCCACTGTATGGCAACAGGGACATGGAGAAGTTTTACACAACCCTCCTAATTGACATGGTCAGTTCTACATCCCCTGCAACCTGTTTGGGAACACGTATTTGGAATCTATGCCTCGATTCAGAGAAAGATCTGCCTCCATAATCAGGATGTTCACAATGTCTCTCTGGAGAGCACCCCTTCATCACCATGATGGCCTCAGTCTGGGGAGGCAGGGCTCTGAGGTGATCTGGATGGGGCTGAGGGTTTTGCTTTGCTTACACAAAGATGAAGCAGAGCAAGCAGCCAGCAGGAGACCCATGTTCTCATCCCAAATCTTTTACAGACTGCGAAATTTTCAAATAGCACAATAGCCAGGACTTGCCATGTATTTTTTTTATAGCTTAAGTGCCATTTTGTAAAATGGGTGTTACAAAATATTTGATTTTAAGGAAAGAGTGAAAGTTTGGTAAAGGCAGACCACCATGACCAGCTGCATGGAGTCCTGGTGCCTGCCAGCCAGCCTTGGAGATGAAAAGCAGCTCCTTTGTGCCACCTTTGAACTGTGCTGCTCTGGCTCTGCAAGATTGGTCCAAAAAACCAGCTTTCCACACGAGAAGCCATTTGGCATATGTTGGGATATTAGAGGGAAGAGACTGTCCACTATAAACACACCTTTGTGTACTCAGGAGACTCATTTGTAATCTAAACAGTGCCTGGGGCCAATTTCTACAAACACTATAGAATTGGTCAGAGATTTCTCCTCTATTTCACCTCTGGTAGTTTTACAAAAAGAAAATAAAAACACCCAGAACATTCAGAAGGCTCAGAAATCTCTACAACCTTTCTTGGCCCTGCAGCAATTCTCCTGATACTGTTCACATGGCTAGCTAAGGCCAGAGCCTTTAGCTGCCAACCTTGCAGGGCTCTCTATCCCTTGTTAAGGTGACAAGAACAAAAGGCCAAAGACAAGATTACAAATTCAAAATAGGACTCTACAGGCAAAGCAACTGAAAGTTCCCTTTGCCAACGCAGAGCTCTGGAGCCAGCTAAAAGAGACTGCAGAGAGGTTCAGCTCAAATCTGTTTCAGATTCTAGAAGGAAGAAGTCCTGCTTCTCTCAAGCCTGAATTTGGAAAGGAATCATCCACTTCAGTGGGAATTCAAAAAAACTTTTCTCATCTGACAGCATCTATTTTGACTTTGTGAAAATACAAACAAGATGTGTGTTGCACAGCAAGAGATGACATGGTGATTTTATTCCCACACTAGTGTCCCACCTCCCTTCCTTTTTTTTGATGGCAGCAGTACCTCACAGGGCCATCAAAGAAGATACTTTTCAAACTCAAGTCCTCATTTTTAACTCAGCTTTTGAGTCCACAGCAAACCCCCAAGTCTTGCATATGACTTCTCAGACTCAATGAGTGCAGCTGCATCATTACTTTCATGCACCTGCACAGACGGAATCCCCAACCATGGGGTCAGTACTATCTACTGGCAGGGCCACATTTCAAAACAGGGCCACCTGTGAATCTCAGATTCAAGGTATTAATTGCCATGCTGATCATTTCTGAGTGCACAGGGCCCATGCATGAAACATAAATCTGCAACTAAGCTGGTACAAAAGGCCAAGGAATAGAAGGGAGCTGTCATTTTGTTGGGAGCTACAAAGCTTTCACCAAAGTCACTGGAAAAGTAAATTCCCATCCTGTCAGAGAACGCAGGCAACCTTTTACTATGCTCCTCTCCACCTACCTTGCTTTCTCCTTCAATGACTATGACAGGCACAGAAGTGGCAGGCCAGCGGTGTTTGGCTGGGAGGGGTTTATCACAATTCCATAAAACAATAATCTGTAAGAGAATATTGGACCATGATCAAAGACCTTTGTGGCAATGCTGTCCATATTCTAAGCTCTCAGATTTCCAGACATGTTCAATTCAAGTTAGGAATTTCAAAATCAAAAGCAATGAAATAAATCTGCATAAAAATAACACTTCCTACAATGATTTCACCCAAGCCAACTAGTTACAACATATATCCTCTCAGGCAAATATAGGCTGGACAGGAACTTGGGAAGTCTCTGTCTCAGCCACATGATACAGATGTGACCCATTTACTGTGGCTCTCATTAAAGGCAAAACCACTAGTGACACTCCACTGCAAGAGGGTGCTCCTACTGAACTCCCCAGGGTTTTTTATAGAGAAGCCAAAATCCTGGCACTGATGAGATTAAAAGCCACAGTGGGAGGAAGGAAGATCATGTAATGGCTCTTGAGGCATAGACATCCTTGTGCAGTTTACAGCACACACAATGCTGATCCTAAAGTGCATTCACTATTTTACCTGTCTCATGTAACAATGGGTTTAATTAGTATCTCTATTCCACTCTCATTATACTCAGCATTTTTATTTCCCATGCACGTAGGTCATAGAGATTAGAAATCTCAGAGGAAAGAAACATCAGAATTGAAATGGGGTTGAAACAGGGCTGAGTCACTAGGCTAAGCATTCCTGGCAGAGGGGTTTGTCTCTGCTGTGACTGACACCGAAACAGTGCTGCTTACCTGTGCACAGTACTGGGACTTGGCTACAGCAACCAGGAGTTTCAGCACAGGCTGAGATTGGGAAACCAGGGGAGTTACTGCGTGGATAACGGCAGTGAATGTGGAAAGAGGCTTCAGACCTGAAGTGAAGAGAGATGTGTTCAGTGAAGACAAAATGCCCCCAGTTACTACAGATTAAAGGACTTTGGGGATGGAAAAAACAATCTGCACTTAATGCAAGCCTTGCCAGGTTTTTTTAAGTCATCTCCCTTCCTCTCAGATACCAGATGCTTCAGAGGAGATCGCACTTCCCTTTAACTCCCACTCTGCGCCTTTAACTTCCACTCTGAAATACCGGACTCCAAGACAATTATTTCCTTTCCTTACTCACTGTTTCCACAGATGTCCTGTAATCTCTTTCTTTCATCCAGTTTGTCCCACAATATTGACATCTAGTTTGTTCAGCCAAATGTCTTTCTTGACACAGGCTCTGTTTTGCTGCTTGGCTTTGGATCCTTGATGTTTTTTACAGATTATCTCCACAAATTCCAGAAGCTTATTCAGTTACCTCACTTCCATTACAGCCTCTGTCAGATTTTTGCTTTTTCTAGTTGATTCCTATCCGCATGCATCTTCAATTACATCCTGAGCTGATAATTGTGCTTGCAACCTTGCCTTCCATTTTTAAATTTTTGCCTTGCTATGACTTCCTTTCTTGCCTGGAATAACACATCCTACTGGCGCCTACCCTTCGTTATTGCTCTCAACCTCATCTAAATTCATCAGTGTGGGGTCATAGTCATTTTTCATCAGAATTACCACAGAAACCTTCTTCTCCCTTTTTTAACATAGTAACTGACAATTTTTAGTAGGTGAGCAGTACAGATCCACACAAGTGGGATGGCACAGGCTGAGCCAAAAGTAGCAGCAGTCTGGTAAGTAGGATCCCTTCAGCCTGGAGGCACATTCGCCTGCAGAACTCATTGTTTAAGCTCTGCTTCAGGAAAAAGCCATGAACCCAAGCCCTATTCATTCCTTCTCTTGGGATCCATATGAAGACACATAGTGTACAGAGTAAATCCATACCAAGTGTGCACTCCAATAAAAAGTGTTGTGGGTAAATTACCACTTTTCCAATTTGCCAAGCACAAATAAACAAAGAAAGGAAAAAGCTATTCCTGTTATGTCCCCTCAGGCCATGAATAGGTAATCAGCAACTCAGGCATTAATTACCAGCAACTGAAAAGTATGAAGGAACATAGATTTTTTTTTTTTTTAAACAATCTTTGCAAGCAAAAGGCACATGATGCATGTTGATGAGTCAGAGATGTTCCAGTCTACAGTGGGCAGCTAAGATTGAGACAGGATAAATGAAAGGCATCATTAACCAGAAATGAATGGTATGTCACTTGGCACATGCTACTCAAAGACAAAGCTTAAAAATTCCACTAGAAATTCCAGATGCTGCTACATTATAGCAAGGATTCACTCACCAAGATTAGCATAGTAGTAAGGAAAATCTCCCAGATATGAGGAATACTGTGGCAGTACAAATAACCCTCCAGGATGTTTGTTCCATATTAAGCTGTTACGTGATATGTGCTTAAATATTCTGTCCTGAATAATCTGGAAAACAAGAGAAGTAATGATTTTTAAATAGACTGCCGTAGTCACTGGTAGAAGCTTCAGAGACTCCAGCTGACTGGAATCATCACCCATTTTTCAACAAGCTGAGGCACACAAATTAGTAGACACTCCTCCTTGATCTCTCTTTAAAGGACTCAGAACCTGCACACTCTGACACCACTTCAGCAGCTCAGGCTTTGTGCCATAGGCTTCAGAGCACCTCATTAGTCTCTCTGGACATGGAGACCATACAATTTATTGCATTTTATATTTCAAGTCAAATATTTTGTCTATTTGAGTATCTTAGCAGTTGTAAGCCTGATTAGTTCATTGTCAGCTTTACTATCCAGAACTCATAGAAGATAATTATTTGAAGATGGCATTAAAAACCCAGGCAATATTAGGAGATAATGAGAATATTCAAAACCAAAAAGACTTTCAGCAAATCAGGCTGCACTAATTATTAATTTTTTCACAATTATAAAGGGATATCAGCATTCAGATACATCACTGATTCCATGTCAGTTCTGCGACAGTTCCTTGTTGAATGAAACAGACAATCTTTTTTCAACTACTGTCTGAGTCTGTAGGGGGCCAAAACCAGAGACTCCTAGACGTTTAAGGTCAGAACAGATTGCTAGGTCATCTACTTTATAATCTAGAATACCACAAGCAATAAAGGAAAAAAAAAGATACCAGGCCATAAAATTAGTATGTATTTATGAAATTACAGTTGCTTCACATGGGATGCCTGATTGCAGGAAGGAGAGTGGTTCTTATACTGATGGGAAATTCTTTAAACTTCCTGAAAAGGCATAACAACATAACATTCAGTGGGGGGAACCTCTAACAGGACAAATTCAGCCTCCAAAGAAGGTGCAACTTTCTAAGTGCAATACATTCCTGAGCCACAGGCTCTTATAGAGTTGCCTTTCCTTGGAACATTAGAAGTTAGTAGGTCTGGAGATGGAATGCTGCAAAGGTCCAGTGGGTGGTGGAGGATTAATTTTCCCCCAAGCTGGCTAAGCAGGAATGCCTTGCCTTCTTCTGCAGCTCATCTTTTGTTATCTTCAAAGGAGGTTTTCACGTAACTGGCAGTTTATGCAGTGCACAGGGCTTGAGTGCCAAGAACATGTTGGTTGTTCTAGCCTAGTGTCTCTGGCCTTAACACAGATGTATCTGGGTGAAACTTCATGTCTCTGAAGCTGTACTGAAGTGTAGGAAAACAAAAAAACAAGCAAAAAGACCCACCACAAGAAGAACAAAAGCAGCTGCTGCAGTCTAAACAAGTTAAAGTCTCTGGAAGCTGCTAAGTTCAGGGACATTTGGTCCATATATGAATAAGTATTGCTGCAAGCAGCGGTTTTCCTGGAATTTTTGATTGCCATGACAAGAGAAGATTAAAACACCAGTTACATTGTGTTAGACAATCCACTGCTGGTGGCAATACATGTACTGCTAAACTGGGGCAGATGTTAAATGCATGCTTTTCTGAATTTTGCCTACAGCCAATTGCCATAGCTAATATGCAGTAATTCACTCATACATGAGTAAGTTAATTTAACTTTCTTTTTTTTTTTTTTTTTTGAATAACAGGCTTAGGACTGTAATGCCATCATTGACAAGAATGTATCTGAATATTTTAGTTGAGAAGTTAGGTATATCAGTTGTCAGATCCCCCACATGGCAGTGGGGGCAGGAAAAAACCACAGAAAACGACTGCTGTTTACCCAACTGCAAGTTATGCCACTAAACAAGAGAGAACCTGGGAAGTATTTATTTTTGAGTGTTTACCACAAAGCATAAATACAACAGCTCCTCCCTCTTGCTTTCTCAAAACTGAGGCACAACGGGAGAAGTAGAAGTCTGTAAATTTACGTGGCCAAGAGGTTTACACAGGCAGTGGAGCTTTGTGGGGCGCTGGTAGCCAGCAAGGCTGCAGGGGAAACAAAAAGTGGCTCGTGTTCATCATGCCCACAGCCAGTGCAGCTCCAGCATGGGGCAGGGCCCCAGTGCCACTGCAGCACACACAGACCTCACCAGCCTGTTTCTGCATCCTCCTGGGGAGCTGCTTCACCACAGTGAAAAAAAATGGATCACTGTTTTATCACTCTCCTGGGCCTATGTAAGAAGTGTAGGTGTCTGTCAGGATAAAGGGAAAAAAACTTGGCAGAAAGAGAACTAAAATGTGTAAAAAAAGATAACATGGAGGACACCAAGGAATTAAAATGCAGAGTGTGCAGTGTTGCCCATATTGCAGAGACAGCATCTACCTGGTCTCTCCAATGATGAGGCATGACAGGAAGTTTAATAAGAGAAGAAAGGGCTTAGGATCTCTGGCAAGGTCTCCTTTTACTTTTTGGAATGCGTTAATAGTCCAATATTTTTGTCTCCCTCACCCCCACACTTCAAAAAGTTCACATATTGTCTTAATCATTGCTGCTTTTCAACAGATCCTAGCCAAGCATCCAGCATTCCTTGTCTGTACTTTGTGCTGTCCTCCTTGCCTCCTCTTTCTGAGTGGGGGACTGTGCAGGGATGTTCTGTGTTTGCTCCAAGAGAAGACAAAGCTGAAGAAGTGCAGGTATGCTGGAGCATGCATCCCATGGTGTTTGCAGCAGTTCACTGCTGCACTGCCAGTGCTCCCACTCACCAGCCTGCAGCAGACACTTGTGAGCATCACTGCCTAACCCACACCCTGCCCAAGGCACTGGGCAGCTCCTCTGTGACTGCCACAGGGGGTTGTTGGCCAAAAGATTCAAACTATTTTGGACTATGAGCTGTTTTGCTTAGGCCACTGTGCTGGTGTAGAGTTAGTTTTCCTCACAGTGGCTGCTATGGGACTGTGTTTTGAATTTGTGCTGAGCACAAAGCTGACAATTCAGAGATATTTTTGTTATTTCTGAGCAGGGCCAAGGCCTTTTCCGCTGTTCATACAGCCATGGTGGGGAGGAGATTGGGGGTGTCTGGGAGGAGACACAGCCAGGACAGGTGGCCCAAACTGGCCTGAGGGAAATTCCAGACCATATGACATCACGCTCAGGACATAAAGGGGGGAGAAGAAGGAGGAAGACATTTGGAGTGATGGTGTTTGTTTTCTCAAGTCAGCATTGCACATGATGGGGCCCTGCTCTCCTAGAGGTGGCTGAACACCTGCCTGACAATGGGAAGCAGTGACTTAATTCCTTGTTTTGCTTCACTTTTGTATGCAGCTTTTGCTTTCCCTAATAAACTCTATTTATCTCAACCCATGAATTTTCTGGGTTTTACCCTTCCAGTTCTCTCCCTGACCCTGCTGGTGGGAGAGTGAACGAGCAGCTGCCTGGGGCTTGGCTGCTGGCTGGGGTTAAACCACAACAGCCACCAATTGCTGTGAGATGATCAAGGAATCTAGAATATGATTTAAGGTTTCCAGAGGTGTGCAGAATAAAGGGCTGTGATGTCCTTCCAGAGATCTGATTTGGTGAAGACTTTTTCTGTGCTGATATCCTCAGACAGGGACATACACTGGCACTGCAGCTAGCACGCAAGTGATTATTCTGATGATATCTAGAACCATCAGAGCACTCTGACATAACAGTATTACAACAGAAGATGGATCACATCCACAAAAAAAAAAAAAAAAAAAAAATCCTGCTAGGAAGTTACTTCCAGGTATTAGCTTTTAAGAAGAGGATATACTGCTTGCAGGTTTCAGACAACAGAAGTCACTCTCAACTGTTTTAATCCTTTCCTAGGGAAAGTTAACTTGGGACTTTACTTAGGCAGATTGAAATGTGAAATCAGTGAAAAGAAAAGAATCCCTCTTAGCAGTCTCAAAAGACTGAGAGTCCTGAATTAAAAAACAACAATGAAAAAAATCTCAAACCAAAATGAGTCTTCCAAACAAATGAAAAAACTCAGGACATAACTACAACACCTGGCATACATTAATTGGTTTCATTAAACTTTATCTTTCGGGAAGACTTTTGTCTTCCCTTTTTTTTTCTGCTCTGAGCAGAAACTCCAGCTTGCTTCAGCTTTAAAGGTTTTGCTGTCCCTTGGGCTCCTGAAACCACATGGGCCAATGTCCCAAAGCAGCACTATAGACACATGTGTGAGCACTGGAGCTTGATGTGATGGACACCAAGGCTGTGGGAGCTGCAGGTTATGTGCCCTGGAGCGCAGCCCCAGCAGAGGCAGGAGAGGGGCAGTGGGGAGAGCTGGGTGCCTCTGTCCTTTCAGCAATCCCCAACAATAACAGGGCACATGCAGGGAAGGCAGATGAGGCACCTGAGGGTCTCTGGGAGCACTTCTGTAAGGGTTAATTAAACTGTGAGCAACGGCACGTGGTCTTCCACCTTTGTGAGTCTGATCCTGGTGTGGGCTGTGGTAATTTTCACTACCTCATCAGTGCTTATGAGGAGTTTGAGGATGAAGAGCAGCTCCCAACAGCCAGCACAGATGAAGACATGCTCTTCTGAGGGCAATGGGAGCATTGTGAGGGTAACTATGCCAGGGGCTCTGCAAATGTTCCCCGGCTGGTTTTCTTCACTGGCATGGAAAGACCTAAGGGACTGCCTTGCAGCAGCTGGAGGTTGATCAGCCATGGGCATTCGTTTGCAGGTTTCAGGGGTAAGCAGGCACAGCAGTGAATGGGGAGCCTTAACAACTGTGCATCACAACTGTGCACAAAGACAGGTGCAACTGCAGAAGCATTAGCATTAGACAAATGCATTTGCACGTACAAAGTCAGCCCCTTTCAGTGGTACAAATGTGTCAGAAATTCACGTGAAAAATTGCAAAAGAGTCAGAAAAGTAAAACTGCTTTTGAAATTGCAGCCTGGGCCCTACTTCTGAAGAGCCTTTCATCTTTCATCTTTCCTCTGTCTCTGAATTCAGAAAGGATTCTCTCCACATTTGCGATCATCCATCTCCCCTTTTAATACCAGTCTAATTATGATTATCTATTAATAATTTATAAGAATGATCAGGCCTTTCCCTTCTCCTTTGTGTGAAGATAAGACACAGAATTTACAAGCCCCCTCTTTTCCTTGAGCCAGATCAACAGCCTCATCAGAAGGCATCAAAATGTTAAGGAATGGTCAAGGAGGAGCTCTACAGTAGCATTTTTTCCAAAAGGAATTCCAGAAGGGTTTCTTAAGAAATTCATTTTCCATGAATGACAAGGATAGTGATTCATAAGCCACAGAGCCTTGCAAAGTCAAGATCACACATGACAATTTTTCCATGTGTTGGGTAGCTCCCATTTTTCACCATGTCAGTTTTCTAATGTGGATTCCAATAATGAAGAAAGTATTTCCTTAGGGGAGAAAACTCATCAAGATGCTGAGCTTTTTTCCCAGTGACCAATTGCATGTCATGAAAACCAAGGTCTGACACCAGCTGAGGACAGGAGTAGTTGGACAGGTACGGAAATCTCGCTGCTTAGCAAGGTCCCTGACAATTTTTACTCACCTCTAGTGTAGTCAATACAATCTTCTCAACTGAAGAAAAATAAGCCTCCCACAAGAACTGTGTCTGCTGTCTAAGTGCTAGGATTTTATCCTGATGGATAGACCTGATTGTAGAAGGAATCTGTAATACAAGATGTAATATAGTCAGAAGCTTTAGAAACAACACAATCTCATCAAATTAATATGCTGCTGACAAGCCCTCTCCTCCATTAGCAGGTTGTACAGGTTCAGCACTTGTGTCCAACGGAGATGTGTGTCAACAGTTAAAGCCTTGATGTAAAACAAATGAGACACAGCCCTTTATAACCCCTGATATTGAATATATTAATTTTTTAAATCTGATTTCTTTTAGTTTTTGATTGTTTTATGGCAACAAAGCCACCCCCTTGCAGCCTTGTGATGTGGCATAGTAAGGAGCTCCTCCATGCAGCCCTCATGCTTTTCATCCCACAAAACTCTTCATGGATTAGTATTTTAACAACCTAGTACCTGCAGGGGTTGGGAGTTCAGCAATAATCCCCACATTCCAAGTATATTAATGGTATCTGGAACTGCATTTACCACAGCATGGCAACACTAAATGCCCTAAGGAAAACATAGCAAAGCTTTAAGTAAGACTCCACTTTTTGGGAACCTGTGGATCAAACTGCATTTAATTAATTACCTTAGGTGGAAAGAATAACATCTTCCACAACA
This sequence comes from Zosterops lateralis, assembly GCF_965231275.1. Taxonomy (NCBI): domain Eukaryota; kingdom Metazoa; phylum Chordata; class Aves; order Passeriformes; family Zosteropidae; genus Zosterops; species Zosterops lateralis. The sequence goes on from NC_139762.1 coordinate 146,648,054, forward strand.
TCTCTTATTCACAAGGGAAAACAGTGCTTATTTTTGCTCTCTTTCCATTAAATCTACACATTATTGTTGTAGAAGTTGCCTTAAAAATAAACCCTAGATTGTTCTGCTGCAGCACTTTCCCATTAAAAAATGTAACTGCTCACTAGATCAGAAGCGAAAGGCTTTGTGTCTACATCTTTCACCATCCCCATCTCCTCCCTGAAACTAATATGTGTACATGCCATTTTTAAACTTAGGACATTGACCAAGGCCTCCAGTACAACTTGGACAATGCAAAGTGACATTATCAAGGGAATTTAAATGAAATTTGCTTCAGTGATGAGGGCTAGTAACAGCAGTCAAAAGACATTTAGGATATGCTGCTTCTTTGTGCTCACCTTTTTCTAGAAATGAACCGTTGTGTTGCTGCACCTACATTTTTGTGTTTTCTAACTGGAATCACAGAATTGTTTAAGTTGGAAAAGACCTCTAAGCTCATTGAGAACAGCCACTAAATTAGGCCAACTTGTTCTCAGACACTGGCTTTTACCTGAGTCATTAGTTTTAAAAGCAAATACCTGGGCTGTGTATTTGGTCCTTGTGCATTCCAGCTTATGCTGAAGTTTGCCTTCATTCCACCACATTCAACTCTTTCCTGACCAAAACACACTCTGCTTATTCCTAAAATATTCTGAGGAGGTGATCATTATTTGCTTCCACATATTCCCAAATCAAATTATTTCCCATGAAACCTCTTTCCTGAAGAAAATTAGTGAGTTTAGGAATTTACATTTAAAAAGATTTCATAAGAACTAGCAAATTCTTTACTTGCAAAGTTTGCACCCAAGTCTGGACACTTGGCTCCAGTGGGTGCAGTGTCAGATGGGCCAATCTTTGCTCTCTCAACCCTTCAACTCTTAGACCATCATCTTAGAGACACTGCTAATATAATACAGACTCTCTTATGAGAGAATTAGCACTGCAGCAGGGTGGAGCAGAAGAAAATGGTCAGATTTTCCAAGATGCTACTTTATTTCCCTTCCCTATAGGCCCTTTAAGTAAAACACAGGTCTTTAAGTAAAATACTCCTTGCAAAAGTAGTATGAAAGACAGAACCTGAAAACATGTCCTTCTAAGAGATAACATCACTATTCCTGATGTGTTCCAATGAGCAGAAGGATAATGAACACTACCTGTACTTGCTGCACAAGTGTGCATTAATCACACCCAGAAACATTATCAGCAGCAAAGACAAGATTTAAGTCACTTCACAGTGGTGATACAGCATTTTTTCAATAAAAGTTTAATTGCAATATGTGCAACCTTGTGTGGTGTGTGTGCATACGTGTGTAAGTAACCCATAAAATCAATACTCAATCCTCACTACATCTTTTGAAAGAGAATGCTACTCTGACTATGGTTACTGCACAAATTTATGATTTTATACACCATACCATGCTCAGGAGTGCAAGCAAACACAGTGTCAAGGTTAAAAAGAGCCTTGATAGGGGCTCTGTTACAACAGCTGGAAAGAAAAATCAGAGCTCCCGTTTTAAATGCATCTGCCTATTAATCTACTTGTCCAGATAGACAGGTGGGGAAAATGATGTATTAATACTAATCTGGGATGATTACATTGGAATTATTAGAACTTTAATAAAAGGTCATTTCAGCAACGAGTAGAGGGGAGGGAAAAACCACCCTGCACAAATAAATGCAGAAGGGCTGGATTAAGCTCTCCCAGCGCTATGATGAGGAGAATATGCAAATAAAAACATCCGAGTTGCTCTCAAACAGGAAATGAAAAACTGTAACACAACAAAAACATTTCCCAGAGCAGACATTCAGGCCCTCTGCCAGCTCTTTAAAAACACTGTTAATAACAGTGCAGTAGCTGCTCAATATGGAAGCAGCTGGATGAAGTGAACAAATGGCACGTTACCGGAAAACATGAAGATCAGCAAATTATTATTATTATTTAAAGAGAGACATAATTTTGCTCAGAAAAAATGTGCAGTCCACAGAAGCAAAAATCAAATGGCCTTTTTATATTTGCAGCTTGTATGACATTAAGTAGAATAGGCAGCAATTGCAAGGCTTGCTAGGCCAGCTTTTCACAAATATTTACTTCTTTAGACAAGTTAACAGCCATGTGATGACACTGCAAAGATACTTTGTTTTGGGGTGCCATCACACCTGTACCTTTGAGGGCTTCTCCCTGTGGACCACACTAAATTCAAGACTGAAAAAAAAAAAATATCACTCTTAGTGGCTACTTTGTGTTTATTCCAGATCTAGTGGATCTCAGGCTTACGCTGGTCAATGGCACTTTAGAAAAACCAAATTTTCAAGGACTTCTCCTAACATGAACTTCTCTTCAGAATCTACAGAGTATATTTGGACTGTAAAATCCACTAATGTAGCTGAAAAAGACCAAAACAACCATAGTGCATTTAAAACCAAAGTAGATGCTGAAAGTAGCAGGGAATTTGTAACTTCCACTTTCGTTCTATGACCTCAAGATTAACAGTGAGACGAACACTGCTTCAGAAAGCAATGCTACATGGTCCACATGTCAGAAAAAGGACAGATTCTGCTTCCCACCAAACTGTGAAATGGTAACTCCCACCTGAGAAAACACTTGCTTTCCAGAGGTGTCATTTTCTGAGGACAAACCATTTTTTAAGGACTGGGGCAGAATCCATCCTCAAATGTTTTCCGTTTCATCACAGTACCTGGACAGGTCTACCTCAGACTGGCAATCAAGTGCTCCACACCAGAAGAGATTTCACGCTCTTTGCAAAAATAAAAGTCTCCTGCACTTAAGAATGTGTCCTGGTGGCTGCAATGACCTTCAGGTCAAATAATGAATGTATCACATTAAATGAATTCACAGCCAGTCTGACACAGACAATCCCCTTCACAATAAAAAAAAAATCTTTTACAGCCCTGACCTTTTGGATTCATCTTCCCTGTCCATGTAGACGGTGGCAGCAATAAGCAGCTGATGTGCTGAAAGCCGCGGTCTCTTTCTTACCTGTAATAACAATCTCTCATCGCCTATGATGGCAGCTTGGTTCCAATCAATCACTTCCGAGAACGGCAACTCCCATCCGTTGCTGAGCATGACCGGGACGCAGGCAGCCTGTGGGCACAGAGGCACGGCCACGTCAGCAGATGCCCCCCACAGCAGGGCAGCTTCAAGCTCCCCACTTTCCATGACCCCCTTCTCCAAACGAGCTCAGGAGAGGCAACATAGCAAAGAATGCCAGAAGCCAAAAGCCACAGGAGGGCAGCCCAAGTGTTTACAGTTTTCCATTTTGGGCTTATTCATATGCACAGAAAGGTGGGGTTTGCACAGACAATGGCATCTGCAATCTGGTGCTTACGCTGGCAGACAAGATCAGAACTGTTCAATGCAGCAGATGGAACACTGGAGAATTTAATACAAAGTGATGGCCTTCCTTGCTGCTTCGGGAACCACCTAGCAGGGAGCAACTTCCCTAAATTTAATACTATGCTGCTGGCAACCCTACAGAAAATACAGATCATATTTAACTCCCAATCATCTTTCCCATAAAGGAGTAAATTCTCTATCCTGTTTGGTATCAACTCTCCAAACAGAGGCAACTGCACAAATACAACTCCTCTGTCATAATCTGTCTACAGAAATAAGAATTGTTGTATGTCCTAAAACAAACAAAAAGCATACACGTTTAGTATCTATTTCTTACCAGTATGATTGTCAAAACTAATCAAACTTTATGAGTTTTACAAGTTCTTCCGCACAGACAGTTTGTGAATATTTAGCAAATAGGTGAGTATTTCCATAAACAAATGATCACCAATATGTTCTCGTCAGCTCAACCATAACATAAGATCCAAACCAAAAACCTTCTGATGTGATGAAATAACCTAGCACCAGAGGATTTTTATCAAACCTGTGCTCTGGTTCATTTTCTTTTGGATCAAACCATTAAGTACTCCGAGTTTGGTCAAGACTATGGTTCAGGCCTCCCAAAAGATGGTATAAAGGGGAATCTTTCAGACTGTTGGATCTTTCCTTCTTGGTAGGATGTATCATGCACAGCATCCTAGACTGGTTAAGTCTACATTACAGCACTGATTATTATGTGACCTTCTGTAAGGAATTACATCAGTGCATGAAAAAAGCCAACCAGAAAACACTTAGTAATGTGTTTTCATATTTAAAACATTCCACTAATGTGGTTTAGGATTTTACCTGGATCCAGACAGAAACTGGAAATACATCATTATACAAAATATTGCTGCTAGTCTGATAGCGAAATCTTCAGCTGCCTACATTTTATCATTGACCTGGAGCCCACAAATTCTGTGCAGTGAGATACACTCCCTGCTTTCTCCTCCTGAGATGATGTATCTAACAGAAGCTGTATGAATTTGGGCCCAGATGAGAGAAGAGATGAGGAGTGCTCTTCAGGAGGATCTGAAGTGACTTGTCATCTCATGTAAGCCAGTCCCACTCATTCCTCTGAAGAGACTGGAGAGAAAACAGCACTTTTCAGGCTATTAATCTTCTCTTTAGTAGGAGAAAGAGGCAAGTGACAGTCCAGAACCTGGATCTCAAATTTGATTGCAGGTGTGGGGTTCAGTGGTTACATCAATGTGTCCAGACCATGTAGGGTAGTCAAAATACCCATCAAAGGTGGGCAGATATGACACAGGATCTACTAGAGTCCTTCTGGAGAAGCAGCAGAAATCCAGAAGTGTTTCTGGGTATCCTGGGCTTTTAAAATGACATACCTACCTACATTTAGGTAGGTATGAATCCTGAATCCTGCTCAGCACTACAGTGAACAACTCTCTGTAACAGTGGCTGGGATGTTTTATGGTTGATGATGAAAAGTGATGGGATACCATTCATTAACAGCTTTACTGTCAATGCAGCAACACTTTCCAAATGGCAAAACAACTCCTGGAGGCAGGACCCTGTAGGGTGTGTGTAGAGAGGAGTTTCCCCAGAGAATAAAAAGAGAACCCTGGAAAAATGCCTTTGGAAACCCTGTTTTCAGTGCCATAAGCAAAAGGCTTATTCACATGCTCTCTATGCTAATTGTTACCAGAAAGTTCGTGGTTCTCCATGTTATCATAGCTTGATTTTGGTGCAAGAATTTTAACATTCTTAATCGTTGTCCCCCATTGGACCCTTCCCTCAGACCACACCTTAACTCCCCACCCACACTGGGGTGTATAAGGACCTCTGTCTGACTCTAGACCCTGCCTTTGGCATTTTGCCTTTTGCCCCTTGTACTGCCTTGGTCCAGTTCAGTCCAATACAGTGGACGTCTTATTGGTTGTTTTTTTGGTATTATTAAAATTCCTTTTTGGAATTGAAGCTGTCTCTCTCTCCATTAAGTTGCCATTGGGCTGGATCTTGAGGAATCTCACAGGGCTCTGACAGTCTGGGCTCAGACTCCAGGAAGTGTTCATTTGCCACTTCACTGAAACCAAACAGCTCCTTCTCTCCACTCCAGCCCCCTTGGAAATCCTGATGCCAGACCTACAGGGAGTTGCAGCACCTCACAAAATGTTCTCTATGCCTGACTGAAGACTCAGTATCAGGCTGATGTTTGCCAAAAAAACCCCACCAGACAGGCAGAAGGTGGAGTAGGCAGGTATCAGGCTGGATCACTGTGTTGCCTTGGTCACAGGGACTCCGGAGCCACTTTCTATTGCCTTCTGCTGCTGGCCCACAGTAAAAAGGGGACCACTAACTGAAACATCTTTTAAAAGGTGAAGGATATTCAGGGGCTGTCCCAGGCAGCACGTGAACTCCCTGAGATCAGCTTATATCCACCTTCATGTGAAGCTTCCATCTGGAGCTTTACCATCTCCAAGCCACCTTCTGTACGTTCAGCAAGCACCATCTCAAAACTGGCAATGCATAAGCAGGTCTGTTTTGGCTAAGTGAAAACAAAAAGCTGTTTTGTTTTGCCCCAGGACTTACGTGTAAAGGCCAGTGTCTCCCAGGGGAAGTCTCACAGCTTGACAAAATAGTATTCTAAACCAATCTCTCAGCCTCACCACATCCAGGGAAATCCTTTTCCTGGAGATAACGCAATCCAACCTTCAGATGAGTTCAGTGCCTCAGCCCCTCCTGGGAAGAAGCTGCCAATTGCTCCAGAAGTATGAATAGAGGCTTTCGCAAAGTGGATTACTGTCCACTAGGGAAATGAAATAAATTTCCCTCCTCCCCGCCTCCCTGCTATTGCACACTGAATTGCAGTCAGCACAGTCACTGCTTTACACTGCAGCTCTTACCTGCAAGGCTTCCAAAAACCTGAAAGAGCCAAGCCTGCGGCCACGGGGAACCAGACAGAAAGTGGCATTGTGCAGCATTTCACGGTAATCATACCTAACAAGAACAGGGGAGAAAAGAGAAAATTCAATTAGTGCTGAGTCCTAGAGTAACTGGGCATGAAAATGCAAACAGCTGTTGAGACACATCTGGATAAAATCATCCCCAACCAAGACTGTTCAGCACCAGGTTAACTAACTCTCTCCATGCATGTGTGTCAGCCTCCTCCCTGGCTCCTTTTTGTTCATCCTCAGCTGCAACCACCATGGGAGAGATATGGGGAGAGTGGTAATGAGACTGATAAGGAAGGAAGTAATTTTGCCTTTGCAATAATGAGCCAGTTCTGTATAAACAGTGCATGACTTCCAGGAACAAACTCACATTAAATATTTTGATACCCAAAGCATTGTTGCAGTACTTCTGTGACCCTGATTTCTATTCAGATTTAGTCAAAGTCAAGCATAACTGTTTTCACAAGAGGTTTGTACAAAGCAAAAAAAAATTCAAACTATGCCAAAGAAATGTTTCCTTATCAAGCAGGCACTAAAGAAGGGATGGGGGTTACAATGACTCACTTGGTGGTTATTGTTAAGTGTAGAGAGAGGAATAAACTACCAGATTTTGGCAATTAATCACATAGCTGCAATGATCCATGCTCCTCTGAATGAAAGTGCTGATAGACACTTCTGGTTTTTTTTTCCCCAATTACATCAATCACCAGAAAATCATTCACCAAAACCACACATCAAATCCCAACAGTTTCCCGCCTCTTATTAGCAAATTGCACTTCTGACAAGCCCAAGGAACTGTGAATGGCATTGACCTCGTCTGAGTCAAAAGGATCCAGACTGAACACCCTCCATTCTGCAGAGTGTCCTGGACTCTGAACAGAGATGCTATTTTGACAGCAACTTGTAGCACTGAAATTTTTTGACAACAATAGTCTAATTCTACCATGTCCTGCAGGCAGAGCAATTTTTTTTGTATGTGTTTTTATGTATATATATATATATACATACATGATTATATTTTATATACAAAGAAGTCAGGATCTATGTTTGTATTCTCACACAGGCCAGACAGATGGGAGTAAGCCAATTTTCAATTATAAGCTCTGTCTTTAGGAAGAGCCATCTTGCAAAGGCTCATTTGCTTAAACAAGCGTGTATAGCTAATTTGCACAAGAAAAGGTCACTGTGAATGGATTAAGATTATCTCCACTGAGAGTAAAATAAAACCCCTCATTGCATTAATTAAAACTACAAAACAGACTTCAAAGTCCCTTTTTTCTTTTGAATCCTATCTCAACTTTGGTTAAAATACATATATACATATTCCATCTGAGTGGCAGCTATTTATTTTTCTCTGTGTGGGATAGAGATTGGCAGCCATGTCCCAGCTCACCAGCCACCACTGACACAGTATACAGGGGAAAATATTAGGACTGTAACACCAAAAAAACAATTAAAAGAAAAAAGCTGCCATTTTTAAGTACTCCTTTTTGACATATTGAGAGGTCTGAGACTCATTGCTTTTACTGTGTATTGTAGGATAGCAAATGTTAATAAATAAATACCAAAAACAGAATACCCCATGGGGCTAGAATACACCAGTCAGAAATTCCCCATCATTAACTAGTTAAAAATGTAAAATACAACAATATCCACAAAACAGTGATGGCAAAACCACAAAGAAAAGCAGAGAGCAAGGCCACTGCAAGTGAGTCTTCTACATCCCCGTGACATCCTATACTGAGCACCTTTTCTTCCATATCTAACTTGCTGGTTTTAGGATAGATTTACAAAGGGAAAAAAAAGGAAGAGGATTTTGTTGACCATTTTCCACCTCAAAAACAGTTAGCATCTTGCTCCCATTTCTGAGCCTTTTAAAATTTAACGTGTGATTTATTGCAGAGGTCTGTAACAGCACAGTTCATGGTCATCAAGCAATTTATCTACATCATATGTACACAGAAAGCCCCATCCTAACCTTGATGTATGGGCACAAAATATCTACTCGCTTCAGGGGGGACCCACAAATACAAAAGGAACAGACTCAGAGTAAAGTAATATCCATCGAGAGCTGCTGAAGTGAATGAACTGCACCAGAGATTCTACTGAACAAATTTCCCTGCAATTTGAACCAAAATGCTTTAAGGTGACTCAGTGGGATCTTTGAGAGCAGAGATAAGGGACCCATGTCCACTTTAAATCCTTCAGAGACCACTATGAAATCAAGCCCCTATTTGAAATCATAATAGCAAACATGAGGTGCTATTTTTACTCCTACGAGTTCATGGGTAGCACTCTGCCTTAGCTGGAAGACAGAAGATGGCCCAGTATGTTTAAATACAAATTTAGGAACGCTTTTTGTGCAACACATGTAACCAGCCCCAAATACACAAACATTTCTGTCAGGCTGCAAGCATAGCTTTGTAATTGAAAGCATTGCTTACAGAGGAAATAATATGTATATACACAAACAGTATTTCAGAGTCAAGCTTGCAGCACAGACCATTTAAATTTTCTTTTTTTGGACTGCCAGGCAGCATTTGGAGGAGACCTTGTCCACAAAAATGTCACTTGGTAAATGAAACTCCAGCCCACATGCCATGGTGAGGACAGAAGGCTCAGGGCAACTTTCACTTTTAGACACCTTCCCATTTAGCCTAGACAGAACCATGCACACAGCAGCAGGTTTGATTTTTGCCAGCATTTTGTCAGGGAGTGCAAAATGTTTGTGTACATTTTTTTCCACATAGTAGAAACATACAGCATTACACCTGAAAGCATTTCTGCACTTCCCTTAACTGAGACTTAAACTGCTTTCAGTGAAGTGAGTGAAATAATCTCTATGATTAAAGATAAGTATCTGAGTTAAGTATTTGCTGGACTTGAAATTTCTCCTTCACTTGTGCAGGAGAGAAATCAGAGCTGGCAACAGGCTTCCAGGAACACCCTCTCAGCTGGAGTACTGATTTCGTACATTAAGTACCAATCTGGCATTTAATGCAAACATCAGTACTGCATCAATAACGGGCTTTATTTCCCCACTATCCCCACTGACTAATCTCAGCAAAACCTCAGGGAGGTAATCAAATAGGAGAACCTGCACTCGGCAACTGGAGGAGACATCTTAAGCTATAGGGAAAATAGTCAAGTTTAGAAGAAGTTCTTCCAGAGTTTCCTCTTATTCTTCTCCCCAACAATGGGGGTTGTATCTGTTTCCAGAACTACATGTTACCATTAGCTGGTAACACCTGAAGATGGCAGGGACATTTGCTATGGTCTTCCATAACTTGCACTGCTGTGATTTCTGCAAACTCAAGAGCTGCCAGTGTGTGTGGACAGGTCTCCTTTACCTGCCTACTGAGACCCTCTTTTTTACCCAACTGTGGAGGTTTTTCAGGCTCCAGAAAATCAGAGCAAAGACCAGCACTGCAGAGCACTGAGCAGGGGCTGGCTGGGCACTTCTTCCTTACTTGTGCTGCTTTGCTGTTGTTGTTGTTCTGGCACTTCCCTTTCCTTCTGGCCCTTTACCTCCTCTAGCATTTACTGTAGAAAAGCTTTTAGAGGCGTCTTTTGCTTTGCTCAGAAGGTATTTATTTCCAGAAAGCTACAAGTTTCCACATTAGAAGACTGGCAGGGAGTGGGGGCACATGCTTATTGCTCATACATTCCTGATTCCTTCAATTCTGCACGCTTGCACAGAGGTAACATTTTACTGCCAATTTTAGGGTCGGCTTGGCCTGGGTCTCAGCTGCAGCATTCAAACATGTTAAAATCCAAAATGCATAAGCCTTAAAAATGACAGTTGGGTCTTCAAAACTAAAATAGCTACAGATTTAATCCAAAGCTGGCATCCCTCTGTAAGTATTAGAGGCATGTTTTATTAACTTTCAGGCTTCTTTTTATAATGATTAAGTATACCTTGTTCACAGCTCGTACCTTTTTAGGCAGCATAAAAGAACAGCTCTATTTGCAATCAATTCTAATGTATTCACGACTTAATTGAATTATTCCCTCTCTGCCATCACCCATAGTTGAGGAAATATGTTTGTCCCCATCGATCACACAGGTGTAAACATTGCAATGCCGAGTGGGCAATTATCCAAAGGAGAAAAGCTGCCCTGCCAAACACTCCCACCATTTTAACTCCTTGATCCACCACACAGCAGTCTGTTTTCCCCCATCCCCCCCTTTCTTTTTTTTTTCCTTCTGATGTTCAGACCATGTCAATCAGCACATGGATTAGAAGGCTGTTTGAGATTCCTGGTTCTCCATTATCCCAAGGAGCCCCGGCAGGCTGCAGAAACTCTGCAGTGACTAATCAGCCATGCCATACATTCCTTCCTACAGCTTAAGCATTTCCCCATTTCCTACACTGCAGAGATTATAAACTAGCCTGGGAAATATTTTCACTACCAATTTTAGTATAAACTTTCTTTTTTTGAAGGCCACATGTTCATCACCACTGACTGAAGGGAGGTCTAAAATCGAAAACAACTGTTCAGACCAGCAGATATGTCTAGATGCAGTGATTATCATAACACTTTATCTAGCTATATGTCACCTGTCATGTAGACAACAAGTTTTTTTACAAGATACAGTCACCATTCACATTATATAGATGGAAAACCTGAACCACAAATGACTGGTGGCTTCTCCTGCAGCTAGAGGGACCTTGAGAATGCTAACCACAGCATTTTAACCTTACTTCTTTCTCTCTGGTGATGCTGCATTCACTGAAATCCAGCTGCATGTTATGGCTATTAAAATTCAGATGGAAATACAGGAGCAGAACCCAAGCCAAATACAACAGGTTTAATTCAAATCAAATGCAATGGGTTTAACCCAGCAGTACATATTTTAACAGTGCCACACATAATCCATCTTTTGGAAGATGCTAGAGCTCATCTTTGGCAGGGACTATCAGCACATTCCACTGTAGACGTCAGATGTGACTAGAGCTGCTCTTTTACTTCCTGAGCCAAAAAAATTGTGATGGCACTTAACCAACTATGTCCAGGGCTCCCTCTCTGAATCTGCAAGACCATGAATGCACACTGCATCTTCCAGAAGTTTCTGTATCATATGAAGTACTACGACAAAGACAGTAAAATCTTTAACACAAGGGTAAATGGAGAAGTGTTTCCCAGTTTACCACTATATTAATTTTCAGCTATTAGCCAATTGGCCATTTTTCCTCTGTGTGAATTCTTAATACAGATGGCTCTGTACTAGTGGCTGGAGAGCCTGAGAAGAAACCCCACTCAGTCACACGGAGCGTCTCGTTGCTTGGTTTCCACTAAGGTATGTTGGCTTTTAAATAAACTGTCAAGTAAAACTTGGCATTGAAAACACCAAGTGAGTAACTGCCTTTGTAGAAGAGCTGACAGCTCGGCTGTGTGTCAGATAGATAGCTGCCCAAGACTGAGCTGGGAAGGCTGGTGCATCCTGCTTGGAAGGGTGCCGTCACTGCGAACTGCTCGCTGCTGGATTTACGGCTGTGCAACGCTCTGGGGTGATCTGAATGCCAGTTAACCAGCTACCGGCAGTCCATCTCCTGCTCTGCAAGTGCTGGTTCTGGAATTAGAAAGTTTGGAGGTGCAAAAACATAATTGGAAAACTTTTTTTTCCTTGTTTAAAAGGCTAATTGATTTCACAGGTGTTTAATTATCATTTGCTGTGAGATAATACCTTGTAGTGCCATAAAAAATGGATTTAATTTTCGAGTGCTTGCAAAACCATTGCCAAAGCCAAGTTAGAGCGAAAGCTAGATAATTATTCTATAAATCAAACACACTGCCTCCTTTCTTTGAAATTTTTAATACTTGGCTATAATGATATCTGACGACCTTGAAACTAACATAAAAAGGATTTTCTTGCCAAGTGCTGAAAGGCAGCCATTAGAGTATTTCTTTCAGTCTAGCTCGTTACTGCAGCCACTGCCATCATACTGTCCTGGCTTCTGGACTCCAAGGATGTTACTGCCTGACTACAGCAACAGTGTGAACAGTGACTTCAGAGCACTGGTAATGGCTGAGTGTGGGTATGAGCACGAGCCCAATCTGAAAATTCTGAATAATTCTACTAGGCCTTGCAATGGAAATGAAATCCTGAAAGCACATGGCAACTAACAGCGAAGCACAACTGTTTCCTCTGTTACATGCCAGCATCTTCCTTTAGTTCAGGAAGTTGGATTAACAAAGAAAAACAGGGAAGTAGACTTTTCACTTTAATGCACTGCTAAAGAAACTCTATTTTACATTTAAGATGGACAGTAATCGTTAAAACTGAAAGTGTTTTTAAAGTCTTCAGTGACATCACTGTTTGATTCAGTTGACTTCAATATTATGTGGAAAACCATTTGGATACACAAGCCGTTAAAGTCAATGTGCATTCCAACAAATAAAAATGCTCTGAAGATTTCTGTCTAAATATTTACACAAAATGTCCTCTAAATCTATATGATGCATGCAAGGCATGCACAACACTTGGACTGCAAAATGCTATCCAACCGGCTCCCAGTGTAGTGGCAAGACCACCCAGAACAAGTAGTATTACACAGCAGCAGAAGTGGTCTCAACAACATAATTTGATATTTAAAGATAACTGCTTATTTAGCAAGCGTACCACAGTGGGTTTGTAAGTGGCATGTCAGAGGCAAACTTTGCAGAGGTGCCTCTCTAGGCAGTGTTATGCCCCAGTTACCAGCAACCTGCTAATGGCACCATGTAGTGCTTCTTCTAAAACCAAACACTGGCTCCCAGGCTTTGAAGTCCTCTAAGAGTGCCTGTTGCACAGCTGCACCTCACTGCGCTGGCAGCAAGAAAACTCACATCATGTCTGAACAAGAAAAATCCACAGAGAAGCTAATGCAGTGCTCACTTGTGTCTTGTGAAGAATGTAAATGCAGCCCCACATATTGCAAATATCCTCCAGGGTGGTGGGAAAGCAGGGATAGTGATGCTCGCACGCGCAGATGCACACCCAGGAACATGTACACACAGAGCCACATGGTAAGATTTTACCTGGCCCCACCTCCCCTGCCATGCCCTTTGAAGTGACAAAAGCATGTATGTATGCCCTCTGTCTGTAAAGTGCCCAGCTGGCACTTACTGACCACCAAGGTGCTGGACCCTTACGAGGTAAAGATAAGACCAAGCTACTATGATCAAATGGCTCAGACAGCCACTTTCTAACAGGATTCTTCTAAAAAAAATTACACCAGCACTTTGCATCATTATGGAACCTCTACCTTGCCATTTTCTGGAGATTACAAACTCCTTTCAGAATATTTTAATATAAAGAACCCCCAGCATGCAGGCAGGACCAACAAAGCAGCACTTCACCAATGAAACCACCATGCAACCTGAACTTGGGCTTCATCTACTCAGCCTTGTTCCTCAGTATTTCTGTGTAGAAAAATGCAGGAGTGAGTTGAAAGTAGTATCTAACTCTTGATAGTCTGCTTTGGTGTTTCAACAGGGGACTAATAAATATACTGGGCTGCATCAAAAGAAGTGTGACCAGCAGGTTATGGAGATGGTTCTCCCCTTCCACTCCACTCTGGTGAGACTCTCCCTGGAGCACTGTGTCCAGCCCTGGAGTCCCCAGCACAAGAAGGACAGCAACTTGTCAGAGGAGGTCTAGAGGAGACCACGGAAACAATCAGAGGGCTGGAGCACCTCTCCTGCGAGGAAAGGCTGAGAGTTTGAGCTGTTCAGGTGGGAGAAGGCTCCAGTGAGTCCTTATTGTGGCTTTTCAATATATAAAGGGGCTTATACAAAAGATGGAAAGAAGACTTTTTATACCACATCCTGTAGTGACAAGAATAATGTTTTTAAATTAAAAGTGATTGGATTTACATTGCATATAAGGAAGAATTTTTACTGTGTGAGGGTGATCAAGCACAAGAACAGATTGTCCAGAGATGTTGTGGATATCCCATACCTGGAAGTGTGCAAGGCCAGGTTGGATGGGGCTCTGAGCAACCTGGTTTAGTGGAAGGTGTCCCTGCTCAGGGCAGAGAGACTAGAGTAGACCATCATAAAATATGCCTCCAACACAAATAATTCTGTAATTCTATGATACTTATTTTTAAAATTTGGAATATTCTATTCTGTCTTTCACAGAGTGACTTTGTTTGGACTTTAGCTCTTTCCTAGCAGTGAAGCAGTGTCAAACACTTGCCCTAAATTGCTCCATCTACTCCCATTAACCAAACTCACATGCTGTGACAGTCCAGCAGTGAACATCTTTGGGGTAATTTCCCACTGCAAGGACAATTTTCTTATTGATTTATTGTCCAACTTAACCCAAAAAAACCACAACAAACCAAAAAACCAAATCACTACTGGAATTTCAGTTATTAAAGCATCAGCTTGGATTAAAGATCCAAACAAAGAAAAATCTATACTGCATTATCTGAACAAAGAAACAAATTTTAGTCCATCTGCTACCCACTCTAATTTTGAGATTACAGGACATACCTGAGAGCCTCAGCATGCAGAGATATAAAAGACTTATTGTGAGATCATTCACCTGTCAACACACCTGTTGGCTCTGAAGCTGATGACTGCTATCTACCTGTCAAAAAAATAAAAGGCCTCCAAATCTTTCTTAATTATTTTTAAATAGCTCTTTATTAAAAACTTGAGGTTAAAAAATGCTGAAGAGGATCTGTTTTCCAGACTTTCACACTTCAGTATCTGCGGATACTGAACGTTTTAAATAATCTAGTAAAAAAATGGTTGATTACAGGCCCTGGAGGGTAAAAGATGGATAAAATCAGTGTTCTGCACTCATTTATGCAACAGTCTGATAACTGGACTCAGCAGAAACCAAAGGACTCCATTGTAAAGAATACCATCCTCTCCATTAAGCTGCCTGTAGGACTGGGGCTTCAGCAGGACAGTAGAGAAAGTACAATTCCCTGAAGATCAAATTAGAAGGGGTTATAGCTTCTTTCTTGCCTTGAATGTCTGTCTGAGCTCTTTACCAAACGATTTAGAATAGTCCTTATGAAGCTTATCATTTTCCATTCAGCTCCACAGATTTTCCCATTACGGCTATCGAGCTCCTAAGTGGCTTGTTGGCATCTTTAAAAGTTATAGTCCTCCAGACGCAACATCTAAAAATGGAAAGTAAAGATGATGTGCAATGCTGCCTCTAATTATGCAGGAGTTCATTTCTATGAATGACTGGATTTGTTTCCAAAAAAACAAAGAGGGACTTTACACAGGAACTACTGGCAGAGCCCCATGTTGTCTAGGCATGCTGACCTAAAATGTGACCAGGCTTGGAGGAGAAATTAGTTCAGCAAATCCAAGGAACAACTTTGAATGAAACAGAGAAGTGATTTTTTACTCATGCAGCTTAGTCACCAGGAGCAGTACACCACAACACATCCAGATACTTCATTCTTTTGGCTGATTATTAATTCTTCTACTTGCGCTCATCTAGGACCTCCAAGTATTTTCTTTCTCATTTCTATAAACGAGACAAAGCTACCTCAAAAATAGGATTAGGACACAAAGTGGGGAGGGGGGAACAACCCCAATTCTGTGTATTTTGGCTTTGTAGCTCTGAATTTTTGGGTAAAATCCCAGCACTGTTAACAGTCCAGGGTGGTTTCCACTGGCTGACAGTAAGAGCTGATCTTCTGGATTTAATGAGGACTAACTTCTGCAATAGAGCAGAGCAGGAGTCTGAACTCTGGAAGGGCAGGAAACAGCATTTTTTTTTTCCTTATTGCACTTCACAATCAGTATTAAAATAATTTTTATTTTCTAAGAGACAGAAAGGAGACTATAGCAGGAAAAATCCAGTGATAATTTTTTTTTGCTGATGCCTCCTATATCCATTCACAGTTTTGCTAAGATAAAGCTAAATCAAGGCCACGCCGTGTGTGGTTTGAGGACCAAGACTGTGTTTCACTGAGTGGCCAGGTAAAATGGAATCTGTCACTCTGCAGATCTGCTCTTTCTCTGGGCTTGCTCACTTCTGCTGACTACAGTAAAACCCAAGTTCTCTCTTGTTTTTCTCAGCAAAAAAGGCACCTATTACTAGCGCACTGGTCCTCTTCATTTCTGCATCACCAAGTGACCTTTGGAGCCACTCTCCTCTCCTCAGCCAGACTGAGCTCCATGCCATTAAGAATCAGTTTAGAATTGCAGATGGCTTTTATTAGGCGCTTCTTACCTCCCACAGTGTTGTTGAGGCAACTCCAGTGGTCTTCAGCTGATGCCGAACCAGAGCAGGGTGTCTATACTACATTCAGTGAGGCTGCAAAGAGTTTTATCCTCTTTCAAAGTACAAGGGATAATTGTTTCAAACTGAAAGAAGCTAAGTTTAGATTGGATACAAAGAAGTAATTTTTCACATTGAAGGTGCTGAGACACTGGAATAGATTGCCCAGGGAAGTTCAGGATGCTCGAGGTCAGATTGGCTGGGGGTTTGAGCAATCTGATCTATTGAAAGATGGCCTGTCCAAAGCAGGGGATTGGACTAGATGATATTTTAAGATCCAACCCAAACTTTCCTACGGTTCTGTAAGTCCCCATTGTGATATATAGGACTTTTAGGCAAAATTGCTGTCTAAAAAGCCCCAGAAGCACATTTGCATCCATGCATACTTATATGCACACACACGCTATTTACAAAGGACTTTCATCTGGAAACCACTGATGCATGCACTCAGCCATCTTCTCCTGCCTGACCCTGCCCTGACACAAAAAAGGACCTCACACATGATTTTTGCAAAATTGCTTTTTCAACAAAAAAGCCCCATTTTGAGAACGAAGTCAGAGGAATAACCAACCAGAGCAAACTGAAGGAGAGCTCTTCTTAAGCATGAAAAACAGTCAGTCTGAAAATGTTAAATGCCAAACACTTAACCAGACCATTTCACAGCTCTGAGCACCACTGTCACTTTGCTCCTAATGTCCCACGGACATACCTGCTGATGGTGACTGCCTGACTGCTCACTCACATCTGCACCTCCAGTGCCTCACCACAGTGCCAGGCATCTGAGCTATGCTGGGCCTGAGCCTACGAGCTGCAGATGGTGTTTGTCCATCCCTACTGACACCCACTCCTGCTCTCGGTGCTCAGCACTGCTCACAACCCTGTTTCCCCTTTTTAGCATTCCTGCCCCGCTGGGCAGTGTTTGCCTGAACGTGCTACGTCTGTTTGCAAGCTAATAAATTATTTACACAAACTATTCAAGCATAGCAGCAAAGACATAAAACATTTATCAACAAAAGGAACAGTTTGTCATTTTAAAGTAATTATGTTTCTTTAAAGAAACCAACAGATTCAGTTGTCGCAGAATTCCTTACTAGTTTGTGCAGACTTGAAAGGACTCTCTCTCTGGCAGAGAGGCATCTCCACTCCAAATAAAGTTTTAACCATGAGAAATTTTATAC
Source organism: Zosterops lateralis (assembly GCF_965231275.1). Lineage (NCBI taxonomy): Eukaryota > Metazoa > Chordata > Aves > Passeriformes > Zosteropidae > Zosterops > Zosterops lateralis. The sequence goes on from NC_139762.1 coordinate 146,665,804, forward strand.
CTCAGCAAGGAAATCTAAAGCTGGTAGGTTTTGTAGCCAGAACCCCAATGAGAAGCACAGATCAGGTTAGGCATATGCTGGCATCTTCTCCTGTGATCTGCCGAACTCTGAAACACTTCACATGAGCTGTAGGAGAGCAGGGAACTCCTCAGTGTATTTGCAACTCTGCTCTGAGGCCAGTATCTGAAGCACACCTACACCACACTTACACCAGGGAGCAGCTCTACCAGCCCCATCCCTGGAACACTGCCAGACACCTCCTCCAGCCCCACAGGGAAGTGTGCAGGGCCAGAATGATACTGCCTGCCAAAAAAAAGCCCTCTGCTCTCTCCCTGCTCCCTGCCCTGCCTTTAATATCTCCTCTAGCTGTGAAGGTGCAAAGACAAATGGAAAGGGAAAGGCATCAGCATGCAAGTGCTCAGAGGGACCTATGATCTGGTGTGCTTTGCAGATTGCCAAGGAAAACATGACTGTCCAGACAAAAGGGTTTACGAAAGGATGCCAGCAGTGATGAGATTAGTCAGAGGAACAACAGCTCTTCAGCCAAATGCTAACAGCCAACAGATGGATGGGAAAAGTGTTGACTGTAAGAGAGGCCATGCAAGGATGCAGTGTAACATGCAACTGGAGTGTTTTTTTCTACAGGTGTGTTAATGCTGGTATTAGTTTTAAAATATTTAATATTATTTTTGAAGTTCCAGTGATAAGCACAGAGCAGGTGAAAAGACATCTATAAAAGAGGCTTCTCTAGCAGGGTAACCTTCCTACCTCTCAAAAACTGTAACTGCAGCCCCTTGTGCTAGTGGGAGAACAGGCTGCACAGTTCCCAGCTGAGTCTGGGTTTTGTGTGTTGTGTCCCCAGGGGGTATAAACAAGACCTCGAGCTCTCCCTACAAACTTCCGAGCAGCTGTTCTCCCCCAGCTGCCCTTCTCAGACTCCAGATGGGCTGTGATACAGGCACTTTCCTACAGCAGTGCCTCAAACCATGTGTTAGATGTGTCAGCAATTTTTGCCAACATTGGAGGCTAAAAAGGTGCAGACCTAGAGCAGGGTTCTGGAGCATCCTCATGTAGCACAGACATCTTTTACATACTGTTTAAGAGACTATAAAATGCAGTAAACCAAAATATAATGCTTGGCATCTGAAACAAGACTTTTTACCTTAGAAAGGAGCAATTCTGTATAGGATTAGAGGGTCATTGTGGACAAGCAGCTTAAGGCTGTTATAGAAGAGCAAATGAATCCTTAGACACATCAACCATGTACACACACGGAAGAAATTGTCCCTTTTTACCTGGAATCAGTGAGGCAGACACCAGAAAATACCCTGTGCTACCATCTCCACATTTTATAAAGATGGTGAATAATTGAAGACAGAGAAAAGGGACAGAGAAGTTATTTAAAGGACTGTAGTAAATACCCTTCTGAGAGAGACTGAAAGACCTCAGCTTGTTCAGCTTATCAGTGAGAAGAAGAAGAAGTGGCTTGATTACAGCGTATAAGTGGCTCTACAGGGAGAAAAATAAAAGGAAGAAAGAGTTCTTCAACCTGCTGAAAAAGGGCATAACAAGAATCAAGAGGTGGAAGTTAAAATTGAAACAAACATCAATAGAAATCTATAGTAATGCCGGGCACTGAAGGTATTTTAAGCACTGACCAAACTACCAGGAGAGCTGGTGGCTCCTCCATTAAGTGATCTCTGGAAATCGGAAGGAAGTGCCCAGGCAGAGGACACACTGTAACTCATCCCGCTTTACTGGATGCAGCACGGGGTAACGCGGGTGACACAGGAGATCAGACAGAGTAATCTCCTGCTCCATCTGGCCTTCCATTTTCTGTAAAAGCTACTAGAATCTGGTGCTTTTGCACAGCCCTGTGCACAAAACCTCCACCTCCAATACTCCATCATGTAAACTTCACCCAATTACATTAGCACTGAAATGCCCAGGGGTATCTTCTGATAAGCAGCCCAGGCACTACTTAGATCACTTTACTATAGATACAACAGATTCTGTAAGACTAAATAGCAACAGCTTACACCTCATAACAAACAACCTTCAGGATTTTTCTACTTCAGACCAACACATTCATCTTACTCAAGAATTATTCATCTGATGGACGGAGTGTCGAAAACGTAGCTTTTTTTTTTTGAACTGAGATCAATATTGTATTTCTATAGATCTCAACTGGTTCTATTCCTGTAAAATTCTCCACAAGACTTTTCCACAGGGATGATCATCCCAAATAAACTATCAAGGTTGATTATCATTTCAGCAAACTTAAGAGAGGCATTCATAAATTAGCAGAGAAGAAGGGGGGAACCCCCCCAACCATTAAATTATTATGCCTAGATGGAAATTTTAAAATCATCTTGTTTTAATGGATTACTGAAGCCCTCCCAAGTTCATCTGCAGATGCTGAAAGCATGAATGGATAAAACTGGAAGCCTAGGGATTAGCAAAGTCATTAACACAATCATATTTTCCCTGTGTGGAATATTTCCTTTTCTCCTCCCTTCTGCCTTTCAAAGGTTTATGATCTCTGTTTAGTAATGCAGCCAGTTCTTACACAAAACTTACCAAGACCTTTGTAATTTAGCTAGGCACATCAGTGTTTATTATCTTTTGCACTGAGACATCTTGTTTAAAACTAGTTTCTCATCACAAATTAATATTCTGCCATGGGAGGTTTGCAGAAATGGAGAAAGAATGAAATTTGAAGGCAGCTCCTTCCTTCTTCTGCAACTCCACATTAGTTTGTGTTCAGAGAGGAGAAAGGTCTGAGCACTGCAGTCCCATCTCTCAAATTCATGGTTTTTTGGTTAATACCTTCCTCTGCTTTTGGCTTTCTGGCTCTGCTGAATAAGCACATCTCTGGCAGAAACCTGACCATGCAAAGTGATGTGCAGTTTGTGTTTTGCCCGCACCATGGCACCTCAAGCTGGCTGTGGTTTCACAGGTGTCTCCCAGCTCTCAGCCGGCACAGAAAGCAGCCTCTCAGCCCCTTCTCCTTCAGTCTGACAGGTTTGGCATGGTTCTGTGGTGACCTTTTCCATGGAGTTTTGAAGGATAACATAATTGCTGCCTCAGCAGACTCCCCAAGAAATTCATGAGAGAGCTTTCAGCTCCAGTTCTGTGAGGAATCTGGAAAAAATTAAGCCTTTAAAGTGACACACGACCTTACTGTCTGTCCCAGTGCTGCCACAAATGTCAAAAGCCTCAGAAAACACTGCTTGAATCAGATATTTGACAAAAGTCCCATAGAGAAGTTATAGCAGATGATATTAACCCATTACTCTGTGAATTCTATTATAGCTGGTGATTTTTGGGTCGCTCCTCAAGCCCCAGATTCCTGACAAATGCGCAAATTCATTTTGCCCAAGGAACCAGCACACTGTGCATTCAGGTGAGTGCTGCAGGGAAATGTCCATGAGCATCTTCTGTAGTTGTTTATATTCATCATAGCTGCAGACCAGCAGTCTCAGCCTCAGGTTTTAATGCAACTACTCTGCATGTGCTACACGTGGAGGGAAGGTCAGCTCTGACTGGGCTGGAAGCACAGCACCCTAGGGATGGACGGTGGTGTAGTGCTGGATTCCCAGTGATACAAACCAGACCCCACTAAAAGAGGGAACCTGTCTCACTGGTCCTGCTGCACAGGAGAGGAAAGAAGTGTCGAGGCCAGAAGGGGCTCAGGAGACAGCCAGATGCTGCATAGGAACAGGAGCTCCCTGCCTGCCAAAGGAGAGCTGGGCTCTGGGGTTAATGAGGAGTGAAAGGCCAAGTGCCCAGCAGAGACATCCCCAGGGGCTGCCTGGGACCCGGCAGTGGCTGGGTCTCCAAAGGACAGGACAGCAGCCTGCTGGCACGATCCAGCCACACGAGGTTCTTACCCACACACTGCAGTCATGCTGCCCTCAGGGGCCAGCCCAGATGCTCTCATAAATTAGTGCATCGAGGTCATCGCGGCCAGGTTTTTGCACATCTCAGTCTACAACAACCCTTTTAAAAGCTGTGCTCTCTTCCTGAAGGCATGTGGCTGCTGACAGCAGTCCTAGGCCAAGGACACATGGTGCCTATGCCCAGCAGCCCCATGGCCTCCTTTGGTGCCTCCTGCACAGAGCCACAGAGCTTTGGGTGTCCCCTGTAACTACAAGCCTGGAGCTTCACTCCCTGGAGTTTGCAAAATCTGGCTGTAGTTTTCACACATGGACAGCAACAAGGCTTTTACTTTGCTCTGTCTGCTGCTTAGAAAAACACACCAAGGTCAAAGAAAGAACAGGACTCGAAGGTTCTTCCAGCAGCATCAGGGTCTTGGTGCCCAGCAGAGGTTACGGCAGCAGGAAAAGCGCTTCTGCCTGTGACGTCTGTACGGTGACCCCAAACAGCCGGCACCGGGCAAGTTCTGCGCGTAGCCCCAGGACTGTTTGTGAAATGATCGATGACGCACGCAAATGGCCTCTTGTTTGTCTGACTGTACACTGCAAATATTGCTTTTAACGAGGAGGCTTTTGCCAAATGGTTCTGAGCACACCCAAAACGCGATCCTGCAGATAAAACTGCAAGAACAAAGTAATGGGATCATCGGCTGTCTTCTGAGAGAGCGTCATTGATGTTCTCTGGTTTGGGCTTAGACTGCAGCACTGTTTCGGCAGAAAAATGGATGCAAGTGGCACCAGCTACCCACCTCTGCTGCTCTTAGGATCAGCACAGACTGCAGGGAGCTGCTGAATGGCTTTTAAGCTGAAAATCCTCTCCTACTCAGCTTCTGCACCAACTTGAGCCCTTATAATTTGAATTTCCTCAGTTTCCAAAGAAGATTTACTCAGAATTTATTTTTCAAGGGGTCTAAGTCAGTAATGAATATATATTTTTTAAAGCAGAATCTCTACTTTTACCGATCAGTAAAAATAAATCAGTGGTTACCATATGATTATACTATGTCTGTCCCCAAACTGAGTAAAATTGAATTTGTGCCTCTCTAAAAATCAAGTGCAAAAGGCTTGTAAGAGGAAGGTAAGGGAATTATTCTCCATCCGAGCCCTCTCCTGAGGTCAAGTGGATGATGTTGGCCAGATTCTGCTCTCAGTTACTCTGGTGTGAACCTCAGTGGAGTTGCTCTGGATTTACACCGATGTAGCTGAGAAAAAAACCTGCCCTGTCAGTTTTCCTTCTTCGATGACTGTTCTTCTAAATCCTGGGCTCCATCTTAGACCTGCTTCTTCTTATGAGTTGCCTGACTTCACCATGATGCCAGCTGGCATCTCTCTGCTGATCTGCCAGTGTTTAGTTCAGAGGATTTCCAGACGGCTTCACGGATACTCCTAGAAAAAAAAACCAGCTCAAGAGGTACCTTGCATATTCTGAGTGCAGTCATTCAGCAAACAGGTCCAAATGGCTCTGCCTCTGCCCCAGAAAAAATCAGCAGCATCACGGAAATTGGAGTTTAATGTTCTGCATTTAAAGCCAAGAGATTTTAATCTTTGGCACTTGTGAAAGGCTGTTTTTCACAAAACGGAGTGATAAAACCCTACAAGAAACACTCATCCCCAAACTATCTGTGTGGCTTTTGCACACATCTGTTTCTCTCCTGTCCTCAAGAGATGTCTAAAATCTAATTAACCAATTAATTTGCAAATATATTCTAATTTATTCAAGACAGATTTTCTTAGTGTTAAATTATCTGACAGTGAACCATACGCTGTACACAGGAACAGGACTTCATTAAAATACCAAAGGTTACACAAATGGAATAAAAATTATATTTGTACTACAGTCGGCACATACTTATATCCCCTAATGAGAAAATGTGTTTGTATTTCCCTATTTCTAATTTGTTTTTGCATGTTTGGTGCAAACCTGTGGTTAATACATTTGCTATAGAACTACTACACCTAGTGTGGAAACATGAATATCCTGAGAGGTTTCCATGCCTGTTTAACTTGCAACAGAATTTAAATACACAAATAATCCACCATCAGCACTGGTAAAACTCTTCTCTCAGCCCAAGCAATGCCACAGCTCATTTGTTACTGTGAATTACATCCATGCCCCGATCAGCTGCGCTTCTCCCACCTTCCTCTGCAGGAAGCACCTTGGCTGAGAAATCTCAAATTCTAATTGACAGCACTTGAGCAAAGTGAATCTAGAGGAAAAAGGCTGATGCCTTGCTCTTGATTATTGTGTTGAACTGCTTTTTCTTCTTTCTCCCCTTGCAAACTCAGGGCCTGTGTGGGTACAAGGCCCAACAGCTGGTTTCAATTCCACCAGCTACTGGAGAGGTTGTATCATTCACCATTGCAGGGCATCAGTCACAGCTCCACTCCACCTCCTCCACAGCACAGGAGATGCACTGCTGTGCTCAGTAACAGCCACCCAACAACAAAAACCACCACAAAAAACCCTTCCCTACTTATTAACTCTCCAAGAATTTTATTATACAGTGTTAGCACAAACAAAAATACTTTGTCAGTATACACTGGGCACAAAATTACTTCTTGAAAACATTAATACCAAACAGCTGGGTTTTTTGCTTGACAAGCAAGTTGGTATTTTTATTACAGTTCATTACATTCCAGTTGCACCACAGTCAAGTCAGACCAAGCTATAGTTCTTCTAGGTGTACCTAAGGGACTGCTCATCTACTGAAAGGCCCTCTAACTATACCTGTAATTCATTAAAAAAATCCCAAGACTTCCCCCATCATACAACAGATCAGTGGCTGAGCTAGAACAGCAGGCAGATCCCTTGGCACTGCAAACCTGGGCTGCCAAGATGCACCCAAGCCTGTTTTCATGCCACTGGGGCTATGTGCTCTCAGCAGGCTCCATAAATCAAGCACTGCTCATGGCTGCAGGCATCAGAGCATCAGGAATCCATCAGTGGCAGTGCTTAGCCCCTGGGAAAGGGGCTGAGGGCTGCAGGGGACATGGCAACTCCCATGGGGTTTGACAGCTGAGTGGGATGGTCTCTGCATGAATTGAGACTGCTGGCTGCATTCTTCTTAATTAAAGAAAAGGAGTAAGTGCAGACAGCTTTTCTGGGGGTGAGTGAATTAGGTTGGAAGACCAGCAAAGACACCTCTCTCTTGGGGCACAGTATCAGCTATTAAATTACACTCTTCACATTTTTCTTCACTTACTTTTAGCAGCAATATTTAAGGCAAGTATGTAAGGAGGCAGAAGTGCCCCATCTGCCCCTACTTCCTTATACTTAATTTTTAAAGTGTTTACTTTGACTGTGCAGTGACCTGGAGGAGAGGACAACCTGTGAAGTGACTGACTCTGCAGGTGACTAGATGTATAGCCAGATGTATAGCAACTTGCTATACATAAGAAGGGCAAGAAAAACATGAAAGCAATGGGATGAAGGAAAAGGACCATTCAAACTTAGTGGTAGGTTATGAATGGCACTGCTCAGGCAGCCACCAATGCTTCCACAATAGAATCTGGTCTGGGACCAAGTATGCCTAATGAGAAGCAGCAGAAACAGTTTCCCAAAAAGAAAGCAAGTGTTAAAGTTGGAGGATGAGAGCAGAGCCAGCTTGATGTGGAATGCAGAACAACAAGAAGTACAAAGCAGGAACACTTGGCATTCCCATTTGTTTTTAGCTGTACAGTAAGAACAACAACAACAAAAAAAAGAGATGGATTTAAAACACTAAAAGTTTGGGTTTTCTTTTTTTTCCCAGTTCATAGTTTATAATTGAGACATGGAACTAATTGTCTTTAAATAAAATTCATGCCAAGAACTTCTGAGGGATCAGAGAAATAACATGACTATCATGGTTACATTATATTTCACATAAAATGAGTGAGGGATTCTTAAATCAAGTCTGTGGCATACCTTGGACTGAAGGTGTGGGGGAAGCTAAACTTTGTGGGAACTATTTTATAGCCACCCTTAGGGACTGTAAGGCCTTCCTCACATACTAGCACTGACCACAGCCAGGGGCTGGAGAAGGCTGCCTACAGATGTCAGCTGGCAAGGAGACAGCCCCATAAGGAGAAGCAAAGGCACTCTCTACCACACCTGCAGGAGAAGGAAGGCTATGGGGAGGAACAGATGGAAAACAAGTTGCAAGAGACTGAAAAGCAGTGACAGTTTGAAACTAGTTTTAATTCCTATCTGTAGTCATTTCCTTCACAGCTGCAGGTGAAGCCTGCAGAAAGCAAATGCACAGAGTACAGGGTCAGGAGCACAAGGCTTTGGCACTGAGGATAGTGAAGTATTTGAATTTTTTATTATGGCCCACTATGTCAGGAGGACTGTCTGCATGGCTTGACACAGCCGATTATTCCTTCAAAAAGCTTTCCAATTAATTTCTTTTTGCTCATATCCAAATAAAAAAAATTATGCAGTGCAGCTCTTTATTTGCAATGGTCAGAGCTACCTACAACCAATGAGGTCTGAAAACAAAGCTCTTGTGATTGTGCAAACAAATCACAAAAATCTCCTCATAAATGCTCTCAATTACTGCCAGCCTTTGCCCTGCAGCCCTGCCTGCTGGAGCTCCTGCTGGCCAAATCTGACATGCTGACTGTCACACAGCACAGCCCCATGAGCAGTGGGGAGCACTGCATTCCTGTGGTTTACCTTGTGAGTCAGTGTGGTTGTTAATATACATGGGTGCAATCTCATTCCCTTATGGAAAATGGATCCAATTCATTACATGGATCAATTGATTTCATTAAATACCAGAGAATCCTTGTTACTCAAGTTGATCCTGAGCCTTCTTCCATCCACAGCCTGTGGTTGAAGACCACTGAACCCTTGAGTAACTGGAGACTGCCTCCTTTGCCCCACTTTGAAGCCTTCTTGTCCTATAAGATGTACATATTTAAATACTTGGCTATAATGTACCACCTCAAAACTGCAATCAGACATTTCTTAGTAATTAATAATCTACAGACTCATCTACTACTGACCAACATGCAAAGGTTGTGAAACTTTAAAAAGGTTGGTCAGCACTAGATCCTATTTTAGTGCCATCTTAAGGTATGTGATGGTGCATCCTCCCTCCCACTCCTGTGATCTAGGAAATGCTTTCTAGGCTTTAGCCTTGAGGAACAGCACCTGAGCTGAGCTCCTCGACCTTATCAGAAACACTATCTGCTCCCAGGAGCAAGTGCTCACTAACAAGCTCTTGGTTTCTAATAAACAGCCATGGAAACTTATTTTTGCTGCCTGAGTAACAGTCCAAGTGGAACAACACTTTTGCTATCAAACTTTTAAAGAAAGTTAGTGACCCAAATTGCAGCCACTTTGGAAAATTACCACGACTGAAGCCAATTTCTCTTGTGACCCTGCAAACATCAGCCCTAAGTGAGATCTCCTGGACCACGGGGGCTGTGACCAGCACCTCCCTCTGAGTGGGATTCCTCTCAAGATCACTGTATTTGCAGGACCACTGCTAAAAGCCGAAAATGAAGCCTGGGCTGATATCCCCACTCCTCAAGGCTCAACACTTTGCCTGTCAAGGAGATTCAAAGGCTTTTGATGTGAGCACTTCACTGAACTTGGGGGGAATTTTTCACAGGTATATACTTTGTACACACTTCTTTAGCACTGTGGGCATAAGAATGGAAATATGCCCTAGCAAATATGAATGTTGCTATCTTAGATTCTTAGGTATGTTAAATTAATAAGTAAGTTAGGCCTAACAGTGAGTTACTGTAGTGCTTATAGCCAATTCTGTGGAATCTATTTTTAAATGTTTAAATTAAACTTTCGATTAAGTGTTGTGGAATTTAAGTGCTGCTAGAACCTTTAGGCCTAAACCATGGGTCAAGTGTGGGACTAAGTATGGCAAGGTGGTCCACTCTAAACCTTGTGAATCAACACAGGATTATCCTTACCCTTTCCCAGGGTTACCCTTTTTCCATCCCCAGTCTCCATGAAGATAATTTTAGGATGATTTAGTTTTAGACACTGATTTTAGGTTTTAGTACAATTTTTCTCTGTGTGTCTCAAACATCTAGTAAATAGCACAGTGGACCTTATCAATGAACTTTGCTACATTTTCACTTCTATACTAACCCTGCTTTTGCCAGTACTGTTACCAGTGATTCGATGAGAAACCTAAAATTAGCAACAAGCTAATCAAGTGTAGTCAATATCATCTGCCTTAATGTCAACCACTGTAAAATATTACTGTCCCAATACAGAGAATTTCAGGAGCAGACCACAATTGCTTCTACATTTTTGCTACAAAGCAGATGACACTTTTTTGTTGCTCAAGCAGGGCCTAATAACTGACAATACATATTATATGTATACAGCTTTTGGCCTCAACTCTGAAATAGCAGTATACACTCTCAGATCTTCCTGACAAGCTTTAGCTTATTTAAGACTCGCTCAATATTTTCATTTTAGCTGTTCAGAGAGGAAAATGAGGTGGGAAGAAGTCTGAAATTGTCACAACACCAAAGGGCATTGACTATAAGCACACATCTATGATCTAAAGCCAAGTGACAGTCTATAATTGAATTGTCTGGTGCTGCCTATGGTTTACTTACTGAATTCAGACATCCTGTATGGGGGTCAAAAGAGGTTTTTACTTATTCATAGGGAAGGCAGGAGGGGGGCCTTGGCCTTCCAGGTACCTCTGGTACTGAGGAACTCTCAACATGCGTCTTGACTTCATCAGCTTCACTGGAGCAGCAGCTAAACATCATCACGTCAAACAGAGGAGCAGATGTGCCCATCACACGGGACTTCCCACTTGAGAAGAGGACACAATTCCTCATAGAAAACTGCTCAAGTCTCTCTAGACAAGGTCTTGACCAAGGGCAGAGATATTTCCCAAGCCCTTGCCTCCATACCCTCCTTTCTCCAGGGCCTATCAAAGAATCATAAAATCATTACAGTTGGAAGAGATGTTCAAGATCATCCAGTCCAAACATCAACTCAGCACTACCACTGGAACCCCTAAAACACTAAACCACATCATTCAGCACCAAATCCAGATACCTCTTAAACATCTCCAGGGAGGGTGACTCCATGACTTCCTTCAGTATTGCAGTGCCTGACCACCCTAATTATTTTTTTATTCTAATATCTAATCTGAACCTCCTCTGTCTCAGCTTAAGGCCATTTCCTCTTGTCCTCTCACTGTAGGCATTGCAGCAGCCCAGTGTGGCCCTCAAAACGGCATTCTGGAAAGAAGCATAGCTTCTTTTTTAGCCAACCTTGGATATATAAACAGATTAAAACCAAATAGCTGTGATAAAGCATCCGGATGGACGCAGCCACCATCCCAGCACAGGGCTGCACAAAGCTGGGGCAGCTGCACCAGCCCAGGCTCCCAGCAGCACAGTGCTCACAGCACTGTTTGCAGCAGCCTCCAGACCCAAGGGGTGAATGAAGCACACGGTGGAAGGACTGCTAACGCCTCCACTGCCGGGAGCTGATGCTCCAGCCCTGACCCCAGCCTCTCCATCAGGGCCATCATTTGGACATCCGTCCATGGAAAATAAAGATCTGAGGCTACAAAAGCACTTGACACCTAAGAGCTAGCACAGTGTGTTAATCTGCACCGCCACAATGTGTCAATCACCAGCCCCTGCCAGGTCACGTCTCTGCTTCTCAGGAGTCGCAGAGGAAAACGAGCACGATGGTTACCACACGTTTTCCCCAGCAAGCAGGCAGCCCAACACTTCGGATATTTCTACAACACTTACAGGCAGAACTGTAGACATACAGAAATCCTTCTGTGTATGTCCTGGAATGGCTTTTGCATGCTTTGCCAGGTGGGATTTTAAGAATACTCTGTTGTCCACCCTGTTTGCCCTACCAGTGAGCTAACAGCACACAGGTGTTAGGAGGGATTAGCTCTCTTGTACCAACTTGTAGGTAGGATGGACATATATAGGGGCTCACACCCACAAACACACTCAGATCTAACTCAGCCCCTTTGACTCAAACTGGTCTTAGGTCTGTTCACAGCTGAGGAACCCTTGCTGGGACAGTGGATGCACTGCATCATTCATTAGGAAAGAAGATGTGAGTGAACAGCCTGGATAAGGCCCTGCCACTAATACAAGATCCTTTGACAACATTGTCTACGTTTCTGTGTGCTTTAGCCAACTCTAAAATAATCTGATCACCTAATCCTGATCTAATGAGTGCTCTGAAACACAGTACTTTAACTATAGCACTTCTCTTGTATTTTTTCAGTTAAGGACACTTGACTTCTGCCCAGTTTAGGTATTTTGACTCATTGTACTAACCTGGGGCCACCCAGCTGAACCAGCTGGCATTTCCTGGTGTAATGAAGGGTGCACAATTAATGGGGGGTTTGATGCTGGGAGTTTTGGGATGGCATTTAATAGTTTGATTCTCTGCTCTCTCAGTAAAGACCTAAGGAGAGGAAGGAAAACACCAAGTACTAAGTGGATAAACCTTGAGCGTTATGGACTTGTTGTTCACACTGCAGCAAAGCTATGCCTGTTAGTGAGAAAAAACAATTAGGATCCAAATCTGCATTAAAACATTTTTGCACGATTTTGCTCTTCAAGTGTAAAACTGTTCCCATGGTCTATTTTTAGGTATTTTACATTCAAGAGATCAGAGAAAGTCTTGGTTCCATTTCTCAGTGGCAAGTTTTTCAGTAAAGGGGACTGGATCCAGGATAATGATGACAAAAGAGGGAATGGGTGAAGATAGCTGTCCCTGGAAATTAAAAGGTTTTGCTAAAGCCCATGCAGGGGTGATGAGGGACATGCATAGGTAGCTCAGTTGCTTCAGCAGCCAGGGTGCACCCCTTGTTAGTCACAGCTCCTTTGTGCCTTATGATTACTTTCAAAACAATTTCACATATGTTGGATAGTTTACATACTTTGGATAGTTTATTATCTATCTAAAGTGCTGCTCATCAGCTTCATTCACAGACAGTAAACGTGAATGTCTCAGCACTGATCCTTTTGACCTGGTTTTATTGATTCAGGCATCATACTTTCAAACCAAAGTCAAGGATATCCCAGGACACAGAGAGGATGCTCACATCCCTATGGCACTGCAAGGAGGGGAGAGCAGAGGATGAGGAAACAACAAAGCTGAAGAGAGTGGAGAAAATTTAGTGGAGAAAGGGATGATGACAGTAGCCACTCCTCTTGTGAAGCCAGTAGATTTTCTTGCATTAGACCCTTGGTAGCAAATACTTGATTTTATTTTGGTTTTAAATTGCTTTTGAACAGACTGCAAGGTTATATTCTAGCAGAGCCTTGGCACCCTGGATTCAGTTTTCAGGCTGATGCCCAAAACCCTGAAGAAGTTTTGTTTTCTCACAAGCATGTTTTGTGACTCCTCCTGTGTCCAGACATCTGTATCACCTGACTGCATCTTTGGGTGGAAATTATGTTTGCACCAGAAACAGCTTCTGCTTCATCCGACATATGTTCACCCTTTCACATGGAGGGGAAATCTCATCCTAAATCCTTCCAACCCACCCAAGAACACATTGTTAACCCTTCAGATTCACCTCCAGCATATTTCTACACACCAAAGGGCAGAAAATAGCCCCCTTGACCTCAGAGACACGCTCTTCAGTGCCTAACCAACTGCGCTTTGCTTGCAACTGTATGGTTCTTAAGAGATGTGGCATTTCATACCGTTGGAGAGCCAAAAGAAGGCTGCTTGAACAACTTACTGCTTTTTTGCTTAGCACCAACTAAAACCAAATGACAATAGGAAGGAAAATTCAAGAGATGGAAATGTCATCTGGAACTTGGCCCTTCCTCCTTGGCATGGTGCTGAGCAGCAGGCAGCAGAGCTGAACCATGCAGCATGTCTTCATCCAGGCTGGAAGATGACAAGCTCCCATAATAACCACTGAGATGTGATGCCTCTCAGCACTGTGTAAATCCAGGTATGAGGGACTCATTTCCACACAACTGGCCAGAGGATGAGACAACATCATTTCATATTTGTCTGCTTGATTGATACGATGAGATTTAAAGGCCTAATCCTGAAAACCACTTGCAACACTTAGCAAAGGCAATGTTTCCAATTACATCTCCCTAATGGGAGAGCACAAGCAAGGTTGAAAGCTATACATGCATTTAATTCCCATTGAAATAAATATGTGAACAGTGCCCCATGTGGTCCTGCATATCTGGCCTGGAATGTTCAGTTCTTGTATATGGCCACTGAGAGCACTAGAAAGGGGTTGGATCATTCTAGACCCCAGGGAAAGAAGTCACCATGAGCATTTGCAGCACAGCCCCAAGCTGCCTCTTGGCCTGCTGCTGTCACTCACCTCTGCATCGCATCTGCCTTGAATCCATAATTTTGGTATTTTACCACAAAAAGAGATGAGGGAGAAAGGGTGTGAACAAACACAGTGCTGAGAAATGAACCGAAGTAGCACTTTAATTCATCCTGACATGGTCCACTGCAAGTAACAAGGAAACTTTTTATTTATTTGGTCTTTGGCAGACAAGTAAATTGGGCACCAAGGGTGCCAGGGAAGGCAGATCACATGTCTTGTTTCAGGCAGGCACCCCTGAACTAGTCTGATGGTACCTGACAGCCATGAGCCAGTGGTATGGGACAGTTCTGCATGAGCAGGAGTCTTGTGTCCCCCAGCACGGCCACTTTGCATCACTAGGGGAAGTTGGTGGGCTAGACAGCAGTGAAAATTGTCCCCCTGATCTGGTTTAGAACTTTTGGACAAATGTCCACCTGGGTGAGAGGCAGTCCAGGTATCTCCTGTAGCCCTTGGCCTGGGCAACAGTGGACAAGGACCTGTCTGGAGCTTCCACACTGCCCTCCCCTCTCATAAAGAAACATTTTGAATAACAACTTAATGTCACCTATTATAATAAATTTCTGACATCATCTGGTTAGGACTTTGAGTCTTGTCCAATTTCAGGCTGAGTGCTGCTAATTATTTAGGCTTCAGAGCTCCCAGACTAACAGGGAAGAAGCAGCCACTGCTGCACGCCAGCAGCTCTCTCTGCAAGACCAGCCCCGGTGTGATCTCAGGGAGCCGCCTCGCAAGTGCACGGCCAAGTGTCTGGCTCCAGGCTCCAGGCAATAACCAGCCGCAGGCACAGGGCATGTCACTGCATTCATGCAATGTTTATGGTTATTCTCCGAGTAAATAAGAGGCTCTGTCACGTCACCAATCATTTCAAGCAGCAGCTCCCAATGATTTGAGCCATTTTCCTGATAAAGATAAGGACATCAAGCAACTCAAGAGCAGAAGTAATGAATGTCTGATGGACCAGAGCAAATCCTGGCCCAAGCTAGTTTTTAAATCAGCCAATTTTTGAAAGGTTATTTGGCAGGGTTGCCTGTGTGTGCAGAGACCTGGGCTTTATTCTACCAAGCTGATGAACTCTGCTTTTGAACTTTCTGTGCTTTAAGCCACTGCCCATAACCATTCATAACGCTATGGATTTAAAAACACTGCCAGAAAACAAACATGTATTTCAAGGCAGTGACTAGAAAACAGAAAGCAAGAGAGGGGGAGGGTTGTGTAAATGCGACTGTGCTCATTGGCTAAGCCCTGTTAGGAGCTGGATGAATACCTGCTTGGTTTGGCACCCCCTTGGTCAACAACCTGCACTGCACAACAACGTTCCCCAGTAGAAGAGCTGAATCACCAGTGATCACCCAAAATATCAGGGAGACAGAGCAGGATTTGGTTCCTGCAGTGCAGGGAGTGTAGACCAAACTCAAGGGAGGTGTAATGACATGTCCTGGCCTACAAGTCAGTAAAAAGGTTTTGACCAGTTTGATGTGATGGGCTGCAGCTCAGGAATGTTCTCCTGGTTTCATGTGGACAAGTTTTGGCTCGCTGCTTAAACTGCTTTCCTTCTCATCATTTCTGCCTTGGTGATACCTGAACCACTCAGCCTGGGAGGGCAAAAATGTGTAGAGACTCTAAAGGAGTAATTTTTCTTTCAGAAATATGCTTTTCTCTCATTTTGTATCAAACTTGAAAACAGTATCTCAGAAGCCTTCTGTGTACTTGAATAGAGGTTAATAAATTACTCTGCTTGAAAAACGTCCATATGTTTCAGACAGTGAGCTTCTGCTGGGAAGTTTCTTTAAAATCTGTTTTCACACTGAGAGAATAAAACCAACTGTTTTTCAACTTCCCTCCCCTGCCCCCAAGGCAGCACCTCTCAGACACTGAATAAAGACCCAAAACCGACGATGGGCCCAGGGTCACTTTAGGTGAACACCTTGGGGCAGTGGATGCATTTCTGTGCCCAGCAGAAGGACACCAGAGCACTCCAAGCACCTTGTCCTGCCCCTGCTGCCCACTCCTGTCAAGTCCACCCACTTTCTCCTGCTGTGCTCTGGATGTGGTTACAAAGATGAATACCCCTGGGATGATGTGAAGGAAATGTGTCTTACATGCACTAAAATGGGTTCCACAGTTGAAAGAAGAAATGCTTTAAACTGAGGATAACATCTTCATTAAAGTTGATTATGACAAAACCACAAATCCTTCCCTAATTAATTTCTTCTCAGCAGGCACTACCCACTCACTGAAATCAGTATTTTTAGTAAAACATTTAAATTTTTTTGATGCAAAATCAAATACTCGTTATTTTTGGTTTCAGTATTTTAGGTGGTTGAAAAAGTCTGGATTTCTGGTAGCATCTTGATTTAAAAATGAAGTTTAAAATCAAAGCAAGAGCTTAAAATCCAAATGGGGCCAATTCTTCTTTCATTTCCTGTTTTCTTCCATTTGAATTTTATCTCTGCCTCAGACTCTTCACATATTTTCATTATTTCATAATCATATTTTCCCTCTAAAAATAAGTCTCTTGTTACTGGAAGAACATCCTCAAAATCACCAGAGAGATACTGCCAAACACTACTGGAAAAATAATTATCCTAAATATGTAAGGCACCGTCAAGAAATGTCAAGGTGAAACTCCTCATGAAGAGAAGTAACTAAAGACTTAGGGAATTTGCCTACTAAATAAGATAGAAAACAATATTTTTGCTACTTTTCCTCTGAATCTTTCAGTTATCCTAGCTGTTGGTAGCACCGCTCCTTCGTAAAATACTGTGAGGCTTCAACAGCACATTCAACAGAAGTTGTCATTTCTAAAATGAGGAGCCAGTTTTCTCAGTTTTCTCTCTTAAAGGACTGAGGAACCTTTAAAGAGAATTATATACTGAATCTCATGCACAAAGCCTGTGACTTATGTACAAACCATCCCAGACCAAACAGGAGATACTGTTACTAATAAACTGTAAATAAAGGGGAAGTGGCTTTTTCGATTTCCCAATTAAGCAAGATAATACTTCCATCAATTATGTTTTTATGTGACATATTCCCAATATGGATGTAATAAATGGTATTATGCCTCCTGGTTAACAACTCAAAAGAAAATCTATTTAATTGTCCCTGCCTTTGCACAAAATAACACCAGTTGTCTGTAAACCATTCCCTAACTCATACATGACTGGTATATTTCTGGAAGCCCAGCTCAGCTTTACATAACATTACTCGCTAATTAGCAACTTCTGAACAAACCTGATGCCACTTTTCTGCTCAGAGAATACTGGTCCCTCCAAAGCCAAGGCAGGATTATCGCAGCCTCACAGAAGTCCCAGGGAAGGCAGTGCCTTTGCAGTTCCTGTGTCAATGGCTGCAGGATTGCAGACCAAGGTGCCTGGGGTTCCTGTGAATGGGAGTCAAAGGGCCTTGGCTGGTTTCCCCCTGGGAAAGCTCCAGTGCAGGGCAGAGGCAGGTGAGAGAGGGTTGGTGAGGATCACCCTTTGGGGGCTTCGATGGTGGTCTGGTAAAACAGCAGAAAGCCCGAAGTGCTGCTGCTGAAGGGCTGCAGCAGCATCCAGGCAGCTCATGCACAGGAACTGAATCGATGCAAGTGAATGGAAAGGCAAGAAAGAAACCCTGCCCCAAGTCAACCAAAAAGCTGAGCTGCAGAGGAGAACAAAACTGAAGCCTGCCAGCTCCTCTAGAGGGCAAAAGAGGAGAAAGGTCTGTCCGCTTGTGGCTACAACCTCCATCCAGGACTTATCATCATCCTCCACTGTGTTTCAGGGCATTAAACAGAAACATTCTTCATGTATTTTTCCCAGGGCTGTTTGTCTCCTGGCCACCCATTCTGCTCTGTATAAGCAACATGCTTTATGTACTCAGTGCTTAGCAGCTATTTGCAGGAGCTCCCCACATGTCACAAAACACTTTATTCCTAAATTTCATATCCCTATTTCATTTAAGTTGCTGCTTTGCATCAAAGCACACAGTGGCTGGCAGCTGCAACCTCATCCATCTCCCCCATGTGGGCTCTGAGCATGCTGGCTAAATATGCTCACAGGTTTGATGATTACACCTTTATTTCAGTGCAGTATGAAATGACTAAATATCCCAGTTAAGACCCCAAATCTTTGAAAAAAATCTCTTAAATTTTTCAGAAGCTAGGTGTTTATGTATTCTGGCCAGGAACCTTTTGGATGCTCTGCTGAATGGCTGTACCTCAGGCCAGCAACAGCAAATGCACCCCAGTCCTCAGATTGAGTCTCACAAGGGAACAGATGATCACCAGCAGTCAGCTTGTACACAACCTCCACTGAAAGGTCATGGATACTGCTTTGGAGGATGCCCAGACCTCACTGTTGTCATTTCTGCAGCTACAAACCCATGAAACCTGAAGGGTTACGAAATTTTGGTAGTTTCTTCATTCCTCTCCAATGGTGATCTCTGAAGACCAAATGCAGTGGGAGCTGGGACCATGCTGGAGGCTGTTGTTTGACTGCAGAAACCTCTACAACACCACCACCAGTGCCTGATGCTTGAAGTCCAGCGTGTGACTGTTTTCCCCCACAAATACACCATGCTGGGCTTATGGAAAACAAGCTAACAG
Source organism: Zosterops lateralis (assembly GCF_965231275.1). Classification (NCBI taxonomy): domain Eukaryota; kingdom Metazoa; phylum Chordata; class Aves; order Passeriformes; family Zosteropidae; genus Zosterops; species Zosterops lateralis. The sequence goes on from NC_139762.1 coordinate 146,684,661, forward strand.
GTACCTGTTTTTCATTTTAATTTCAACTGGGTGGGAGGTGAGAGAACATCTCAAAAGCAGAGCCAAACAAAGGTCACCACCAACTTCTATTCCTCAAAGCTTTGTAAAGTGGTAAAAAAGAGGAAAAAATTCTATTATTTCTAAGGCAGGTTGCTTCTCCTAATTAGTGAGTCAACTCTGCTAACAAAGATTACAACAGGGCATGAAAGCAGTGCTGAAGATGGGAGTATTTATGCAGGTCAGTGGGGGTTTTCCTAAACATTTTGATTACAACTTTAACTGCACTAAAACACATGCAAAAACCCTATCATTAAATTTAAACAGCCTGATGATATGTGGTACCAGACTAAGAGAACTGCAAATAAATTGCTGTAATCTGCCATACTGTCACTTAGTCCTGCTCCTCAGCAGCCATAATTGACTAATAGGATAATAAAGTGGCAGCTATGAATCTGAAGGCTCAACTCCATTGTTTGAACACCCTTAAGGAGAAAATATTCCATGTCGAGAAGATGAAGCAGCCTAATCACAATCATCTCCCCCAGTTCAACTTATTTAAACATTCGTCTGGACTCCAGGATTGCTCTGTATAAGCTTGAGTTTGTGCAGCCAGGCTTTGTCTCAACCAGGGGGAATGCCCTCTTACTCCACAGATGCCACTTTCACCTGATTCCGTGACCACAGCACCAGCAGCTATCCCATTCTGCACAAGGGTTACTACTGGGGAGCCAAACCTCACACCCATTTAATCAAGTAGATCTGCCACGTGAAAATGGTTCTGGTGAGCTAGGACATGCTATATTGATGCCTGGGACAGATTAGGAGCATCCACTCTTCAGTGCTGTTTACAGAAGATTATTTGAGGGGCTAAGAGCAAATAAATTCTTTTTCAAGCAGAACAGAGGCCAATCTGGATTAAAGAAATCTGGATTGCCTTTTTGTTATCACAGCACTCCAACTCATCCTGTAGTCATCCTACAACTGGAATCAAAGCTCAGACAGAGACCTCCCACTATGTGTGCATATAAATGCAGGAGAGCTGGGCCACAGGAAACATTCTCACCAGTACTCAAAATCCTTAGAGACAAAAGCAAGGGGTAAGATAAGCGGATGTGATATGGGCATCAGAACAACCTCTCACACCACCAAAGTCTTTCAAAGAGCTAAACTGCTTCCTGGTGTAAATGGAAAGCTAGTGATGAGAAATGAATAAGCAAACTGACCTCCAGGATAGAGAAGTATCTGTATTTTTGCAGCCAAACATGCTCTTCAACACAGCTTGGTGCAGGACGGAAGGCTGGACTTGGTGCCAGCCCTCCGTCTCCCACAGCTTCCCTCCCTGCTGCTCCAGCCTGCGTGCCAGACAAGCACTTTATTGCTTCTTCCCCTGCCCTTTGCCTTTCTCAGACATCAACAACTCATTTTGTCTCTTCCTTATGGGGAATAAAAAGGAGCAGCAGGGCAGCGCTGCCGTGCTCTCTGCAGCAGGGCTCCCCACAGCCCCTGAGCTGCTGCCAACGCTGCGTTTCACCCCAAACCCACGTCACTCCGACCACCCCCAGCCTGGGTAAGAAAACACAATGGAAAACTCTCCACTCATTTCACAGCATTTGTTTTTAAAATCTGAGGCACTGGTGTGAATTTTGGGAATCAGTCTCACAGTTCCCCATTACTACTCACTTCTTGCCCTCAGCAGCCATAGGGCTCCTGTTGTGACCAAGGGCATTATTTCTCCATGGAGAGCATAGCATCCATCTTACTCCAGATCCTTCAGGAAAAGCACATTTTGCAGCACTGCTGGAGGAAAGGAGAGCCTTGCTCCATCAGGGCACCTCCAGACTATCAAAGAAAGACAGTGTCTGCAAAGGGGTGGACCTTCACAAAAAGGAAAAAAACCTGGTAAGCCTCAAAGAAGCAATGTTGGTCCATGATCAACAGGAAGAGGGACAAACACAGATGATAGAAAAACCCAGCCAGAAATAGGATTCTAGAATCAGAGATGAGAGTGCTCTGGAAGCATCCAGGGCTAAAAATCAGGATTAGAAACTAGTAAAGGTGGTTTTTTTTTACTTTTAAGGACTTAGTTCCCCTTATTTAAGGATAAGGATTAACTCTTAATTTGAGCCAGAGCCTTTAACCCTACCTAACAACAGAGCTGGAAAGGACTGCTGTTTATCCGTGATCCAATCTGTTTACAGCACGGCATGTTAAAGCAATTAAGGGTCCTTAAAGATAAAATACTTCTGCACAGAACACCATTAGGTCTATTTGAGCATGCAGTGTCAGCAAGCAAATCTTTGTATCTTTGACTCAGTGCTCTGAGAAAGCTTGAGCCTGGGTAATAACTTTTGTTTAATAATGCAAATTATAGAAAATAATGAGAACATTTGCATGCTTCCTCGACAAAGAGGGGCATTTCAAAGTCTCAGGGATCAGCCTAGGCAGTAGGAAATGCTCTTGTTCTCATGTGTCAAACTGCTTTGCTTTTCCTCTTTCCTGCTGACCAAAGGGTTTCATGCTGGAAATGCTAATCACGCTCGCATTTGCCATAGTTCACCCTCTTGTTCTTGTCTACAGAAACCTGCAATTCAACCAAATCACCATCAACCATGCTATTCACCAGAGTGCATCGATATGCCTACACATGCTTTACCCAGGAACTCCTCTGCACATCCACGTGCATGAATCACAGCAGAATTCAAGGCAAGGGGCAAATACAGAAACCTCCGAAGTGTCAAGCTAAAGAAGATGAATCCTCTTGTTTTTCTCTCTGCTGCCAAGTTCTTAGCTTTACATTCCCATTCAATTACCAGATTAAAAAGCTTGCTTTCTGCAAACTTTGAAACTTTGAGCTTATTTGAGAGGCATAAGATTAGATGCCAAGGGTGCCTTCCACTGAGGCACAGGCACTGCCTGAACAGGCTAAACAGTCATTGTGAAAACTTGAAAACAAAGAGGCAAAACATTTTTCAAGGCTGGGACAGGAATTTAAACAAATCCACTAATAATATGCAAGTATGAGATTTAGGGGCCCTAAACCAGTCCAAGAACACTGCTCTGGACTAGTACAAGCCATCTGAGAAAGCCCTTTCAACTAACATATGGGTATGCTGGTTTTGGCTGGGGTAGAGGTAATTTTCTTCACAGTGGCTGGTATGGGGCTGTGTTTTGGATTTGTGCTGAACACAAAAGTTGATAATATAGAGATGCTTTTGCTATTGCTGTGTAGGGCTCACACAGAGCCAAGACCTTTTCTGCTTTTTGTACTGCCATTCTGGTAGGGAAGTTGGGGGTGCCTGGGAGGCTGGGAGGAGACACAGCCAGGACAGGTGATCCAAACTAATTAAAGGCATATTCCAGACCACGTAACATCCTGCTCAGGATATAAAGCTGAGGGAAGAAGGGAGACATTTCGAGTGATGGCATTTGTCTTGCCAAGTCACCATTATGCATGATGGAGCCCTGCTCTCCTGGAGATGGCTGAACACCTGCCAACCCATGAGAAGCAGTGAATTAATTCCTTGTTTTCCTTTGTTTGCATGTGTGATTTTTTCTTTCCCCATTAAACTGTCTTTTTCTCAACCCACAGATTTCCTAGCTTTTACCCTTCCAATTCAGTCCCCAATCCCACTGGTGGGAGAGTGAGCACGTGGCTGCCTGAGGCTTGGCTGTTGCCTGGGGTTAAACCGCCAAGATGGGAAAAATAAGGCGGAAGATACATCTCGATGATAAAATCCAGCATAAGGTTTCCTACTACCATAACCCACACACACCATCCACACACCACAAAGATGTCATCTAGCACTCATTGAAATTTGCCCCCAAAAAATTTCTAGTAAGTTTTAACTGGCACTAATCCCTCTCCTGCTCTCCTGAGCACCTCAAGTTATGCCCAAAAGCAGAGCCTGCTACCTTTCCAGGCTTCCCAGGGTCTTCTCCTCCAGCCTCCAGCTGCCAATCCAAAAGGCTGCAGACATCCACTGCATCCTGAAATACACATGCCAGGCCTGGACAGATGCCTTTGATACATTTGTCTGCTTGTGGTGCCTGGATCCCGCTCCTGGGGTCTGCATGGTGTTGACAGGGAAGCAGGGCTGGGCAGGACCCCTCAAACCCAGCTGTGCTTTGGCTGTCCAGAGGGGAACGGCTCAGCTGTGACTGACACACGATACCCTCATTAAAGCAGCATGGGCTCTGAGAAATCTTCCTTTTCAACTGTATCTGTGGAAACCAGAATGCTGATGGGATGCTGAATACCTGAAGGAAATATAAATCTGGAATTGTTTTCAAGCCCCAACACCCCACTAATGTCTCAGTATTTGCTGATACTGCTTGTACACAAAAAGATCCCTAAAAATTACTATTTGTTTTTAAACAATCTTCCTGTATTACTACCCATCACTCTTCTAACAAGGTAGGATGGGAAGGCTTTCAAAAACGCTGTTGAAAAACTTAAAATTTCATTTGTAAATGGAAAAGAAACAACAACACATAACAAAATAGACTCCCATTTTTCCATTTCACCTATGCTATTTATTTACAATAGAAAGCTCTGCATTACCCACTAACTCTGTCTGTATTACAGAACAAAAAAAAAATTATGAATAGCACTTTCCACACCTAAAATAATGACAGTGATCAGCTCAGAAGACAGTGTGGGAAATGATTTCTAGGCAAAGTCCTGATTTGCTTTGTTACACAGGGGGAAAAACACAGAAAACCTAAAACTGTATTACATTTTTCCTAATCTACACTAAACTTTCTGCTGGATAACAGGGTCTTCAAAATGATCCCAAAATATCTTTTGAATGAGAGGTCACTTGCCTGTATGTAGAGCTATCTGAATGCATTTATGCTGATGTAATATACACTCTCTCACTACAGAGGAAAGGTTGCATTCAGGAAAAGCACTTATCAAGATTAAATTTACATTTTCTGAAATTGTCGAAAAGTGCTTTTTATGTAGAACTGCAGAAGCCACACTCACATTTAGAAATACTGCAAAAAGCACTTTCAGAAATAGGCTTTACTACTCCTGAACCTGACAGAGCTGGGAAATCCACAAAGGGACTGATTTGCAGTTTTTAAAGAAACGTGTTGATGTCTTTGCAATTAAAAACGATACCAAAATTAACTTGGAATAGACCTTAAATGAGAGGTTCACAGACTGAACTACACACTTAGATACACCTCAGCCTCAAGACCTTTACATACATGTATAGATGTATCTTAGCAGGAACCAAGCATCTTTACAGTTATTATGTAGGTCTCAACACAGCAAAAATACGTTTCATATATGTGAGTTTGCACTTTCACATAAGAAATGTGTGCATGTTATACACTGGGGACACACACGCAAGAAATTCTGGAGATTGAAGAAAAAAGGGTTATCAAGTTATATGAACCACAGCTTTCTCTTAACACAGAAGACCAAAAAATAAAACAATTTCAGTAAGGCTGAGCAGCCATCTCTGCTGTTCCAAGAATTTGCACTTTGAACTAGAACCAAATCCTGCCAAGCCTGATAAACCAACAGCCCTAAAGGACTGAAGGCATTAAAAACTCTCCTCCTCTCTCCTTCAGCACAGACAGCTGAGATGAGGGTTCCATTTTCATTTTGGATACAGAGGAAATTTATACCGACAGCAGCATTCATCAATGAAAAAAATACACTCTCAAGCTTAGGAGTGAAGTTAGATTTTGCAGAAGACATTAGCAATGTCATTTGCCAAATGGGTTGTTGCCACTCAAAATTTCTGACCACATGAAGAGAGTTACTGGATAAATTAATCCTTCCTGGTCTGTGCACTGAAATATCAACAATTTGTCTGAGTTACATTCTGCACTGAACCTTTTCGGGTGTTCTATGAGAAATGAGTCTGGTGTGTTTAGTCCAGTTGCCAGAGAGCTAATATTTCTGCACCACAAAAATTATAACCTCAGTTATTGTTTCCCTTGCTGGCAATTCTCAGCAGAGACCCCAAACACTGAATCTGCCTCAAACCAGAAATGACTAAATGGTGGAAACAGCTAATTTTCAATTGCAGGGAGCATTGCTGTTGCCATCAACAGGCTCAAGATTTTGCTTCTTTCGAGAGGAGGAATCCCAAGCTCAAGTTGAAAGAAAGACTGAAGGAGCTTACGGTACTGCTGCAGTTCTGGGACTCCACATGCTTCCTAGAAATGTCAATAATTATCTATTATTGAAAAGAAGCTAGAAGATGTGGCTTAAAAGCATTCTCATTTTGATTAATTTCTGCTACTTGTAGGCAGTTACTCATTAAACATTTAGACTAGAAATAGGTAATTTTTTGGAGATTACTATTACATTTGCAGAGGCCTAGAAAAACAAGGTGCTGCATCATTTTCAGTTGTCACACTTTTTCACTAGATTTTTTTCAAAAAGTGTAAAAAATTGGTGTGCTACATCATCAACAATTTGGTTCACCAAGACAGTTTTATTCTTCTCCTCTGATTTCTTAATGCAACCAAGATAGTCTTCTGTGTTATTTTAAGAAATACATCATTTCAGTGCCAAAGCCAACAGTAACAAACAAAAAGACCAAGCTGGTGTATTTCTTTCTGTACATATGCATACATATTTTTTTTTGCTGAAGAACACAGCAAAGCATTCTCATCAGATTGCTCCCCTTGGCTCTAAAAAAAAAAAAAAATTATTCCCCAAATGCTCTTCCTTGGCCCAATTTTATTTACCTTGATCAATATACTACAAAGGGTGGTATTATTTTCCTTTTCTCTCAAGGCAGAAAAGAATCAAAGAAACTAAAGAACAAGAAGAACCCCCTCCTGACTCACAATAAAAGCTGATCATTCCCACAGACTTTCCTACTTGCAAAGAGCATCCTGCTCTTTCCACCCTGCATGATTGTTTCTCTTCATCTTCAGTAAGGATCAAACACTGACTTCCAATATTAGTTGTTTCCATTAAAACAATGAAAAAATAAAGCAGGGTATTCCTAAGGGAGAAGATGAAACCTACTGTGCCCAGTGCTGGTGGCCCAGGGCTGGAAGCATGATGTGTTGGAATACAACCACTGGGACAGCTTTTCCTGCTTTTCCTGCCCTGGGACCATATCACTACAGCACCACCTTTCTGAACCCACAACAGCACTTTCCTGAGTACTTCTACATCTCAGCCACTAACACGGGTAGAAGGTATTTAAGATTGTCATGCCACTCTCAGGTATTTAACACACTGTCTTGCAGTAATCTGGTAGGGGTATTCTGTGCAACAGATGACAACATCTGCTTCTTTAGACGGCAGTCTGACTTCTCAACATAGTAAATTTGAACTCTCTTCTACCCTTTGTTTTTCTTGCCACAAAAATCAAGGCTGACCACCTCAGGTTTATTATACTGTTCATCAAATAAAACCTTTATCAGTGGCCAAAACTAAAGGAAAATTCAAGAAGTGGTATTATCCCAAAAGTTGCTCATCTGTTGAGTCCATTTGAAACAAATTAGTAAAAGCACAGCGGGTCAGTATTGATTCCTTCCTCCAGGCTTGCAATTATGCACTGTGAAAGTGATTCAAAATCATACCAAGAAGATGTTTTGTGCCAAACACTGATTACTGCAGAACCGCTCACCTCTCAAAAACTGTGTGCACACATGACCCTCCCAAGAGTATAGTCTATCCTGCATTAATATCATCTTGCCTCTGCTTAAAATATAAAAAATTAAAGTTCTCTGCATCCTGCACAAGCCGGAAAATACTGTTAGTCACTGTAGGAAGAATTAACACTCCACCAACCCTCATAACTATAGTACTGATAACTGTAGAGCAGAAGACATATGAAGATTGAACCCTACTGATTTCACCCCTTTACAGTCTCCAATGTTGCGTGGAGCTGAGAAGTCAGACCCTAAACCTCTGCCATTAATTCCAAGCAAAAATTCCTTTTCTGTTACAGAAATAATGGTTGATCTATACTTAGAGAAAATAAAGTTGGCAGGTTTAGTAACTCTGCCAAGGTCATGGAAAGTCAGCAGCTGGGCAAGAACCAGCTGTTGGAACCCAAACCTCTCCCTGCTCCCAGTCAACAAGGAATTCACTCACTCCAGTGAGAACAGACAGGGCTAGAAAGTCTGTTCTCTCAAAGCCAGCAAGTCATAACATATTTGTCTTCCTTCCCCCCTGATCTGAGAAAAACAAAAATATGTATTTTGGACGATTTCCTCCTTGCAAGCTCATTATGATGACTGCAAAAGAGCAAAAGTAGGAAGAAGAAAATTCATCCCAAAAACAATATTATAGATTAAGGTATTCTTTAACTATTTAAAGACTGGGAGCAATTGATGGTGTTTTGTAAAACAGGGCAGAAACTCCTAAATACTGCTGCTGAAGGGCTGCAGTGGGATCCAGGCATCTCAGAAGTTAAATACAGGTCATTACTTGAACACTCAGTTCCAGAATGACTTGAAAACCTACATACATGGATGCATGATGCTGTCTAAAAAAACCTGGAAAAGCTCTTGGCAAAGGGTGATTCCCTTGTCTCTTATTTGTGCCTGTCGAAAAGAATGAGACAGAAAATAATAGCTGCCTCCCTGCGAACAAGTGCTGCTGGGAGTGCTGGAAACAGCCAGCGACCAGAGGTTAATTTTTTATTAATTAGAGCACAAAGCATCCTGGCTTGTCCCTCATTAGGCATCTCCAGGCAGTTTGGCTTGGCTAAGCAGAGAGCCAAGGGAAGCAACAGGCACCCTGGAACAAGGCTGTCGTGGAGATAGCTGATCACTGCTGCTCCAGGAAAGCTTCTTCAAGCAGGACATGACAAATTTGATCAACAGCGGCTTCTCAGCCTGCATAAAGGCGATCCCAGTGCATTGCTTGCTGTGCTGGCTGACAAGGCTCCTGAAATCTGAGCCTGCAGCAACAAACCCCATCCATTTCAGCCAGGCTGGTTTTATTTTTAATAGGTGGAGAGGGAGAAAGCATCAGGGAAGGCAGGCAGGGAAAACCACCAGGAAAACAAGCAAAAAGAGTGGGTATTGCAGATACATACATTTAAATATAACTGTATTATGTTTGATCCACCAGAGCTCACGGTCTCAGTTTGAAGATTAGAAAGAGCCAACACTGTGGAAATGAACCTTGTGAGGCAGGTCCACTTTGAAATGAATAGCACCAGGAGTGACCTAACTTTACTATTTTTTTCTTTATTGCAAAACAGACTCTCAGCATGGAAAACTTAAACCCCTTCTAGATCATCCCCATATCCTGGGAAGTCAGCTGAATGTGTCCAGATGTGACTGATAAAAGAATATACAGAGCCTGCGTGTACATTGTTGTGTATCCTTTCCCTACAATACGCTGCAGATAAGGAATGCTGCTTTCCCCAGGATGAGTTGAGGGGAGGTGTGTGTACGTCTGTCCCCATGTGCACGTTCACATAACAGAGTTTCCTCTTTTTTCATTTCTTCTTCTCATTTTTTGTTTCTTGCTCTCCTGGGAAGACAGCTCAGACAGTGTCTGGCCTTACCCACAGATAAAGCTCCTTGTTCTTGTCAAAAGCAGTGCTGGGAGAATGGCAGCACAGGCAGCACGGTATTTTAACTCTCCCTCATAAAAGGGACAAAGACTGGCAGCAGAGCATTAGCGCTGGCACAGGTTACACACAACTCACCAACATTATCCATATCTTTCCAAATCAGCTGGTATTTCATTTGTCAGCCAAAACATTCTTATTTGCAATTCTTAACAGGAGACTATCAAATGATGCTTGCAACATGGCAAGACATCATATCAAATTAAGGAGAGTTTAAAAATTGATATTAATTGCCAATTTTAAGTGGACTCTTCGGCAAGCCCAGGGTTAATATGAACCACTGTTTTTGCCAGGCACAGGCAGTTTCAGTCCTCAGTTGTCCTTTTCAATTACTGTGTTTTAGATTCAGCTGCACTGCAACTGCCTGAAGATCAAAGCACGCTTTCCAAAAAAATTATAAACCTCTAAATTAAGTAAATAAATGCATAAGCTGAGGTTGGAACTATCTAAGAAATATACCCCAGAGTGAAGTTAATCATCAGTAAAATTAGAAATAAAGTTGATTTCTAGATTCAGATTTCTTTTAAATGAGAAGTATTTTCAAAGTTGTGGGGAAGCTGAGCCATTGGGATGCAAAATCAAATATCTAATTCTATAAATTACATTAAAAGGTAACTTTATACATCAGAACCCATAACTGTTCAAGTATTTTCAGAAAATTTCACTGAAAACTCATCAGTATTCCTTTTATATGCTATACTGTAGCCCAATATGGAGGCAATAGCCATAGGTACTGCATTTGCATTTTTATACAGACATTTACATGAATAAATGAAGTGTTTTGTATGTCTGGATTCCCATTTAGGCACAAATCCCTGTTTCCAAGAGCACATTTTCAGAAGCATGCTGAAAACAGAGCCCTTAAACAATGTCTTGCTGCAGCAGCCTTCCCCCAAAGTGGCAGAGAGCTTGCAATTTTAAACTCATTTTTACTCTGTATCTCCAGAGCTCTGCAAGACCCTTTGAGGATTTTAAACCCCTACAAGCATGCCTGTTTACCATGGCAATGCTACAGCTGACTGCAAATTCATTCCCTTGCAAATGATCCTCTTGGCACCACATTTTGGAATTTGCTCCATTATTTCCAGAGAAGGTAGGCTGAGACCTATGGAAGCATCTAAGCATGCACACCCTGCGTATTTTTAGTTCATTGGAAATTCAAGCAATTAAAAAAAATTGAAATGGGGGGGGGGGGCAGGGGCGGGGAAAGGACCGTGGGAAAAAAAGTGATTAACCAAAATATTCAGACTCCCTGCAGGAAGGCTCACTTCAGTTGCAGCTTCTCCCAGATAGATGGTGAGAAGGAACTGCCAGGGATTTCACACCCTCATCAGTCTCTGGGGAAATCTGCTCCCACAGCGACAGACATGGGCTCTGGTCCTGGGTCTACTCTGAATTTCCTGTGAGACTGGGAGAGTAATTTAAAATTTGTAGTGCTTCGGTGTTTCATTAATTCATCAGTGGATCAAATCACAGTTTAACATCAGTTCCAGCTTCTAAAAGGAATCTATTCCATTCAGAAGCCAGTTGTACAAACGCTACTCATGAGACAAAATAAAAAAAAAAGAAATCCCCCATGTCATTATTAAAGAAACCCCAAATACCCACACTGTCCCATGCTGAAGCACTGCCTTTTGCTAAATCCTGTGAAATGCTATGAGCTATTTGTTTCCATCCCCAAAGATTTCTCCTTAAAAACTTTGCAGTACAGTTGCAAAATCTTTGTTTCAAAGATTTTTGGAAAGCTGGATTTTCTGAAGGACACCACAACCTTCACTCTCCCCGAGCCCTGCAGTTCTCCTGCAGCAGGAAGCATGGCCAGGGGAGCATGAGGCTGGAGCCTGTAAAAGCCAAGCAGAGCTTGAAAAGAAACCCCAAACCCACAATTCCCTTGGTGCACGTGTTTTTCTCTTCAAGTTGCATCCCCTGCTCACTATCTCTCAGGCTAAAGTTAGAAAAAAACCTATAAAATGTCTAAGTCATTCCTTCTATTTTAAAGGTTCAGACATTAAACTATTCCGTGAACAACTGCTTTCAGGCATGAGAACAGCAGATGAATCATTATTTTTATCAAGTTCTGTATTTAAGGCAAAAGTCCCCTATTGGAAAAGAAGACTGCAGAAACACTGGTTTTGTAGGTACAGCAGCAGAAGGTAATACACTACTCTGCCATGAAAAGACACCACAAAATACTTAGACCCATATCCTGAAGTCCCACTCTCTAACAGCTTCTCATCTGAAGACGGTGCTCAAGGTGTGCCCACCAAAAGGTCCTGCTCTACTGCTGGAGCTTCAAGGCCTGGGCTTCCCCCCCCCCCCCCATAAAATAGCCCAAGGGTGAAGTTTTCAAAACCATTCAATGTCTATGACCTCATTTGTTTTTTCCCCAAGGAGACTGGTAGGGTGCTTCTCCTCCAGGCCAGCCTGCCTGCAGCTCATCATCAGTTGTTTTTTTTCCACTTGCTCCTGCTGTGTTCTGAGTTGAATGGAAACAAAGTGAAAAAGTAGCTCAAATACTGCTTGCATCTATTATCAAATTCTCACACCTCCTCTGTCAGGTATGGCAGAGCATAACCTCAAGCTCATGCTCAGATGGTGCAATGAAGGACACACTGCCAATGGCCCTCAACACACCCCAACGTTACAACAGCAAACACAGATGGGAGCATGTCTCAACAGCAATGAAGGGGGCATTTAATTCTTGTTACTTCAGTCATATTAAGCTTAATGGAAATTAAAAACATGCCTTTTGTCCACCAAACAAAGGCATCAGACAAGCTGAGGCTGATGCCTCAGCTCTTTTAGAGTTATTTTTATGTGTGTGTACAGTAAGTCTGTACTCCTCTCTACACCTTTAGTGTCCACATACAGTACCTGAATCACCTCTCCTTTTCCTGTCATTATAAAGGGCAGAGGAGCCTGCCTGCACCTTACTGGGCTATGATGCAACCTGACTGCTGTTTGCAACATGCAATGAATTTCTGGAGGAATGCAGCACTTCCACTAAACTGTTTCACAGTTGAAAGCCTCAGGATTCAAAAGCTGTTTTCCTACTTGGCTCTTCTGCAGAATGGAAATTTCTGTAAAAAAGATAGAATCATCAACTGCACCAGGAGCTACTGTGATGCACACTCATGACTTTCAAGTCTAATTCCAGTATTCCTTATGTAGGGTGCCAGGACAAAATCTGCATGGCAAGGTTAAGAGAACTTGAAATGCAGAGAGGAGCCTGTGATCCAGCCCACTTCATATCAGGTCTACCCAAAAAGTCTGAGACTTATTTCTCTGCAAAGTATCTGGAAGAAACATCAGTGCTGCAGGTCCACCCACCTGGGGCAACAGGGTTGTGGGTTTCCTGTCCAGAGGATCCCACAGGAGCTCAAACTGTACCCCAAAGACTTGATGGAGCAATTCACCTGGCTACAGACTACAGTCAGTAAAAGGTCACAGAGCACTACACTGCTAACACAGAAAATACAGATGCTATTGAATATGCCAATAATGAGCTGAAAACACAGTTGTGCTGGAACACAATTAAGGCTGCTGAAATGTTCCGATGATTTGTAGGCCCAGTAATGCCAAGTCCTTTTAAACCTTTTATTAAAAAAACACCTTCTCCCACACAGTTAAACAGGAAATAGTGCCTTCAGACACTTGGCATTAGCCACCAGGAGGCAGACAAATCTAAACAAGTCCACGTAGGTGCAGAATTAAACCTGACAGCCATACAGCTCCTTGGCAAGCAATTAATATGACCCAAGGGAAGTGGTGAAACGTCCCCCATTTGTAAAGCCAAGCTTAACTGTAAGCAAAAATCCATCCCCAAAAAAGCTTTGAGAACTGATGGAAACCAATGACACGGCCTGTCACTGCAGGAGACATTGCATGCTTTGCCTGGTGCCTTTGCTCCTGGGGCAGTTTGTGGCTGGTGGCCCTGGGATACTGTGTGAACTTGCTGAGCAAAGCCACACTGGCAAAGGACACTTGCTCCACTGTCCCAACCCAACCAGGAAAGCAGAGGAGGAAGAAGCCAACCTCTCCCATGCCCTCCAGGATCTCCTGGAGAAGTGGGTTACCAGCTAAGGGCTGTCCTGCAAGCATGAACACAAAAAAACCCCCTGAAAATGTCTGTGTGTAATTAGGAAAATGCTGTGAACTATGGTGTGTAAATCACCAGCATCTCTACAGAATGTGAGATGGCATTTTAAGGTAACTGAATTATCTTGACACAAAGGAGTTATTTATACATAAATTACAGTAACTTTGCCCATGCTATGCTGTCATCCCTCCCTGTCATCTACCGTGGTCTTGTAATGCAAAAGCTTCATTTCTCTGGCACTGGAGTGGTAATGGGACTGGTAATTCCTGCACCGAGGGGCTCCCTCGCCAAAGCTGGTTGTGAATGCCGAGTGCATGTGCAGGTCGTGGCAGTCCTGCTGGCCACCCCAAGCTCAGAGAGGCCACCTGACACACCTGCATCAGTCCCTGAGCCACTGGCTGCTCAGACAGCCACAGCTGGAGGATGCCTGCCCTCATCTAGCAACCAGCTTGGAGGAAATGGCATCCATGAGTGACTAAAATGAGGAAGGCCTTGTTTAAAGCTAAAACCTGAGCAGGAAAACTAAAACATACCTGAAGTGAATTGTTTCATAACAAATGCATGAAGAATTAGCCTTGTGTGGGCATTTGCTTTTACAAATAAGGCTCTTTTTAATTTGCTGTCTAGATGAATTGTGGCCCACAGACTCTCCCCTACCAGATTCACTCTGCCACCACTGAGCTGCCCATGGCAGTGGGGGAAGGGAAGGGAAGGGAAGGGAAGGGAAGGGAAGGGAAGGGAAGGGAAGGGAAGGGAAGGGAAGGGAAGGGAAGGGAAGGGAAGGGAAGGGAAGGGAAGGGAAGGGAAGGGAAGGGAAGGGAAGGGAAGGGAAGGGAAGGGAAGGGAAGGGAAGGGAAGGGAAGGGAAGGGAAGGGAAGGGAAGGGAAGGGAAGGGAAGGGAAGGGAAGGGAAGGGAAGGGAAGGGAAGGGAAGGGAAGGGAAGGGAAGGGAAGGGAAGGGAAGGGAAGGGAAGGGAAGGGAAGGGAAGGGAAGGGAAGGGAAGGGAAGGGAAGGGAAGGGAAGGGATATCCTCACTGCAGGGCACAGTTTGGCTATGATTTGAAAGGACAGACACAGCTCCTGGCTCTCCAGTCACACCCTTCCCTTCATCCCCACAAAAACACTCTGGCTTTCCTTCCCCAACCCAGCTCCCATCCAGACGTGAATCAGACCTTGGTCCCTCTGCATTTTTATATGTTTATGAGGCAGTAAAAAGATATTTATCTCATTTTCACAGCAGCAGTCATCCTGTGCAAGCCTAAAATTTCCAACGTGGCAGTGCACTGGCTCCTGGCAGGAGCTACACACTAAGCCAAAATTATGGGAGTTGGTGTAAAGTCTGCATTTATGCTAAAATGAAACTAGATCTAGTTTAATTAAAATAACTGATGGGGAAGTACTGTAACCAAGTAACAGCAATTAGTCAAAGCACTGAGTTTTCTCCAGCTGGATCTTGACACAGAGCAAAACTGAGCAGAAGGATCATCATAACCCAACTGTGCACTTGGGTTAAGCCTCTTACTTGCCCAGCTTGGGTCATTCCTTCCCTCATGCCCCTGTCCCTGTAACACCGACCTAGCACAGAGTTAGAGGGAATGAGATGAGCCTAGATCCACCCCACAGTGTGGGACAAGCTCCAACGGCAGCAGATGTTTTGAGAGAGGAGTCTGTGACATCCATGGCCACCATTCTGCTCAGCCAGCAGGCCCCTCCCAGGCAAAGACCACCAATCCAGCAACAAAACAAGGAAGATAAAACTAAAAGAAGAATTTTGTCTAATCTGTCAAAATAAAGTCCACAATGCCACCATAACCATCCACATAAACTCTTCAGTTTCCAATCTTCCCCATATTTAATTAAAGAAATACTTTGCTGGTATGTTGGCAATTTGAAAAGTCCCTTAAACCTCTGTTAAAAAGGAAAATGCTCCCTCACACTTAGCAGGGCTGTCCTGCTGAAGAAGATAATCCACTTAGGAACAACTGTAACTGTTGTTGGAAAGAAAACAGAAATCTTCTTGAGAGACTTCCATCTCATTCTCAAAACTAAGTTTTACCAATAAGGCTGCTACTTCTCTTCCATTGTAGGACCCAGGACATGTAGAAAAAGGAGAAGGAAATGGCAAAGTGAAAAGAATCCCCCTCAGCTCAAAGAGTACTATTAATTTTGATTTTCTGTAAATAAGTGCGAAAGAAAGCAGATAAATTATTTTATACTTTTTAAAATGCCTTCAAACTGTGACCAGGCCATCTAAATGCTAAAGCCTGCTACTAGCAACAAACATGGACAAGAAAGAGGACTCATTTTCCCTGGGAGGGCTGGCTGCTTTTCTAGTGGTACTTAGAAAGCCACTCTTGACCAGAAGCTCACCAGGGTAGTTCTTGGCTGACAAGGCTGTTGCAAATTGAACTGGAATAATGCTAAATGAGGGGGAATCCCTCTGGTTGCATTGCTAACAGAAGCTAAAAGAAAATTATCTATTTACACCTTCACGCAACATCCTCTCAAATCATCTGAGCACAAAGGTAATCAGCATTTGCCAGTGATTGCTGCGTTGTATGGCTCACGGCAGCCTCACATTGGCCTCATGGGTTATATCATATGCTTCAGAGAAAAAACAATTATCACTGCAAGCCTAAACAAGTCAAATAAACAGAAGATGTGACCAAGCATCTGCACTGCTGTCCAGCAGGTTTATGAAAGCAGAGTAATTGTTACTGTCAGACCTTGGAGGCATGGAAAAAGAGGACAAAAATGCACAGAGGTAATTTGATACAAGATATTTTGTATGCGAAGCAGAATGATGGTGAGTGATTCAAGGTCCAAACCTCCAGCCAGTATGGTAGTGGCAAACCACCCATCTTCCTGTTTTGCTGATTTGTACCCTCTGTGAGCTATTGCAACCGGGACTTTTCAAAAGAGCTGACTCTCCAAAGCACAAATGCCAGTGGGCCAGCTCACACAAGTACTGGGACATTACACTATATTTGTGGTGCATGTAGTGATGAGAATCCCCATCCCACCACACCACGGTGCTTGAAAGACAGGAATTAAGAGGGAAATAATGTGAAGAAGTGGCTCAGGTAAAAGATAAGCAGAGCACAGCACTCATTTCCTGGTGGCAGGGTAGGCACAGGGCACTGCAGGAGATACAGACCACTAAGCTCCTTTCCAGCTCTGCCCATCCAGCTCCCTTTGGGGTGGAGAAAAACCTGTCAGGTGCCTTCTTCATGAGTTAGTTTCCATATCCATAAAATGGTAAAAGGAGTACCCTTTTTTTTAAGCTCTTTGGGAATTGTAACTCTGTATTCTGCAAGGTTTCTGCTTTGCCGTGCATATGTGCCACAGGCATAGCTAACAAAGGATTTTCTGAAATGAAACTTTCCTGGTTTTATGATTACATTTCATGTGGGGTGGGGAGTGACTAATTAGATTACAGCCTTTCATAAAAGGACCTCATGATTACAGCGAATCATAAATGTAGTGTAAGCCAGGATAACTCATCCTGTAAAAAACAAAACAAAACAAAAAAAACAACCAACAACAACAACAACAACAACAACAACAACAACAACAAAAAAAAAAAAAAAAAAAACACCACCTCCCCCAAAAAAACCACACCCCAAACCAAAAGCCAGAACTAATGGAAAGAAAAACCCTAAATGCTGCCCAGCCTGGAAAGCAGAGATGGGAGCACAGAGTGCAAGATGCATGAAGTCATCTTTCCACTGCTGTCAACAGCTTGCATGGCCCCAGCTGACAGAGCAAAGGTGACGTGCCTCCAGAAATATGTAGGGCAATTTCTAGAGAAAGCCCAAGTGAGGCCACATTGTACAGCAGGGGAATAGGGAAAGTCCTTGAACCAGACAGTCTTGCAGTTCTAAGCTGCCTGGCTGGCTGTGCATTTTACCACTGAGGTGGGCAAGAGGATGCAGTTGGGAGTAGCCAGGCAGTACTGCTGCACCACTAATGGGGAGGACATTTGGCCACCCTGTCAGGGAACAGCCAGGAAAACACCTGAAGCTACAGGTCTCATTCTACCCAAGACAGCCTCCATGGCTCTGGAAATAAAGCTGTGTGCCAGGGATTGCACACTCAACAGCTGCAATGCCAAAAAGGAGCTGTGAAAAGCAAAGCCATGAGCTCACTCCTATCTCTTGTTTGGCCTTAGCACAGATCCCATTTCCAACAAGGTAACAGGGCAGCCTTTAAGACTCTGCAGGTAAAACACTCTGGGTCAAAAACCTTTCCTATATTTCTATGAGATGTGCTGTATAAAGCAGTGAAGAGAAGATGTGGGTTCTTCTCCTCCTTGGTCTGTGCTTTGGTCTCCTCCCTCCCCTGCTCCCAGCAGTATTTCCTTGAGCTCAGCTGGAAGGGTTGTAAATAGAAGCAGGTCGGGATGTGCAAGCTATTCAATATTTGCACCGAAAGAGGTCAGGTGCCTAGGGAGCCAAAAAGGCCCATTTTCCTCCTGGAAAAGGAGCATTAGCACTTTCTTAACAAGACTGTACCCAGTTAAATTTAGCAACTTGGCACACACATTGCACAAGGTCACACTGGCTTTTCAGAAGCCTATCTAACTTTGACATCGTCGCACCTCATTTCTTTTTCATATATTTGCGATAAACCAATTTGTCATTCATGCTTGAACATCTATCCTCTGAGTCATGTCTAGGCACAAGGATTTTTTAAGACTGGCGTCTGGGGGCATGAACAAAAAGACCATTAATGGCAGTGGAGGCTATGGACAGCCAGAAGTTTAACTTACCCGGTTTATGAAAGCAATTTGTTTTCAGGTTATTGGCGATGATGGTGGATACCAGACTCACATCACAAATAAGAAGAAAAAAGAATATCAGAGACCTGAGAACCAGGCTAAAAAAAAAGCTGCAAATTAATAACTGTGGAAAACATAACTGAACATATTGTATATCCTCTTTCCCAGAATGGATAAACCCATGAAAAAGAGGCCTGGTCTGGAGACTGGTTCTCCTACAGTCTCTTTTTCTCATTTCCCCATTGTTTCTCAATATTTCATATTCACCAAGTGCAATATTAGATTATGACTGGCATTTCTCTTATGTGGCTTATATTAGAGAGAAGCCCAAGCAAGAGCCAGCTGGAAGGAGAAAGGGAAAATATTTCTCAAAATTTTTCATTAAAAAAGTATCTTCTGTGAAATCCACATCTGGATTTTGCTGCTGAGACTCATCTCTATCTTACTTATTTCAATCTCTTTTATTATTTTTGCATATCTATTGTTGAGTTTTCCTTATGCATATACCATTATGTATTCTCAGGTTCCCAGATAATCTTGCAGCCAATAAAACCCTTCTTCATCTAAAACCAAGTAACTGACCCCCGGCCACCTCCAGCCCCACTTTGGGTATAATGCTTACCCAGTCTCCAAGTCATCAGTTAAGCTGGATACTGCATTACACTCCACTTTGGTTTTCTAAGTTAAGCAATGCCTTTCTACATGCTATTGGGTGGATAATCTGTTTCTTAGAAAATGTGTCATTTTACTAATGAGCAAGAAGAAATAAACCAGCTTTGCATACAAGTTAAAATTTTCCCTAATTTTAAGATTCTTTATGCTGTTACACAACATAATGTTTTGGAATGGAAGGTACCACACAAACATTTAATCATACATATGAGACTACTATGTACACATATACACTAATATTTTATTTATATGGTCATATATAACTCAAATTAAATGAATGAGTTTCAGCACTATCGCTTAAACAATATCACCAGTCACTTGTGCATTTTCTTCCTCTGAATTTTCCATGAGACTGACAGTGATTGAAAACAACTGCACCACCAAGGTCTCCTTGTTAATGGATGTGTCAAAATCCCAGAAGTAAAAGTAGTGACTGCAGCTCCGCACATTACACTGCATTTCTCTTCCATTTCACAGCACAGAGCTGAAGTTATTTTTTAAGCCATATGGTTTTGCTATACTTGCAACCTACAGCCAACAGTATAATTCCAAGTGCATGAGCAGGCATTTACATACATGGAATACAAAACTCAATCTTCCAATCCTCATTTACATATATATCTTTGCACACACATGTGAGATTTATTTATAATGAATGCACTTAAGAAGGCCCTTCTGATCCTTGAGATATTGGCACCTCCAGTGCTATGCTCCATGTTTGATTGGAGGCAGGTTTCACTCTATTCCCTGCTCTCTCCACATACTACTGGAAGGCATAAACTGGTCTACATAAGCATTATGTATTTATAATATATAGTACATTTATGCCCACAGAAGTACTCCCCATGCATCCATTTTGAGCAGCCTGTGCACAGATTGATGCATATATCACTCGTGCAATCTTGTAAATCACTCACCCCTAAATTGAATCTCCGCTGCCACAAGCATCTTGTATGAAGATGTTATAACTCAGCAACAGTACAATAACCACCTCTCATGACCTAGTAAAAATTGCATGCCCCTATTTATGACCCTACTGCCTTAAAAGTCGATGGCTGCACAAAGTCACTGTGCCCAGTTGAACACTTGTGCTCGGAGATGAGCAGCCAAGGAGTAGCTGACCAAAGCTGCACATACTCAGACACAATCAGCACTGCCACTTCCCTGGGTCATCTTCCACTATATGAGGCACAAAAACCGCAGACACCTGCAGTCAACTCAGCCAGAGAACTTAGGTGAGAACTGCCTCAGTAACCACTGATGCAGCCACTGCCTCCATCCCTACTCCAAGGCTTATCTGTGAACCTGATAAAGAGGACACAAAGCTCTGAAGTCACTCTGGATACCAGCTGCAGAAAGCCAACCCAGGCTCCTCAGCTGTTCCACATCACATACTGGCCATCACACTTTTAATGAAAGCTGCTGAGACACTACCTTTTATTCAGGTTTTTAATTCATGCAGATAAAGCATTGCTGCCTCAGTTGTCCTGAGGTACAGCAATACAAGCAACAAGAAAAATTAAGAGGGGGTCGTTTCCAAGATTAAATGCTACACAGACAGGACATGGGCAACGGATTTGAGTTTGGTTGGGTGTTTGTCTTCAGCAGGCCAGGCAGCAAGGTCACATAGCACCAATGTATACAGAGAATATAAGCTGGGGAAGAGAATTACAAGGCTGTAAAACATATCATGGGGTCCAGCCGGCATCACATCAACCAGAAGAATGGAGCCCAAAGGCCCAATGCCAAAGGAAAGCTGTGAAGCACTTACTGACGAGTTTGATGTCACTGTCATTTCTCTATTGTACAGCTCTGTTATTCAGATGCTGCAACATGGGCCTTTTTTACATTTACATGGCTTTTCTGAAAGGATTATATTCCTATTCCACCTTCTTTTTGCTGAACTACATCAACATGAATTTCAGCATTAATTCCCACTGATTACTTGATCTGCAGATGGTTAGGCACATAAATATCTATGTGTGCCAATCATGCAGTTTCAAGGGAATCATTCAAATATATAAAGAAGAGCAGAAAGGTAACAGCAAACATGATAACAGAAAATAATAGAAGATGCATCCTCTTCAATATTCTTTTAAAAATAAATACATGTTAAAAGATACAGATTCTTGAGGTTATTAGTGAAGTATGATGCTGCATGATTTTTTTTAATTTTTTATTTCTTACTATTACTTTAATTAAGGGAACAAGGTAGTTAAACAAATGAGTGGCACACAAAAGAGAACTAAAAAAACCTGAGGTACCAGTGTTCATATTTGTCTCCAATATCATCCACAAGGCTACTGCCCTGTAAGTCCTCCTCAACACCTTGAGACTAATTTGCCTATAAAGCTGAGGAGACTTATTTTCCCCATGAGAAAGAGTAATTTCATTGTGGAAGCAATGTGCTACAGAAGCAAACCCAGAGCTGGGCAGTGGAGAGGCTGCCTGTGAATGCAGGGCGGGAGCACAGCTGCTGCAGAGGCTGATGAGATAGATGGGGGCACACCCCGAGACCCTGTCAGCAGACAACCCACATCGCCTGACAGATGCTCCAGCACTTCAAACAATTGAAACCCCCCCCACACAGAGAGCCCAGCAACAGAATCTGGGCCAGAACACATATTTATTGCACTTTTAAAACATGAATGGATGCGAGGAGACACTGTGAAGAGACATGGAGGAGATGTTCTCCTTCTTCCACCCATCATTCCCAAAATAACACGAAGAGATGAAGTACTACAGAAATGAGTGGGGAGGAAGAGGTGCTGCCAACAAGCCCTGCTGGCAAGGCCCAGGCAGCACTGCGAGGGCAGCACAGGGCACAGCTCTGTGCAGCCTGGGACACACTGGCCTGCAGCAGCTGGGGAAGGGGAGTGGGTAAATCCTGTTTAGGGGAGCAAACTTTTCCGTGCCTAGCATGAGGTTCAGGAATTAGACCCCTTTGTTTTTTGGAAAGAAGTAATTCTGACTGACTCCATGCCTGTTACAAATGAAAGGCTGAGGAAAAAGGGAAAAGGCTTAACATGTATATTAAATTTAAATACAGACATTTGTAAAAAATTAATCTCCAGTATTTAACTGCAGAGCCGTACAAATTGGTGCTTTCTGTTTACATAGGAGGCTTATGCAGACAATTCTCATAGTTCAGTGGAAATTGTATTTTTGCATTTAACTCTATTAAGCTTATTTTTCTGTGACAAAGAGGAAGAGTCCAGGGAGCACAGTGTAGATTACACTCAAAACAGATAATTCTACAAACATGTCTGGAATGGTTTAACAAACTCCTAAACTGACAGCAGACAGAATGCAATAGCTTTCATAGAAAAGGGGCTTGGGAGAAAAAAAAAAAAAAAAAAAAAAAAAAAGGTCATTTTAAGAACATTTCTGTGCCTCCCAGATGACAAGCTGCTGCAGAGCTGCTTTCTAAACTGGGGATGCTTCACAAGCAAATGAGAGCTGCACATCTTCTTGTCCCACTGTCCCAATCACCAGAGGCAGCTCTGCACCCCCAGCCCACTGCCCTGTGCTGATCCTCTTGAGCCTGGCCCAGCCCTCCTGGCAGGAGCGAGCAGCTTCTGTGCCTGCTTTGGATTTCAAAAAACAAACCCAAAAAAACAAGCGAAATAAAAAAAAGGGTAGATCTTCACAAACAAGAAACAAATCCCAATTCTGCCGTCCTTGCTCTGTAACCAAAGATGGATTTTCTATATGCTGGCGGAAATAGAACTGCAGCTCCACACCTTGCATCTCCCCAACAGCAGCACAGGGTGCCATTTATCACTGGTCCTGCACCACAATCAATCTAGCACTACTTCAGCTGCTTCTAAGTTTCTCTCTCTAGGTAACATCCCAGGTAAGGGAGGGAGAGAGGGAGGGACAGAGGGAAGGGGAGGAAGCAAGACACACTTCCACTTATCTCCATAGTAATCTTAACAGTATTGGGCAAATACAAATCAGATTTAACGATCTCAACAAACTTCTAACAATATTTGAGATGGCAACATGAGGATAACATCTTTATTTTTCTTGAAGTAAATGCAAGTTGGAAAACTTACACCTAAAAATCCCAATCCTGCCTGTGAAACACTTATTTCAAGGAGATGCTCTGTAATGGCCTGCAAACAACCAGGCTTGCACAGAACTGATGTCATGTTGTCAGATGCACAAATCTCTACCATCAGTCAGGCTGATTAATATTTGAAAAAAAGCCCTATCTCTAAGTACGCAGGAAAATATGTGCAAATGAGATACAGCAATGTAAGGGAGATTAAGAATCCAGCACAACATGAGACTGAAGATATTGTTTCTGCCTGGGTCTGAGGTCAACATCACTTGCTCTTTCCGAGATGCAAAAGTGTCTCTCTCAACTCAGAGTACTCTAAGGGCCTTCCAAGGCTTTTTGGCTGACTTCAACTGCAGGAGGTAACACAGGTCTTCTGGTCTGGGAGTGGGTTGTTTGGAGTACTTTTGGCTTGGATACAATAAGTATACTTGGCAAGCCAAGCCAAGTATCAGACCAAGATGAGATGCTCTTAGCACCCTCCTGCTACAGAATGCAAGATCTGGAGGAGGATTCTGAGGAGCACAGGGCAGGGCTGCTCAGCCCACCACCTCTGCAGGGGGACTGCACTGGTCAGCAGTGCCCAAGGGATGGCAGGACACATTTGTCGGACCCAGCAACTCCATCATGTGGCTTCATGGTCTTAATGTTGATGGAGCTCTCATCTATAAAGGCACATGTGTGTCTGGCCACGGCTGTCTGTGCAACACTGAGAGGCTTCTATCAGATTTGCAAGCCCCATTGGTGGCAATAGAGCAGGACAGCCCTGAATGGCCTGGAGCCACCCAGTAGGCAACAGCTGGCAGCAGCTCTGGGTCACTGTCAAGCCCCGAGTTTGCCAGGGAAGTGCTTCTGTTGACTGACCTTTCTAATCCTGCTGCATCTCATATGCAGCGTGGCAGTTTGAGCCAAAGTGCTAAAGTTAGGCATGGGAGTGCCATTCCTCGAAAGCCTTATCCCTCTGACACAGCTCATCATCTGAAAAAGAGATTTTCTCAGTCAACTGGATCTGCTGTGAGTGCCTCTCTCTGAAAGAAGGCCAAGACTGGGATTCAGTGGAGATGAGGCCAAATACCCTGCCCTTCCTGCCAAAAAACATCAGCTACTGGTATCAGGTGCTTTTGCTAGCCATTCACAGGACAAAAGCTGGAACCCATCAGCCCAGATGAGTGGATCTGGATGTTCAGCTACAGCAGTTAGGTGACACAAGACTAGGCAGGGGCAGTGTGGCAGAGCCAGGCACACCCCCAGTGGGCAGCATGGCTGGGGCACAACTGAAGGGTGGCAAGCAGTGGTGTGCCAGCCCTGCTGCTCCCCTTTCCCTCCCTGACTGGCCAGGCAAAGTGCTGGCATGCCTGTTTGTAACAGAAAAGGTCTTAAAACAACAAAAAAAGCCCAGACAGCTCTGCTTTTCTGCCCCTTTGTTAATGACATGGTGGCCTCCAGTCCATACAAAAAGGTCCAAAGAAGGATACAAAGGTCATGTTAGAGGAACACAGTTCCCCTGACTTCAAAGAGAAATGCAAAAACACTGGCAGATTACGGCTTAAGATTGCCTGTAGGTTTCCTGGTGACATATACCACTCACATCTCTGTATGGACCTGGCCCCTGCACACAGGTCAGCATTGCTGCTCTGCTTGCAGCTCCCAATGCTCCATAAAAGTGCTTTTTTTAAAATTCTGCCTCTTTTTGTTTTTTTTTCCCTTAAATTTAATTGCTTTCATTTACCAGCATGTCATGCTAAACATCTGACATACAAGAACTTTCCAGACCAAGACATAAGCAAGCTCATGGAAGTGTTTAGGGTCAGACTGGATAGGGCTCTGAGCAACCTGATCTAGTTGAAGATGTCTCTGCTCATTTGCAGGGTGGTTGGAACTAGATGACCTTTAAAGGTCCCTTCCAACCCAAACCATTCTGATTCTGTGATCTCAGTCAAAATATGCACTTGAGGCAGGGCATCCTGTGCTAAAAGGCTGAGCCATAGTAATCATTTCCTCCCTGAAAAAAGGCAGCAAAGATTAAAACCGAACTGACATCAAACTGCCTGACAAGGACCCTGTTTATTTCAACATGTGAACAATCAGACACAAACATCCATGTCTACCTCAGCTGCACTCTGTTACAGCCTTCTTTGGTAAACGAAAAACAATCAAACCCAGGTCACTGTTGGCACTGATTAACAGCTGTATATAGCTAATCATAAAGAAAAAGTAAATTCCCAATTATTTTCTATGTAAATTATTTATCACACTCCATTCCAGAGCCTTTTCTTTCATGCAACTCTGATGAGTAATGGATGCAAAACAAAACTGGAGTACTGAAAGTACTAGAGTATATGGCAAGCCCCCTAAATCCTACTGACTTCCATAACACCGAAGTCCACTCTGTCATACTTAAAATACACCTAAAATATGTTTAACATAGTCCTAGAACTATTAGAGTGAAAGCAAAGTCCCATGGCCTGAACACAGGTTGTCAGTCCTGAACTGGAACTGATGGCAACTATGTAGAAGAGCTTTAGCAATTCACTTTCCTGCCTGCAATTCTTGCCTGTGTGCAGAGGATAATAATAACAGGGTTTTATTGAGTATAAGGGGTTTTGTTGGGATTAACATTTAAGAAGCACAGTGCAATCTAAGTGTTACATTTGATTAGGAGCAAACTCTGACACAAAGAATATCTAAGAAAAAGGCTGTATAAAAATCACCATATGAAATCAGCTTTCTAAAACAAGAACTGTTCTACCCAGCACTGCAAGGCCATCCCATGTGGAAACCTTTGAGCTACAATTTGGCTTTTCAACATAAGATTCTTCTCTTCCTATCTCTTTTTTTACCCCCATGTGATTAACAGCTTTATTAATTTAACAGCTCCTTACTTAAGAGGATTCCAGCAGCTTACTGGTAGGATCCTGGACAGACAGTGCAGACTGAACTGTATACAGAAAGGCAATCTAAGCTCATCCTGATATAACAACTTCACACAGTATTTAACTTAATCGAAGACACACAATGGCAGTATTCCTCCTAAACTAATCAAACCATTAAAACATCAGTCTCAGCCCAGATCCATGATGTATTGTGTTCAACTGGCAGAGAGTCAATTCAAACAGTAGGTCCCTAAACCTCCGTGATTCAGGGAGTCTGACCCACACTTCTCCATCTCCCTCTTTGGTTCTCAGTGCTGCCTGCCCATGTAAAGCCTGAGCAAGCAGATATCCTGGCACCAAAGCACAAAGCAGAGGCTTCTCCGCCCCCTCCCCTCTGAGGCTCTCACCAACACCAGTAATAATTCCAAAAGAAAAATTAATAAAATCCACCCTGGGATGGATTGTGCTTTGGTGTGCTTGGCTCAAGTCTACTGCTCAACAAATTAACCCATAAATAAACACAAGAAAGAACTGAAATAGAAAAAAAATTGGATAGAACACGTGGCAAAGCGGGAATGGGCCGGGTGTGCTAGCAAAGCAGCACATACCAAAAGTCCGACTGATTACTCAGCAAGCAGGAAGCTGGTGTCATGATCTGACTCACATTTCTGAAGTCACTCTGTGATGACTACAGTATCCACAGCCAGAGATGGCTCAGATTGCTTTTAAAGAGGTAATGCCAAAACTATGAATGCCTAGTTTACAAGTTCATGGGAATTGCGTGACTTTTTTTACTTGAAAAACATTCAGTGTGTCAGAGAGCAACCTCCTTACCCTCTCTTAAAAATATTCGTCTCTCCCAGAGACAGCTCCAAGGACACTGCACCCAGCACGGTGCAGGCTTTAGTTGTTCCAAGCCCTGTGAATACTTTCCTTGGTGACTCCGCTCACATGATACAGAGATTTATTTTTATTATCTTTGGAGCAAAGTTTTATGAAAAATCCTTTTAGGTATTAATGATACTTTTAATAACTGTTCCTCTTCCCTCCAGTCTCGTTTTTCTAAAAGGCTATACTACTTTCTAGCACAAGCAGTAAAACTGGCACCAGACAAGCCATGTAATAGCCCAGCTCCAACCTCTGGGTCCCCCCCAGATCCTTCCCTAAGCTCAGGCAGGGCTTGCCCAGGGAGGCTGCATGTGCTGGGGCAGTGCTGCTTTCACCTCCTGCCCGTGACAGCCCATTTTACCCATCCTTCCCTAACACATGATTAATTCACAGCTCTTCTCAGCCTGATTTCAACAACAGAGACACAATTATTGTGCTTGCAACAGCCTTGTCCCCACTTTTTAGCAAAAGGAGCAAAGCTCAGGGGTAGGCTTATCTGATGACTCAGCTTTCCAGTCCTCATTCCCAAGAACTTGGCTCCCCACTCTGCTTTCCCCTGGGTCAGAAGCTCATGTGCAGTATTGCATCTGGCTGGATGTGTGGAGTTGCTCACACGGTCCAGGGAGGTTCCTTCTGGACCACAAAGGATGTCAGTTATCACGCCAAGAAGAAAACTCCCAAACTTCCCATTCCCCAGGGAAGCTGTGGGGAGGAAAAAGCATGCATTCTTTGACATTGAAAAGGAAGAAAAAGGGGCAGAGTAACATTTCAGTGCATTCCAGAGAGAGCAGCTCATGCAAGAAGTATCCCATATGCAACTCTGTTTCATCCCCTTTTGGGGGGTTTGGTCTACCAGGCATTACCTTTCCCATCAGTTTTTTTCTGTACTTTAAGTCTGAGTCTCAGCACAATGGCACTCCCTTCCCTCCAGGGTGTATGTCCCCACTTCCTTGGCTCTCCAGATATTATCTTGGCCACTGAAACATCTTGGACTTGTTCACTATTCCCCTACAGAAACTTTTTATTTCCCTGTTCCAGAAGATTTCTATGGAAATGTTCTTTTAACCAGAGCTTCCACTCGCAGAGCAACACGTTTTTATTCTGGTGACAGTGATCCTTCCTGTACTCACCGACCTCTGAATGCCCAGTCTCCTGCAGGAAGCCCTGAAACAGGCTCTTGCATACAGCAGTCATGCCTGATTCTCCCCCAAATTTTTCTGTTTCATTTTTGGGATAGCCCTTAATGATCTTTCTTTGTCCTTCCTACTCTTATAGCATTACTCATGCACAAGCTGAAGGACACCTATGACCTCCACCACATGAGCATCCTGCAGTCCTTGCAAGAGTTTCCTCTTATCAGTTTTAACCACAATGATTTCTTCCTCATGAGGAAGTGTGAATTAATAAAGAACATATCAGAATGTCTCTCTGGGATATAATTTTGCTTATTAATTAGTTTAGAATTAGAAATAGCATCAATGAGGTTCAACTGAAACATCCCGCCGTTCTGTAACAGGAAATCCTCCCTGTCTGATGGCTGAAGCTATTGCTGAAGTCAGATAAGATGGTATCAGTCTCTTCTGGTCCTCTTAGTAGGAACTGATATAAAGATGTGAGCCAAGGGAGCCTTTTCCCATGTGCAGCAGCTCAAACATGCTACATACTCTGAAGGTGTTCAGTGAAGATGCTCACGGGCTAAACTGTTCATCTCCTTACTAGTAGAAAGCTAGCCCCTTCTTCTAGTCCTTCTTATCCTCCAGGGAAAAACGTTCCTTTTCCACCCTCATCCTTACTTGAAAAGAGACACAGACTGGAAGCTGCCAGATGGAAAACACAAGGGAAACACAAGGCATAAAATACGGTATCACATAAGACTAACAAATGGGAGAAAGAAAACATTTTTTTCATGGTGTGGTGTGATCTTGGCCAAATAATCATGGCAGGATTTGTGCAGGTTCATAACCTGCTTCAATAAACAACAGACTTTGCTCCAGAAGAGAAAATGTCCCTAATAATTAACTTTCAAGTTGCTCTGTGGGGTTTTCTGATGATCCCGTGCTGCCATTTGGCATCTCTGCATGGGACTTTCTGAGCCTGACTCACATCTCATTATAGAGTTTCCTAGCGCCACTATAATGTAATCAACTCCAATAAACTTACTCATGATTTACATCACCCCCAGCAAGAAAAGAGTTGAGTCCTCATTCTTAAGCAAAACTTATTTTTTAATTTGGCTGAATTGCGTTCAGCTTCTCTGTTAGAAACGTAGACATATGGAAAGCTAATGCAAAGATTTTATTATTACAGGGAAAGAAGCAGATTGATGACAGTTGTTTATAGAATGTTCTCTTCAATATGAACACTACTAACACTGCACAAGAAAGACATGCACAAATCCATATGAAAATTATCTACATACATGCACAAATCCCTGCATTTCCACACTGACAGAACCATTGCACTTTCAAACTCTTGAATGCTTTTTATGAGTCTTTAAATATCCCATTTCCCTTTATTTTTAACCCAGTGTCCACATAAATATGCTTTTCTCCTTGCCATATTTAACAGTCTTTAAAAAACCCACACAATTTAAAAGAAGACATTATAAGAAAGCATTGATCTTTCTGCAGCATCAGGGAGAACAGCAGGAATGGTGCAACAGCACTAGCCAGCAGAGATGTTCTGCCTAACTTAGGACAATTCTGCACAATGTCCCGTGCTAATGTCCTCCCCAGCCAGGCAGGACCTTCCCCTAAGTGCTATTCCACACCCCAGATTTCCATGGGAAGGGGTGTGCCCCAAGCCCAGGCCCCACCAGGCTCTGCTGCCCCAGCAGCCTGACCTGCACCTTAAGCTGGCTCTGCAGGGACTCTGTGCCTCCAGAGCACAGCTCTTCCTACCTGGTGAGGATTAAAATACTTAGGACTGTCAAGTATTCAGAAAAATGAGCATTCAGTCTCCAGAAGACTGGGTGTTCATTTCTCCTATAAATTTGACCTGGTCTCTGAGAAGACACATACTGAGTTGGGCTGGCCCCTAACTCTGGCTTTATGTGAGAGGCAGGTGCCTGACATGAATTAAATTTGCTTGGTTTTACAGCAATCACATTTGAACCTAGACCAACAGCGTAGGAACAAGCTCCCTGGTTTCCTCCCTGGCTCAGTTGTTTATGCATTTTCTGCCTCGTGTCTCCAAAAAGAGTAACCAGCTTCAAGTGCACTTGCACAGGCATTATGAATAGGAATAACGCCTTAAGCAGCTGCTAGTCATTCAATTCTTGGAGGATTATGAGTCTCTCTCCAGTGATCTCTGCTTTAACCTACCCATAAAACCAGCTGTGCATTAGCCCTCCCCATTTACGGTCACTGACACTTCTCGGGTAGTGTTTAGATCTAAACCCAGGTTGTATAAACAGCACAAGGCAGGCTGCATTGTGATTTCTTTCATTCACACAAGCCCCAGCTTCTTTCTTTTCATAATTTAAAAAAAAAAAGGCTCTCCATTATTTCATCCTTATTTGCTTTTCAAATAAGAAGGCAAGGCACTTCTAGCACAGAAGGAGATCTGCACTGGGAAAGATTAAGAGGGATAATAAGCACAAAGGCCACTTATGCACCCACGACCCAAGGTGATGGGACAGAAGCAGGAGGAGGAAATGGGAAATTTCAGATGCTAAACTTTGTGCCTTATAACTGATGCTGCTGGTCCTGCTTGCCTCCAGCTTGGCTTCTGTTCCCCTTCATTACATCTGCTGAAACAGCACTTGGGAGCTGCTGTCTGATGCAAGTATTGCAGCCTGTGGTTCAACTGATGCTTAAAGCCTACAGATGCCATTGTCCTCTGGCTGCAGCACCCCAGCCACTACCAGGGACCTCCCAGAGACTCCTCTTTAACTTGAGAAACAGAAACCAGTCGTTTGCAGTTGAAAATGCTGGATTTTCTAGATATTTTGGTAATGACCATCCCAACAGTTTAGCCTATTTTGAGGCTTCACAATATACTCTAGAAGTCTAAGCTAAACAAACATTTAAGAGCATGACATCCTTCCATACTGGGATGGTGAGCATTGCCATTTATTTGAGGGTCCTTGGTTTTGGACTACGATACTATAAACTAATAGGGCCTTTTTTTCTGCCCTTTTAGTTTATTATTATGGGTGTTCCAGCCCAGAAGTGTCTACTTTTCAGGAACGCTGGATGTCAAGTGCTTTTAAGTCTTTCGTATTACAGTTTGGCATGCAATCATTAAACAAACACCAAAAAACAGGGTAAAAAACCCCAAAACAGAATACAACTCTGCAACACACAAGTTCTATGGAAAGGACCAACACCTAAACCCCACAATCTAAAAAATGGAAAAAGCACGTGGGGCTGCAGGAGCATGAAACCACAAGCCTTACACAGTGACTCCCAGGCTCTCACAGTTAACTGCAGGCAGGAATTCACGTCCTGCTCTGCTTAGCCAGAGCAATCTAACACTAATTCTATACCAAAGAATGCAGCCTCATCTTATACTCCTCAGTAAAAAAAAAACAAAACCACCAACAAACCAAAACAAAACAGAACATGTCTGAAATGCTTCTGCTCCTGTCTAGACTTATGCAGCCAAAGGGAGTAATTTTTCTTTTTGTCCAAGCTATGAACCATCCTGGGCAATCAAGTGATGCTAATGGTGGAGGGGGATGCAGAGCCCGCAGCAGACCCTGCAGAGTCAAGAGCTCTGTTTAAAACAGGGAGAGGTGCTCCACAGCTCCATGTTTGGTCTCAGGACACCCAGCAGGCCACCCTCTCCCACCAATGTAACTCCTTCCTTGGGGTGAAACTACAGCAGTGCTGCTTTGGCACAGAAAACATCCGAACTGGCATGAAGAGAAGCAAGCTGGCCATCCTTCCTGGCAGGGTCCGTACAACCTCACTTGATCAGGGCACATAATCTTCAAAGCTGTTGGCTTCTTCTCCAGGTTAAGTGGCTGCCCTATCCACAGGGGATGTCCAGAGAGTGGGACAAGGGATGCAGTGGCCATGTCTACCCCAAGCCCATGAAGACTCCCACTTAAGGCAAAGCATCTGAGTGGTTTAACATGTAACCTGCTTAAGCATTTACACTGGAACTGTTTCGTTATAATTGCAAACTGCTCTCAGTAAGATCAGGCTATTGGGATTAGACTGCCCAAGTGATCTTATCCATTTAACCAGCTATTAGCAAAAGCTTTAGTAAATGCAGGGCCAGAAAGCAGCCAGGCCAGCCAAGGCACAGCAGTCTCTCCATCAGAACTCACCACCCAGCACAGCAGACTGAGCGCTCAGAGTTCATTGGGACAGAGAGGCAAAGCACATATTCAAAGAAAAGCCCTTACTTTAAAATTATACTAGTAACTATTTCAATGGATATCAGAAGCTCTTTAAGAAGCTCTTTTAAGATCCAGGAGGCAGTGGGGTAGGAGGAGGGTTGAGGAAGCTTGGCAGCATGTTACAAAGCCACTATATTAAAGCCTCTTGGAGAGATGACTGGGGATTTCATATGATTTTAGGAAAACGCCTTGTAAACAGAAAATCTCAGAATAATTCAGAGATATTTGACTTAACAAACTATGTTAGTTTCAGCCCATAGTGGTAATTTCTGTGTTGATTTAGGTATAAGTGAAACCTAACATGTTCTCTAAGTATTAGCACTTCAGCAACAAAAAACAAAAAAGGGCAAAAAAAGCTCCTGTCAACGTGTACCAAATCTGGATCTCAGTTGCACAGATGCAAATGTAGAGGAAACAGTGCTGACTCTGAAGGGAACACCACTCCAGACATACGCTGGACTCAGAGATTAGCACCTGTCCTTCTAGTCCCAGCCCAATATGCAAACAAAACACAAGAAGTGGGGAAACTCCAGTGCCAAGGGCACCGAGTTATAAACCAGTGGTGTGGCTGTAGGCAGACAGGACACAGCAGCACTGCCAGCACAGAGCCAGGCACGGTGTGGAAATGGCCGAGCCTCTGCTTCCACCACCTTTTCTCCTGATGCCTGGACTCTGTCATGTCTGGATTATCAGCTCCCATGCATGATATATTTTAAGCATGGCACACCATGGCACAGCATGGCAAACATTTGAGATCCAGTCAATCCTCCTCCAGTTAGTACATGTCCAACATAAAACTACACCACTGAATTAATTAAATAACCTGAAGGAAGTTTCTAAGAGACTGTCATGCATATTAAATCAGAGCAGCAGAAGGCTTGAAAGGCTGATATTCCTGACTGTCTGATGCTTAGGCTAACATTCCTGAACTTTCCACTCATTAAAAATTGGATTTTGCCAACAAAAAAGCCTTACAGAGATAGATAGAATTCCAATATCATAAATGCTAGGCATTAAAGAGTAAAATAGAAAGTTTTAGGAATATTAGGTGTTGAATCAAAGCTAATTTTTGTATCAAGCATATCAAAAAGGATAATATCTGCTCCTTAGTAGTGTTAGTGGGAAGGGAAACAAAGAAGGACTTTCAAAGAAAAGGGATGGAGGTCCCCACTGCGCTCAGCAGAAGCTATCTCCAGGTTCTGAGAAGCCAACCTCAGCATGGCTAAAACTGTGACTTGAATGTGGAAAAAAAAAAAAAAAAAGTAATTAAAATAGTCTGTCTTAGCTGACAGCTGTAGACAGCCACCTTCCTGACAACCTCTCTGACAGCAACAGTCCACAAGCCAAGAGTAAGATGAAGGAAAGGAGTATATAAAAGTAATAGTAATTATATGATGCTCTCTGTGTTAGAAAATCTTTTTGTGATCAATAATTAATCCTGGAAGAGAAGGGAGGGTTGTTATATCTGTGTGCTCAACAAAGAGGTCAGACAGACATCTGACTCTCATCTCAGCTTCACTAAGCTAAACGAAGATCATTTCTGGAGATTTTGGTCAAGTCACACAGTGTTCACAGCAGATGTGTGGTAACATACACAGAGGTCTGCACAAGAATCCTGAACTGGGAGTTTCTGGCCCCAGTATTTAGTACCTCAGATCACACTGTACTGCTGATTTACTGGGCAGTATTGAGCTATTTTATGCTTTGGATAAAATAGATGGATGTCTCTCATTGGATACCTGGGGGTTAATCAGTGTGGGTAAGGAAATATTTACTATTGCCCCCCATGAAGGATGTTGGGCTCCTCACCGGTGAACCACAAACCACAGCTGGACTCCCAGAGCACACATTTCCCCAGACAAGGCAGCAGTGGCATGACAGACTGATGCTGACCATGCTGAGCTGCACTCTCCCAAGGGCCCAGGCAATCAAACACAGAGGACATCTGCTGTGTCGTAAGACCTCCATGTTGTGAACAAGCTCAATCCTTTGCCCTCTTCCCCTTCTCCTCCTCACTTAGCAGTTACCAAGCATTTTCTACATGCTGCCTTCATCACTTCAGCTATCATAGGGAGTTTTTCCCATGTATTGCAATTTACAACAGCAGCCAAAGTGTGTTTGAACTATTTGCACAATAATTTATAATTAAAAACAGAAAAAAATCTCAACAGTGTAGTTTTAAATTCCAACAATCTTTTTCCCTGGTAAAGTTAACAGGTAGTGCTATAAATCCTCATTTCCTTTTACACTGATAAACAACACCAGAGCCTTGCTCTATGGAACAGGAGTGCCTGGAAAATGATTGATTTTCTGTCCACATCCACCCAAAATAAGCATGGGGGCTGGCAGTGTGAGTGCAACACCTCTCTTCTGCATCAGCAGTCCAGCAAAAAGCTTCCCTGAGGCTGGCAGCTACCAGAACACAACAAAGAGCCAGAGGAACTATGCATCATGTTTGGCTGGCTGGGGATCACCAGCCAGGCTGACACTTTTACAGTTGGGTCAGCCCAGGGGAGGAAAGGGCAGGGGGAGAGGGGACACGTTCAAAGCAAGCCCCCAGCGAGCCTTAGATTCCTTCATCCAGATGCAGTTGTCTCCAAGATGTAAACAGAAGGAATTGCTGTCTTTTCTGGCTTGGCTGGTGATTTAGACACGTTATTTGACTTCAAAGCATTTCAATTGCATCGTCTGGCAACAGGTAAATCACATCCACCATGGGAAAGTCCAAAAACTGAAAAGGACAGGAGGACAGGGGGTTAATATCTGTTGGCACTGTTAGTAACACAGGGTTCCCCACTTAACCACTCTCTTCTGGTGTTTGCATCAGAATCTCTACATAGACAGACACTAATTAGCTTTGACTAATTAATGAAGAAAAAAAAATCTAATTAGCAACACTCCAAACTTTGGATGACCTCTCTTCCCAGAACTTGCTCTTGCACCCCTGAGTACTCATAAATTGCTTCCTTGGTGCAAAAGGAAAGGACAAAGACTAACAGAAGGGTGAGTGGCAATGGCAGCCATGGCTCAAAATTCAAGATTCATTTGGTAGCCTCCACCAGCAGTATGAAAAGACAGGTTGGCGATAAGAGGAACTAAGGTACCCAACAGCTGGCTCCTGCCCCATCCGTTCTGTTCTGAGGCAAGGCCACCTCCAACAAAGCCCATGAAGGACTCCACCATCCACCAACAGTTGCCACTGTGTATCCTCTTACATATTCCTGATCCTTGGGCTTATCCCACTGCCTCAGAAGATAGCAAAATAGGAATCAAGACACAGGTAAATAACAAGCCAAAGTCAAGGTCTCCTGCTCTGGCAGCAGGAGGCACCAGGTGCACTCTGCTCTGGAAAGCAGGATCCTTCCTGGTGGGACTCAGCAAAGTGAACACTCCAGAACACACGATCCACCTTGCCTGACAGCCACGTGAGATTTGTGTTTTGAGAGGAGAGTTCAGTGGTCTGAGAGCAGCAGTGACAAGAAGCACAAATGTTCTTATTATAAATTTGGGATAAAAGTGAAGCATTTACTTAGACATCAAAGTCTGAGCTATTCTTCCCTAAAATTTCCTCAGTAAAATGTCTTTATTTACAGTACAGGACATTTGAAGAGCTTATATTGGCCAATAACATTGACAGTGTGATATCGGATGGTGCAAACTGAGGGCTCACTGTCCATTTGGTGAATTTAAAAATGTTTTTACTGGAATAAGCTCATTCCATCCCATTTTTTTCCCCTTCCCAGCAAAACGGTATTAGCAATCTGCTTTAAATCTCCATTTCCTGGCTGAATTAAAAGTCAAAATTACTGAGAAATGCATATGTTTAGAAGACTTCAGCTTCATGACTCTCAGCTAAAATAAATTTGAAGACATGATTAACATTGAAGGCATTGATCTATTTAGCTAGTAAAACGATGGTTTAATATACCCAGGACAAACAGTAATTCATGTGCAAACATATTTGAATTGAAAAATGAAAGTAAACCATGAATTATTCCTCTATCTATCATATTTATAAAAGCTGCTATGGCCTTTTCTAGCTGGCTAAATCATAACATCATCCCTAGAAATACTAAGCAATATATCCAATAGTTCCTTCCATTTTGTTGTGGCATATTTTTTACTTTCTGGTTTTTTTTAGAATTTGCTCTCTCAATTTACCCTTTATTTCATTAAAATTGCATGTTAGATATCTGTTTCCCCTACTGTTCATAAAGATGCAGTTAAAACTACCACAACTAAGAAAGAAAAATATTTTGCCTTTTTTTACCCTGTTTATTTTGTATATTCTAAGCCTCTCAGTTTCTTCTGAGTATCTGTCAGTTTCTTTGTTGTCTGAGTGTGTTGTCTTTAACATAGCAACAGAAGAAAGAGCAGGGATAAAGAGGAAAAAAACCTCTCCACATGGGAAAATATGAGCTACTCTCAAATCCGAAGAACTGAGGACACTCAGAAGAGCTAACTAACAAGCTAAATAATACACTTTGGAAGTAAACATTGATGCACAAATACCAGAACCAGAAATGAGAATCTGAAGGTCACGGCAATTCACAACACAAACATGAATCAACAAGTTATGCTGCTACAAAAAAAACCCAAAATCTTGAGTTTTAGGAAGAGAAATGGCATACATAAAAAATGGGAGGTAATTGCTCTGTTTATTCAGCCTTTGTGAGACCTCGGTCGCATTCCTGTGTCCAGGCTCAGACAATGCATTAATACAGATACAGCAGCAGACAAATTTAAAACAGCCCAGATCCTGAACAGGGTAGCAAAAGTCAGGAGAGATTTAACCAGTGACTAAAGGATAATAGAATTAGTTGTACAAAGTAAAAAATAAGAGAGGGTTACAAAATAAAAGCGTAAAAAGTTAAGCTAAAAAATAATTAAAATTAGAAAACAAAGTTGAAGATTACTATGATCAATGGTGAATGGACAAAATACCTCCAGTTGCAAGAAAATGCATTTCAGTTGGGTATCAAGTGAAAAAACATCAATGTCCAAGACTGGAAGAAAGATTAACTTCATGGAATTTTACAACAGCAGCTTAGACAAATGAGATCAGGGCAAGACTTTTTCTTGTCCCAGTGCCAGAAACTAGATAATTTCTTGCAAATGTGTATCATTGTTTGGGATTCTTAGGGAATCCTGCTCCATGCCTGAAGCTGAGGATGGAACAGAAATACAGGTAGCAATAACCTGGGACAGAACAAACAAATAAACAAGCAAATAGAAATGAATCACTCCTATCCAGCACCTCCTTAGATATTGGGGAGGATAACAGTTTGACAAGAGACACTCATTGCATCTCCATTTCACTGACATTACCCTGTGCCAAGATCCTTGATGTTCATTTTCACACTGCAAAAAATTTATTCCTATATTTAGCTAAACATTCAACCCTGACAAAATAAACGTTTCATCAGCAGCCTTGATTAGCAAGGATGGAAGAGCACGGATCTCTGCCGCAGTTATATTTCTGCTCCCACAAATATTCCCCCAACCACACTGCAGGGAGGTTGTGTGACAGGCCTAGGCTTGCTTCATGGACCAGAAGCAAGTGCAGGAAGTCAGAGATTCCCACCCTGTGTCTGGATGGCACTGCCAGGCACCTTCCCTGTGCCCTGTGCTGGCACAGGCTCAGAGCTTCAGCACTGCCCAAGAACCGCTCCTGCCACACCTGACTCCTCCGCAGAGCCCGGATAAAATACCCAATTCATTATGTCCACTCCTTTCCCGGAGGTGATTCAAATAAAAAAGCTGTTCTGGCAGAAAAGCTGAGGAAATGAAACACGAGGGAGACGGGGAAAAAGGAGGAGAAAAATAGAAATCAAGAATAGAAAAAAGCACTCAACCAGGTGGATGGAATGAGTCCAGAATTACTTACAGCTCTGGAGCTGAAAGAAAAAAGAAGAAAATGAACACCTGGGCACATTGTGAGATTAAAAGTGTATTTAGTATGTGTGTCCCAAAAAGGGCAAGTCATAGATCTGAACCATGGGCTGAAAAAAGAAACTGTCTTTCCCACAAAGACAGAATCTCAGCATTTAAGTTCTGGAAAGAGTAAGTATTTATTCATAAAGATAGCTTTCTCTTTTCCTGCCAAAAGTAATGAAGATCATACTCAAAATCTACCACCTGCACTTGATTACCAGTTATTTAACCACAATAAAAATATTTTAAAAATGTAAATGAAATACACTGATGGACAGAAATGCCAGTTCCCCATGAAATTCCTTCCGTAAAGCTGGGATTGCCACGGGCTATAATTAAAAAATTGTCAGTGTCTGAGGCACCAAGTATTTTCCCATAGAAAGATCCAAGATTTGTATGCTCTGTGGCAAATGTTAACATGGGCACTGGCACTGGGAAGGTACAAGCTGGGAACAGCTAAATGAAGGCTGATTC
This sequence comes from Zosterops lateralis, assembly GCF_965231275.1. NCBI lineage: Eukaryota > Metazoa > Chordata > Aves > Passeriformes > Zosteropidae > Zosterops > Zosterops lateralis. Next base: position 146,723,366 of record NC_139762.1, read on the forward strand.
ACTGGTACTTCTGTAGTACTTCAAAAGTATTAAAGCACCTCTTGTTCTCACTGTTTCTCCTTTTTGCTGTTTTTACGCAACAGAAGTGTTCAGAAGTACTGATCCTACATGGCTAACTCAAACAAGAAATTACCAAACTACATCTAAACCGAATCTGCTAAACTGAATCAAATCTCTTCCTTTCTTTGTCTACTGGGAGACCTTCCAGTGCAACTCATGTTGACTTACTGTAACACTTGCCCTTACCAAATGCCTTCCAGTTTTCAAAGGGAAAAAAAAAAGATAAATGCACAAGCACATGGAGTTCATTCTGGTGCTCTAGACAAGGAGGTAAAGAAAGATGTTTAGCAATGCCAAACACCAGGGCACTGCCTCCCAACATCTCCAGCCCAAAAGCTTTTCCATGTGGCTGAGCTTCAGCTCCGCAGCAAACACCCAACAGGCGGGTTCCACGGGTTCCCCTAAGGGCAACAGCTCAGTGCAACCCCACACAGACCCACAGAGTCACTCTGAGGAGCATGATGGATGTTCTCCTGAACAATCTTTCACCCAGGAAGGATTTTCTCCCCGTTTTTGGCAGTTATGCTATAAAAGGAGTTTGAAGTGATTTGTTTTAGACAGTTAGATATGGGTGGTTGCAGAGGTAAATGGGCCACTCCCTCATCTAAGCCAGCAACTTGAAAACATCCCTTAAAAAAGAGTATAATCTGTTATTAATAAATCTTCAAAGGCTGCTGACATGCCCAAACATACAGAAAATGAAGTTTTGCAAATGACAGTGTTCAAGGCTACTGCCTGCTTACCATCCAGTCATAAACCAGTATGGAGAGCAACAGAGGGTGGCTCTTACCAAAATACAGACACTGGAAACCCTAAAACTTGATTAGTGTCCCATGCCCATTAGCTATCCCACTTCTTTTTTGTTCTGTTTTAACAGCACATTTTCCTATTTTTACAAATTTGCTTCCTGTAGCTATAGGAAAGAGCCATGCAAACAACAAGAGGAAGCTGATGACACAGGGGAAAGAGTGAAGCCGCCTAACAAAGTTGAAATAAAACATCTGGAAAACAGTGATTTCTTTCCTCTAAATACACATAGTTGCAATAAACTTCTGTAAAGGAAATGGAAAAAAAGAGAGCTAACGTAAAATAACACAAGGGTTCCTTTTTTTTCCCCTAATGTTGTTGGGTTGGCCATGCTCCTCTAAAAATGCACCCCTCCTTAATGAGGGGACCATAATCTCAGCGTTTAGAAAGGTTGCTTCTGAAGTTAGAATCTGCTCAATTCAAAACCAAAACAAACCTCTTTTTCTGGCTTGCACATATTACATCACTGAGGTAAGGGATTGGCAATATTATTAATTAACTAGTTCATTTAAGGTCTTTTAATCCCAAAGGCTACTTGCATGTAAGCTTGGCAATGGCCCTCAAGGGACAACTCACCAAGGTGGCCTATTCCAAGCAGATATTCCTTGGCATATCCTTTATGCTGACTAATATGAAACACATTTCAAAGCCTATCACCAGCCAGTGAGGGTCATTCTGGGGAGAAACAGCTTAGGCTGCACATGCTTGGATGCTGGGACTGCTCTTTTGGAGAGGCTGTCCATGGCCAGGACAAACCACTGTGAAGTGCAGGGTAAAGCAATCAGGGGAGTTGCTGTTTGACAGGAATTGGCCTATCTGCTGGGCCCAGCACTGCAAAGCCTGCTGTCATCATAAAAATGATGCAAAATCAAGCTGGTCCCATTCAGCAGGGGTGGGCCAGGGCAGGAGCTGGGTTACGGGCAAGGGAATCTATAGGTACAACGTCACTATTGGTAGACACCTTTAGGCACAATGACACCGTTTATCACATTTCCTTTTTTTATGCCAGATCTCTCAGCAGGGTTCATGGGAAGATTATTTATAAAGTCCTCTTTTCAATCAGGTATAGTTTGAATATTACAAGACGTATTAATTACCATTGCTGCACAAGAGCAACTGAAGAAGTAAAATGTTTTTCATTTGCATGGACTCAGAGTATTTGTTTAAAATGTTCTCAGTATCATTAGGATCTAATCAAAACAGAGTGAATGATAGTTATGCAGGAAATACAAAAAAAATTACCTGCTGCTTAAGTATCCAGTTTCCTAATAATATTGCAATAACGTCTTGACAGATAATTGGCTTCCCAGTTATAATGGAATTCCTTATGTAGGTTGCTAAAATTACCAATTGGTATTTTTAAAAGACAAGGGAAGGTTGGCAAGGAAATGGTAACCGTCTCCAGTATGGAGAGATTTAATCAGGAAGATAAGTAAAGATAATATCACCTGACTTATTTTGAAAAATAAAAATTATTGAAGTAAGTTTTATTGAAAGCTTCAACCCTTCTGGAAAATTATACAAATGCCATTTTAAATTAAAATTTAGAATAAATTGATTCATAACTGCTGGGTTGTTTTTAATGACCTGTTTGAAAGTCCCTGCAGGTAGAACACTTGATTTGAATTTTACAAATAAAGGTAGGAAAAGTACAAAATATTTAAACAGTTTTACTTCAAACTGTTACTAATTGTGACCTCTTCTTTCCTGTCTATCATAAAAAATGGATAAAGGGCTACATTTTCACTTCATTACTGCCTTTTTTTAATTTTTGGTTGTCTGAATCACAGGAAACTACAAAGTGTCTCAGTTTCCCAGATCCTGTGCATACAACCTTGGAAAAAGCAAAATCTTTTAAAACTTCCCCAAATGTTCTTCCGTGAACCTTGACACTGCTTTTGAATTTAAGCAAAGGATTTTATGAACTATCAAATGTTCCTATACTGTGAACACCACACAAAGCTGAAAGTGTTCCTTTGTGCAGCCTGTGCTGCTGTGGCCATCATCCTCACAGTCCCCCTCCAACATTTCCAGTCTCTGCAGACACTTCTGCAGCCTTTGATTTCAGTTGGTCAGTTCACATGCAGAAATGCATTATCAAAGTCACAAGCTGGACTGTAACTTATTTTTAAGAAGACCTTGGTCTTCTCAGCATCCTGTAATTCACAATTGCCTGGGAATATGGCTAAAAGATGCTGTCCCCAGATAAACCAAGTTACCACCTGAGACAGATATAAAATTTCCCAGGGTTTTAAAAAAAGGTATTTCAAATATTTTTGTTAATTAATCAATGCATCTTTTTTGTTTGTTCTTTAGGCAAAGAACTTCTTTAAATGATAGCTCTTTTAATACAATGGTATTACTACTTTAATAACAAAGTTAAAGCCATGACTTTAACACACATCATTAAACATTAAATATGTCTGCTTTTCTACAGAAATATTCAGGCATTGATCTAGTCTTTCCTTGAATTTTGCATTTTACCTCACCTGGGTCGTAACATTTAAAAAGCATGATTAGCAAGTGCCTTTCTGAAGACGTATCCTTTAGTAAGGTCTTTGCTTTTATGAAGTTAGCAAAGTGTGAGCAAGTCTAGAGCAGACACTTCAATGTGACCACAAGAGGGGCTGGAGATGTGTGGTGGGGAGAAGACAAGCCTACAGTGTTCTAACTTCTAGGCAATTCTCTCTGTACTATGAAAAACATATAAATGAGCTGAAACTATCTACTAGCACAGTCGAAATGGTATCAACAGTAAGTATAATTTACTAGTTGTGAGTGTTGTGCCCTTTTGAGGAACTGAAACCAAGAGATACATGCAGAGGTAATTGGTAATAGACACATGGTAATTTTTAAGTAGTGGAATTTGTTTAATGGTTTTTTAGCTAACATGCTTTGGGTAGAAACAGGTTCTAGTGACAAAATCTCACTTCCTATCTGAGCTGTGGTGTCAGGCTCTAAAGCAAAGTTTTAGTCACTCTGCACTAACAACCATATCCAAAATTCCACTTTAAACCTAAGTCCAGCTAGAGAAACCAGCTGCTCTCTGTCCCTCAAGTATTCAGAGGGTTTGAATCCAAATGTCTTGGTTCAGATCTACCCTCCTCACAAGGAGGGTAAGCCAAATAAGCCCCAACAGAATATGTATTTGCAAGTGGCCTAAGAAAAAAACATTTGCAAATGAAGGCTGTACTAACATATACAACTCAGCATTTATTTTTCTGGAGAACTTCCTACCTGATGGTTTCTGTTTATTTCATTAACACTGGTGTTTCAGGACATGTATGAAGCATTATCTTCATTTTACAGATAGGAAACAGAGATATTTTTTCAGATAAGGCATAGAAAGGTAAAGTGACTTGCCTGAGGTCACATTAAGGTTTCTGGCAGAGGCACAATCTCTCCTAATCTTCTGAACTCTAGGCCTCTGTTTTAAATTACAAGACTCCTTCAGGTTTATAGCATCTCACCCTGCCCTACTGCCAGTCGTCTGCAGTGCTGAATTTGCTCCAAGCAAAATGCATTCATTGATGAACTCTATTACTTGTTCCTAAACATTACTTATGGACTGCTACTTCAAATGAAATTCTCTGCACTGCAGTCATATTTTACCTACATGGTTATTCTAATTGAGTATTGAGCAAAGTGGCTAATTAGGAATCTTCAAGGGACTGTTTGTTTAATTTTGTTTTGGAATGTGTGCTTGCATAAATGCCATACAAGAAAAAGTCTGGAGGCCACAATCATCTGCAATGTTAAAATATTTCAGTTTCTGTGAAGTTTTTCCTCCCCCGAGGGTTCTAATTCATTTCTCCTAGTTGATAAATCAAGTCAAAAACGCCCTCCCCCCCTTGCTTTGGTGTCTAGCAGAAATATGACCCTTTTCTTGTCCAGGCATGCAGACAAGTGATGAATCAGACTTTCCCTGAGAAACTGCTGCAGTTCTTTTCCTAAGGCACATTACTGCTTGAATAACTCAGGTTTTCCTGAGCAGTGGGCCTGCTTAAGCAGCCTTTATTTACATGAAGAGAACACAAGAGGTACGGTCTGAGTTGGATCTGGAGAAGGTTATCGAGTGCCATCCAGATAAGCTCTCCAGAACACCAAGAGTCTTACATGGTGCTTTGCTATGTCCCTGTGCCACTCCTGTCTGAGAGCTGAGATAGTGCCAGAGGTTTCAGCTGCTTGCCGCAATCCCAGCCTATTCTCTGCCATTCCCTGAGGAGCCTTTAGGCACTCTGGGCACACCAAAAATACCTGTGATGAATGCCAAACATGACTTACCACTACCAGTAACACACATGAATATCCCTACCTCCTTAAAGTGTTAAAAGAAGTTTTAACTTGAGTCATTAGCATAACTCGTTATGATCTAAATCACAAGTATTTCAAAATATTTCCAACTCATTAGAGCCCTAGAGCAAGTGGATTTCCCCAGAAAATTGTTTCTTCCTCTTCGGAATGGAACAGGGCCAATTTCTTTCCTGCCCTACAGCAAAAAGACAGAAGTTGATCCAAAGAACAGAAGAGATGCAGATTATTTAGAAATGTGAAGGTAAATCTGCTATAGCTTTAAATATGTAACTGCTCCTTTGATTATCCAGGCTTTCTATGTATCAAGGTAAGCCCATGCTCTTCCTTAGTATGACATTCAACACTGTGGTTACTAAAACCTTTTGCTCACACTGTTAGGTATAAACATGACTGAATCAAGAAAATACAAGTCTGGTCAATGTTCAGGCAATAATGAATTAATTTGTTCCCATAGTGCTCATGCAGCATTCATGAACACTCCCGTTCTACAGAAGAAATTACTTCTGTAGAAAGACAAGGTGTACAAGCTCGTTTCCTACAGGTTGTCAACCAGTCACATAAGAAATTTGGAGTATGGTCATTTTATTTCTTTTACCCTGAGGCTTGCAACAACTAAGTGCAATGATTTGGGTTTCCCTACCCACTTCATTTTCTGCAATCTTTAACTCCAGGTACAAACACAGCTGCACTGAACTGACAAGCAAGCAACTTTCACACTGTAATTCAATCAAGACAGGATCTCACTTTCTCTTATTTGGTAAGGCACTGGTCAGAAAGAAAAAGAAACACTTGCTCCCAACAAACCATTGTATGACATGGCAAGGAATCAGTCCAGCTAGGGCAGGACCTGAAAATGACATGCAGCTCAAACTGTATTTCTCTCACTAGCTCTAAAAGTAGAGAGAAGGCTGTGGGTCATCTTTTATCTTGCAGTTACTGTTTGGAGAGGGTGTTCTTTTTTTCATTTTCTTTGAAATGAGAGTAAGCTAAAAACTGACAAATGCACCAACTACTTGGAAGAGGCTGGAAAAAAGCAAAAAAAGTAAAGCACAGAGAATCCATTCCTATCCATACTGTCTTGCAGCTTGTCAGGGTACTTTGAACTTTGTTTGTAGCATATGGTTTGCTACAGTATATGTGCCATAGGGGAACAGTAGGCCAACAGTAAATAAAAGTCCTCCTAAAGCAATAACCTTGTGTATGTTGGACCTTCCTATACACTGCTTCCAATTGCTCCCAAATCTCTTCTTACTGGATCATGTGTACTTAGCTTTGTATGTTTTCCCAAACTGCTTTGAAATACTTAAAGAATGGGATTAAGGAGCAAAAACTATGTGCACTGGAAATAAAATGCACCCCATGGATTTACAGATGTTAACTGCTAATCAGTTGTGCAGGGCACCAATATTTAAGAAATTTGGTGTATCAAACATGGCAAGCCCTATAACATGAAACAGACTACCAGTCTTGAAACATTTTTCTACAGCCTGGCTCCCATTTCTTCCTTCTGAGTAGACACTAAACAGACTTTTTTCATCTCCCAAGAGCTGTGCAATAGAGTGCTGCAGAATACATTCAAATGATTGTTTATTTGGATCACTATAATCCAGACCAATTTACACAAGAAGGGTCCCCATGTATGTGGGCTTGTTTCAGTTCATTCCTACTTCACACTTACACCAGGACTCCCCAAGCTCCCTGAGTTAACGCACGTTTGAGAGATGAATCAGTAACTGAAACCTAATACAAAGTTTGCAAGCAAAAAGCAGCACAGCTGTAATGCACAGACCCCCACTGTGCAAATGATTCCAGCTTCCTCTCTAAAATAGCTTCAAGCATTTTATTAATTCAGAGAAGGTCAGACATACATATCAACATCCACTGGTTTCAAGAGTTTGTGCTGCATGTTGTGAGATCACTGGGTACAGAAACTGGCCAGCCAGGTATGTCTGAGCAATGAATACCCTCCATGTGGCTGAGACCCAAATACAAAGCCTCAAAGTAAACAGAGCCTCTGCAGCACAGTAACTGAAAGCTTTTGGGAAAGGCAGGGAGCTGACACTCAGGATGATAACTGGGAGAAATCAGCTGGGATGTGTATGTAAAGCAGTGCACTATCTTGTCTCGATAAGGCTTCTGTTATTCACCCCTGCTCTCAAACTGCTACTCCACATCCCCCACACAATTTCAAGGAAATTACTGAACTTACACACTCACAGTGGCACTCTAAACGTGGCAGAAGCAGCCTGGCCAAAGTTGCAGCTCGCCATTTTACAAACCCCTCCACCATCACTGTCTTGTAAAAAGTCATGGATTTGGGCATCCACGCTGCTTTCAAGTGCAGCACCCCACACCTGACAGGACTGCTCCTCACAGCTCAGGGAGTCAATCACACTGTACCCAACTGTACAAGATGACTACAGATGACTGGAAAGATAAAGATTCCAGGTGCTTATTAAAGAGGCCGAGTTAATTAAGTAACACTGAACACTGATTGTGCTGAGCTTTGCCCTCCCTCCACTAGCTGAGCCAGGCTGACAGAGGTCTAGGGGGATGTTAAACTTCCTACCTACTTAATATCAACTAACTTGAAAAATTAATCAAGGAAATTCACATTAATACAACTGACAGGCAAATGTAATTACACTGTGCATAACATTTAATTCAATATGGTTACTGAGCCTAAAAAGCACATTACTTTCTTTATGAGATTGCTTTGCTATTTATTAGGGAAAAGGTCTTTGTAAAATGACTCTTTATTCAGCTGCACAGAAGAAAGAGAGATCTGGGAGCTACTCCCATGGCATGGAAATTGCTTTATTCCCTTCAGCTAGATTCGCTAAAAATGAGATGTAAATCAAGACCAGAATTGCACTCCTGGTCTTCCACTTCTTTAGAGTAACTTCAGGGTGACCACTGTGGAAATCCAGCTTGACCTGCTGCCTTCCTGTTCCTCCAAACCTTCACACAACTCCCACATACATTCCAAATTGCTGTTTATCTTCTTGTTTTAAAAATACTTATTTTTTTTCCCTTGCCCAATAAATGTCTTGTTCAACTCTAGGTTTTAAAACTATCAGATGGCAGAGTTTAGTTTTCTTGCTTCTTGGGAAAGGAATGAGCAACAGTGGTGACAGAAGAGTCACCTACTTGTAGACCTCAGCAGAACTCACTAATGCGTTTTAAATTAATTTGAAAGGCTGTCTTGGCACAAAAAGGTCAGACCTTCCTCTTTTAATTAAAACTTAAAACAAAAAAAAGCAGGGTGAAATTATACCTTAATCTCCTTCTCTGGTCAAACCACATAGCTTTACTCACAGCTAGCAAGTGGACTTTTCTTTAAAGTTCTGCCCTTCACTCATAAACAAAACCAGCCAGAGCTCTGTCTCATTATAGCCTGCACAGACACATGGTCCTGCTGTGAGGGCAGCCCCATGCAGAGAGCTGCACAACAGCAGAAGGAGCAGTTGTCTGCTACTTTCTTATTATAACAGAGCTCCTGTTCATACAGTGCTTAGAAATTCCAGTTTTAAGCCCTGTTCCAATGGTTTGTAAATCTGGATGGGGAAATTTGTTATGGATTGAATCACCACACACCAAGCTCTGCTTGTGCAGCAATACGTGGTCCCCCATAATGGACACTTAGGATCAGGGCACTGGCTCCCAAAAGCCATCCCTTCCATCTTGTCACCTCTGCTCTCATGCAAAAGGACTTTGGTTTCCAGTTTCAACAGCAAACCACAGTGTTCTTATCTCTCTGCTACAAGAAACATGGCATGAGGAAACACTGGAAGTGCAGATCTCTCATTTGCTCTTTGGTGTCAGATTTGGGGAAAACATGGCAAATTTTGAAAGTATTGTGAACAGAAACCTAACAGTTAATAAAGACCTTCCTTCCACTAGCCCATTTGGTCCTAGCCTAGCTACACTTTTACAGCTGTCTTAATGAAGTTACAACTATCTTGATACAATCCAGAAAAAAAAAACAGTTTTGAACCCCAAAGTAACAATTATAAAATTTAATAGACATGTGACAGATATGCCAAAACACACACCAGGACAAACACCCTTTCTTAAGCTGCAGATCAAATGCTGCAGAAGGCCCGTCAGTCAGCTGCTGCTGAGTGTGACAGCCCTGAAATTTGTGTGGCAGTGAAAACAGATAAATAATTGGAATGAAAGTGTGGATTGCCCATAGCTAAGATAAGGGAGGTGCTCAGCGTGGCTGCTGATTTGGTTGATGGCCCCTGCACTCCTGTGGCTGGGATGTAAGCAGGGAGCTGGTGAGGATGTGGGAAGGCTATTGCTGTGGGTGCTGGCAGCATCCACAGCTTCTCAAGAGGCAATGCTCAGTACAGGGAACCATCTGCCTGCAGCTGCTCTGCACAGGAGCTGGTGACCACCTTAAAAACAATCCTCCAGAGCATCCAACCTACCCACTGACTGCTCTTCCCAGCTGATGGCTGGGAGAGAAACAGAGTCTTCCTTTCTCTCCCTTTCACGAGGCACACACACACACACACTCACAGCACCATGCCCACTCCTCCAGCTGGGGCAGGGGTCCACAGGCTGTGTCCAGGGTGCATGGCAGCCTGGCAGCTGGCTGCTCGCCCCTGACACAGCCAAGATCTCCACCTGGGGAATGACCAACTCCAGTGGCCCTCAGTGATCAGTCTGTGTGATCAGTTATCAAGAAGCTGTATAAAACACGAGCCAGGTAAAGGACATGTGAGACCCCCTGGGTTCAGGCTCTCCAGCTCCCAGGGCTGGCCTCAGTGCCCAGGCGAGAGGGGCTGAGCACAGCGAGGAGCTCCTGGCCTGCCCTTGCCCCAGCCCCTCATTCACCTCAGGCACTCCATTGTAGCGCCAGCCTTCTCTTCAAATGGCCTTTGGCAGGCTGAGGGGCCCAGGGGACAATCAGAGCAGGAGGCATGGCCAGCCCCAAGCTGCAAAAGCTGCTCCTGGGTGCTTTGGGGCTGTGTGAGGGAAGGGTGCTGTCAATGCAATACCCGCCCTGTTGCTTGGGAACTTCCCAAACATGAAGAAGAGCCAGATGCTCTGCTGGCAGGCGCTGCACAAGAGGATACACATACACTGGTGCCGGGGAGCCTGCAAATATAACCAGGAGGGTTCGCATTTGGAAAAGTATGAAGTGACCCAACTTGAAAAAAATTTTAAGAATCCCTAAAAATCTACTTCAAGTCCAAGCCTTTCAGTTCCACACTCAGGGCCATTTTTCAGCTAGCTGTCACTTTTCACTTCAAAGGTTATTCCTTAAAGCTAAATAAAATATTTATGTTATTCAGTACAAGGCATGAAAAATTTCTGGGTTGCTCATTTCTGCACATGGATTTGAAACCTGCCTGTAATTTCCCTTCTGTTGTTTGCAGGCTTAGCTGCAAATATTAAGTGTTCATTATCACTAAAACTGAAAAAAACAAGGTCAAACCCGGATATTAAGTGCTAGGTCATTTCCTACCTCAGTGACAGATCTTCCACAAAATGCTTGCTATCAGATCAAATAAATTAGATTTTTTTTCCTTTCTGTATCAAGTTATCAACAGCTTACTCACTAGTTATCATGAGGTAGATTCCTACCCCGCAGGGAACCCTGCACAGGTTGCAAACTGCCAGACCCCTATTCACTCACACACACACAGAAAATGCAAATACCAGTGCTCTACTTATGAAACTGATTCTGTTTTATTTATTTATATCAATATATCAAACCTACCCAATTTTATTTTCTTCAACCTACTCAATTAACAGCTCATGGCATATATTGTGTAAATAAATCTCGTAATATTGCCATTCCACTTTTGTTTGTTTAAACACCCAGCTTCAGCAGCTCACAAATCAGAAATGAAAAAGCAGGTTTACTCATCCCTGAGCAAATTTAACTCCTGCTAAATTCAGTGTTATTTTCCTTCGAATTTCATTTAGGCTAAGTGAAAGTCTAAGGCTTTCTTACTCCTAAGTAAAACTAAACCTATAGTTTTCACCAAACTGAAAGGAAAAGGCTCCATAAAAACACTATCATTATGGATCTACTCCCTGTGTGTTTGTAAGCAAAAACCAACCTTTGTAAAGGCCAACTTTTCCTTTTAGTTTTGCATGAGTAAATTTAATGCTGTTCTACTGACCTCCCTTCAATTTTTCTATTTTAACTTGGCTTAGGCGAGTTTGAGTCACTTGGATGAGACCATAGTATCCTGAGAGACACAGAATTTAGTTTTTGCAAATATTGGCTTTAGCAGAGTAGGTGCTGGTATCCAGCACGTAAGAGGCATCATTGAAGCATTATAAATGTTTAAAACAAAGGTCACTAAGGTATTTTATTACCTTCAGTATAAAGAGCCAAAATACACCTTCAACCTGTATGAGATGAGAGGTAAATTCCTCCCTGTATATGTGAACTATCATCCCTGCCACAGCAAGCATGGAACTAAGAGATACTTAATGAACCAAAACCCCAATCTAAAGTACAAAGGAAAACGAAACTTCCATTTTGAGGGAGTGTAATAATCAAACATACTTCAAATGCAACACACAACATGTGCAGGCCAACTTTAAGGACAAAGGCTGCACTCACATGAGCTATGGCAGCAAGGTGCCCATGTGTTCTCAGACCCTGAGGACACAAACGAGTTTCACCCCAGGCAGACCTGCATCCAAACACATCTGGAGGCATCATCCAGCTTCTTAAAATGTACAACGTCATCTTAAAAATAACCCACTTGGTGTGATGATACGTGTGTGGGGCCATCACTGCTTAACACCCAACAGGCAGAAGAATAGCCCCACCTAAAATCTTTGGAAGAAGGCCCAATTTTAAGTTGTTTTCATCTTGACAGCATAAGAAACACAAATTAAGCTTAAACCAGTAAGTAAACTGTTATCACTTGGGGGATTCAAGTATTAAGAAGCTATTTAAAGCCAATTGGGAGATCAAATGTTAAATAATAATGTATTAGAACTAATAAATTAAAGATGAAATATGCTTTACAATTCGAGTCAGAACTACTACTAGCATTAATCTGAAAAATGCAACATAAGTAAGAACAACTGAGGCAGTATTAATCTCTGAATTCAGTGCTGTGACAGGGAAAAATAAAACAGAAGGGCTCCAATCTCACATGAAGTTTTACCTTGCACTGTTTTGATCTGGCAAACTTATTTTGAAGTTAGCTTGTTTTCATAGCATTTACTAAAGAATCATGACAAAGGCCAAGGTCTCCCGTTCAGCCAAAGCTTCCCAGTATCCACCAGTCCCTGCTGTCCTTGCTCTGCTGATGATTCAACCCCGTGTTCAACCTCTGCTGGCTGCACCTCCATATTAGAAGATAAGCACGCCTGCAATCTGTTCCACTTCATGCTAATTACAGGCAAATCCTGTTTAGTCTGCCCATGAAAGTAAATTGATTTGCATGGGATTATTTGCAGGAGTAAACGGGATCTAGACTGGCCCTAAGGATTTGGGTCTTTAGGGTGAGATATTGATGAATTCCCCAGTTGGATGAATTTCTAAGTGTCTTTCCCACTACATCAATACAGGTCATCAAACGTGATAGAGAGATATCCTCCCTCCACTAGTCTTCCACAATACAACCATTTTTTCTTTTTTTTTTTTTTTTTGAAAACAGCAGGGTTAGTTTACTAATGTAAATTGTGAGCTCTGCTTTCAATAACCAAGGGACCTGGTAATAGTAGATAACTGTAAATGTACATATTTATCTAAAGCTATTTCCCAAAGAGACTACCTTCTTTAATCCTGTTTTCATTTTTGAAGGAGACAGATAAAGCAATACTACAACTTGGGCCAAACCTTTCCTTGCCCCATTTACTACACTCCTTGGGGACCCATACATCTGTTTTAAATGAGGCATAGCTTATACACCTCATACATTATTAGCACAGCATTTTCTCCCTAGGCTTTCCAAGCTTTCAGCTCCCTACAGAGTTGCTGTTGACAACTTACATGCACCTACTACTTTATGGACCCTCTGGATTAGCACAAGACAATAGGTTCAAGGTAGGTAACTCCTTCCCACATAGTTGCTAGGGTGGCTCCAGCACATGGTAGTCTTCCTTCAATGGCAACCAGGCCAGACATGAGGTGAGGAGACAGCTGGAGACCTGCAATCTCTGAATTTCAACTTGTGGGAATTTTCCCATTACAGGACAGTGCTGGTGCTGGCAGAGAGGGACCATCTCTCCTGTTACACTGTGAAGCTCAAAAGTCTCAGGTCCAGGACAGCTCCATGGCTCCTCCATCTCAAAACAGGTGCCATGGATTAAACTGTTCCCTCAAAGACTAGTGTTTCTACACTGACTGTACTAGATTCATAGGTGTTAACACAGATGCTTTTCTCTTGAATATCTAAATTCGGGCAAGACTAGCCCAGCCTTGCTGTGACCCCTTCTCTCACTCAGGCCAGGCTGGGAGTTCAGCACTTTCTCACTTTATTCACTCTCAGACGCCACTCAGGTCAACTTACTGCATCAGACAGAATGGGTGGGATTTTTTTAAAACCACTTCCACGTTGACAATATTTTTACATATCCTAAATGTTGCAGCAGTTTAAAAAAATTTCCTTTGCTCCAGCTCTCATAGCTGGGTGGCTCCGTGAGTAGTTTTGGGTTTTTTTCAGAGGCTGATAACCTTCCCCTTTAAAGCTCAGCAAATGTCAGGTATTTACAGTGTCATTGCTTTTCTAAGGCCTCTCTGATACAGATACTCAACGATAACCAGGGCTCTTAGACAAATAACTGCTGGGTTTTTTTTTTTTCGTTTTTTTTTCCAGTTTGCCTGCCCTAACAGCACTTAAAAGCTTTTCAAGCAGTAAATTCCAAGTCAGCTGGAGGACAAGAGACAGAAATGCCTTAACCCAGCTCTTCTGCTCTCCTTGTGATCCTTGCTTACTCTATCCATCAGTGACCTCATGTTAACATGGCAATTTTCCTGGTTTATTTCTTGTATCCTCAGCCACCCATCTGCTGCTTAGGACAGGCAGTGCCTCTTCAGTAAGCAACTGCAGGGACACAGAAAGGCAAACCCCAGATCCCTGTCGAGACTCCAAAACTGCTAATGCACAACAGCAGCAGCTGCAGGACAACACCATACAGTCCAGACATGTGCACAGTTCCCACTCCCGGGAATGAATGAGCATAATGAAGAATTATATATGACTCTAAAATACAATCCAGTAAGCACTTCAGCCTCAAGCAGTTCAGGAGTAAGAGACAGTCACGGATCTCCTGTCTGTCAGTATCTGTGAGCAGTCTATCTACAAACTACCAAGCCTTCCTGTGAGGAGCTATCCTTTTGCCAAAGTCTCAGAAACAGTGAATCATTGAATGGTTTGGGTTGGAAGAGACCTTAAAAATCATCTGGTTCCAAGTCCCACCATGGGCTGGGACATCTTCCACTAGACCACGTTGCTCAGTGCCCCATCCAACCTGGCCTTGATGTGTTGAGTCATATGATGTTGTGAGTCATGCATTGTGCTCCTGACTCCACAGTGTCTCAATCCATGACAGATTGGGATTTGGCCCAGGAAACACACTCATTCAGTCACTTCATCCAAGATGCCCCCCTTCCAGAGAAGCTTGTCTTCACTGGTTCAGTCTGGCTAAGAAATGCCACAAGGCATTTGGCTTTGCTTAATGGTGGGTGTATCTAGAACTGGTATCACAGTCAGGAATGACAATAGAAGGCTGCAACCCCCAAACTTAGCTAATTAGAAGAATAAGACGAACTCAGCTAGATCAGGAGATCTCCTCTGTTAACTCAGTTTACTGTCTGTATTGACCAGCACAATCTGGCCAAATCCCCAGTGCAAACAAGCAGCTTCTGCCAATATCGTCACAAAGCCAAAAAGTCTTAATTTGCTACAGGAAATGTTCCTTTTACTGTATCTTGTACATCTGGCAACAGCTAAAATGCATCTAACTTAGTCAACAGTCAGATGTGATGAAACACAGCCAGCATTTTTCCACTGGTGTAACACAGAGCTCAGCAGACGAGCTGAATCCAAAATTTAAACACCACTGAACATCAGATGTTTCTACATTCATTTTCAATTAAATGTTTTTGTGCAGAGCCCAGAGAGAGAGGTTGTCTAGAAATATGCTATGTGACAGAAGATACATAAAACAAAACAAAAAAATAGAAGTACCTACACTAAGTCCAAGCTTGTGCCAGTAGCATGGCAAAGAAAATCTCTTCATCTTGCAAATCAAGTTTTCTTTGAAAATTCAAGAAGGGTTTGGGTCGGGTTTTTTTGACAGTTGCCCAATAGAAATAATGAAGTTCAATAGTTTTCCCATCTAAAACATACTTAAGCCTTCTGATCTACATGATATCAAATCCACAATATTTCTTTTGTATCAGCGTACATTTTGTACACATGCTACTTCCTTCTAGCTCTGTTGTCAGAAGGAAGAAGCATCATCTTCCTATGCTACCTACAAAACAATGGAGCAACCCGTTCTCTCATCCACCTTACCCCACTCCTCCCTCCATACACACACCCTCCACTCTGATTTCAAGTTTTCCAGGATGGAAAATTGTCCACACAGTTGCATAGAGTCATGAGGAGCAGACTGGGAAAATTTTCCTTTGCTGCTGGAAAACATGACTAACCATCATCTGAGATAGGTCCAAAACTGACTTGTTCTCCCAGCAGAACAGAGGCATTGGTTGCTAATGTGGAAAGCTCAACTCCCAGCAATCACACTTAATTTCTGACTCGTTCCTGTTGGCATCATTCATTTATTATTCTCTCCTTTCAGAAGGATCAGATCCTTCCCTGACTTCCAAATACAAAACCTTGTGAAAAAGTAACGTAGTAGCAATTGCATTATATTTTATATTCACTTTGAGAAATGGTCTCCATTTTCCTTGCTGATCAAATGCAAAGAGGAGGTGATAATATCCAGGGCAGGGAAAACAAACTGGGTCTGCAGAGAAAGCTGCCCTCCAAATAAGCTGAGCTTCATATCGAAGTTGAGGGTTTTCCTGTTCCCTCCCTTTTCGCACTTGCTTTGTGAGTCTTTATTTTGCTCTGACACTTTTCACAGGGTTGGGATCAGCTCTCAGCTCTAAGATTCACCAGTTTTCTTGTGGGAAGGATCCGTTTGGTTTAAGAGAAAGTGGGGAAGGAAGTGTTTCATTTTGCAAACACAACCTGCACACAAAGATATTTTTATTCCTTTGCTTTCCTATCAAAAAGTTTAGACCCAAAACCACTGAGCAAAAGTTTGATTTAAAATATCAAAATTAAACTGAAGGCTGCAGATAGGAGCACTCTCAGTTTTCACTGGGGGTTTAATCCTACCCACTCCCCATTGCTTTGCAATCAGCTGGGGGATGAGAAAGACACTCTGGAAGTTTTTTTTTTGTTTGTTTGTTTGTTTGTTTGTTGGGTTTTTTTGGTTGTTTTTTTTTTTTTTTTTTTTTTTTTGTTGTTGTTGTTGTTGTTTTTTTGGTTTGTTTTGTTTTGTTTTGTTTTTTGTTTTTTGTTTTGGTTGGTTTGGTTTGGTTTTTTTCTCCTGGTACACTGCAGCTGGCATCCTAGGAGTCTTGTCTGCTTCTTCCAGTCATTTCTACCTGCTGTCAGGCAGCAGCTGAAAGCAGAGGCAGGCTATGAGTATGAAGATGCCAAGGCATCCCACCCTAGGGCTGCCAGAGGGGCACAGGAATTCTCCACAGCCCCTCTCCACTTGTGCCTCCAGGGACAGCCTAATGGGGATGGCCACCAGCTGGGACCAAGGGAAGACAAAGAGAAGCTTGGCCCCAATTTTTGTCCTGCATGCATCCAACAGCACACAGAGCACAAAATCTTTCCAAATCATATTTTTTCATGCCAAAAGGAAAAGCCTGTCCAATGATGAAAACATCCTGACCTCCTCTTCCACCTCTCTTGGGGGAGAGAGCTATAAGGCTCTTGCACTTGGTGGTTGGAACAGCATAACCCTGTCCAAAAATCTCTGGGGAAAGACAAAGCAGGCAAACCAGCACGGTGCTTCATTCCAGGGCTTAACAAAAGGAGGCTCCCAGTCAGCCTGCTCTAATGAGATGCATGGCATGGGCATTTTACATCAAGTCACAGAGATTTTTCACTGCGTGTCTCCCACTCTCGCTCCAGGAGGATTCCCTGGCCCCCAAAGCCCCATGTTTGCCACAGGTTCCCTGAATGGACACCCTGGTGCTGGCTCATACAGCAGGAACACTCCCAAAGCAGCTGCTCAAAGGAGCTTCATCTGCCCAAGCTCTCTCAAACACGGGCCCAACTTCCTTTGGTCTCCTATGTGTGCCTCACAGGAGAACAGGGCAATTCGCTGAAATTATAAAACAAGCCAAAAAGCTGTCAAACCAGAGCTAAAGGCAAAGTACAAAGGGGATTAATTGCCAAACCTAAACAGCACCGATGTGCTACTGAAGTCAGCAGCAGTAGCATCTAAAAGTATTCAGCATATTTGAAGACTCCATCAACAACCTAATGCATTATTTTTTCAGTGTGGAAATGTTACTTTAATGTAATTTCCCTAGTGCATTTAAAATGATGGGATGTGTATCTTTCTTCTGATCCAAAGGAAAAATGTGGGGTTTTTACATCTCAAAGCCAGCTACAAATACCTATAACCTATGAATGCAAACCCCCTAGGAAACATAAGTAAAATCTATCTATATACTCTATTTTTTCATGCAACAGATCAGGACTGACAGAGGGCTCTAGAGCAGGAACAGGTTTTCAACTCTGGTAAAAATTGTAAGAATTGTTTAGCAAACATAGAAAAATACAAAAATTTAACCTTTTATCTGCCCTCTGCTTCTAGTGCTCCATGCATGATGCTCTGTCATAGTACAATAAAAATTTGAGTCATTTAAGTAATTTCCCCCAGAGAAAGAAAAAAACAAAGGAGTGGGAGTGAGACAGACTCACATTGACATCTGCAGGAAAGAAAGCCAAACCAAAAGCAATCTTAATTTATTTCCAATCAAACATTCTCTTTGTAAAATGGCCACATTCTGCAAGAAAGCAGCAAGATAAACTTCATTTCCAGATAAAGTAAATACCTGGTTAGAAATAGTTTGAATGAATGAACCTGGTGTAGACCATATAAATGTAATTCTCAAAGCTATTTACAACTAGACAACCATAAGGAGAGAAACTCTTCAATTGAAGAAATGAGTGACTTTCAAGCTGCATTCCCTTCTTCTGTATTTACTCCCTTCTCCTCTTCCCCAAATGCAGTAAATTCATGGAACAAAACTGTAGAAGCTGGGGAGTTTTGTTTCATTTTGTGTTTGGTTTTTGTTTCAGAGCAACCATTTCATAACCATAACTATTCACAAACATTTGCTTTTCAAACAGATGTTGCACTGTAATTGTGTCCAAATGAGCTGATTTGGGGTTTTCTGTTTGATTAGAGAACAAAACAGATAAGAGCAAAACCACTCAGGCTACGTGAAATTTGTAGGAGTTTCAATGAAGTAACTTGCAAGATTGCCTGAAAGCAACAAGACCCACCACTTGCACTTCCAAGATAAAGTCATCAACAGAAGTTTTCTACCTCCCTCCCTAGTATGTGTATCAAGAGTAGCCTCAGGCAGACCTTCTCTCTTAATCCATTAGCAGGTTGAGGTCTAACAAGAGCCTGGGGATGGAGGAGAGAAAAGAGGAGCAGGACACTGGGGACTGCAGACACACATACACAGAGGTAGGAGCTGCATGAGCCTTCCCTCCCTGAGAGCCCACACTCACCCAGCAGAGCAAAACCACATCAAGGTGATGGAATGTTACAAAAGGACCTGAAAGTACTGCCTGAAATTAGCCTTGTCATAGAAGAGGTAAGGGAAAAAACCCACCCACACATGCCAGGGTAAAACGGTCCCAGAAGGTCAAACATTGCACACAGGAAAAAAAAAAATGCTGGCTATTATGCAGTACAACATAAATTAATCGAGAGCAGGGGAAGAGCAGCTGCTATGCAGATGGCACTTTCCCCATCCTGACTGCCAAACCGGACAGCCCAGGACTCCACTTCCGTTAATCTTCCTGGGCAATGACAGGCTGCACAAGCAATTCAAACGGCCGTGCCCCAGCATCCTGGGAGGCTGTGGAAAGCCAGTGAAAAACGATGGCTCTGGGGTTAACTAAGCCACCATTCTGATGAAAAGCAGATGTCATTTAATTATTGGGGGGCTTCTACTAATTATAACCCATGGACATATATTTTATAGTACACCAAAGATCAGAATTAGCAAAAGCCCGAGGCTACTAGTACACGCAGTTCCTCCCATGCCATTAAAATTGTACAAGTGGGAAGTGCAACAGAAAGAGCCATCATTTATGTTGTTAGAGTAAGTCCTGCATCTTGTTATAAAGAACAGTGTAGCCTTAGTTCAGGCTCTTCTTGTACTTGTCTGAGAGAATTACTTTATCAAAAGCTAAAAATCACAAATTAAATCTGCATTAACCCAGAAGTTTTTTTTTTTTCCCTAGCCCTCACTCTTGTGAACGGAGTACCATTTCTGACTGAACTACAGCACAGCCTTTGGGAGATGATTTTTTTAAATTCAGTTTCACATTTTCTGCATTTAGGAGCCCCGAATTACGTAACAGGATCTCAGTCAAACATTTTTTCCCGTCTGCATAGTGATTGTAAAGGCATCTAAACCACAAGGCTTTTAAAAGCTATGAGTTCCCATTCTGCTATGTTTGGAAGAAAATTCTTTCTATGAAGAGTGAGGTAGGAGGCAATGGCAGGTAGCCAGATAAACTCCTTGCTTTGGTCCATATGCAAGCATTTCTCAGTATAAAGAAATCCTAATGACCTCAATTTCTGTGCTTAAGGTTCGCTTTTCCAAATATTTTAAACACACCACCGCCCCAAAAGCTCTTCAGATCTAATACATGCAACAATCCCAGGAAATTCCTTTTGGTTTACCCTTTGCTTACAAAGAAAGCTTCACATATGAAATTAATTTCTCTTAAATTCTTTAAACAATATGCAAGCAGCACAGGGTTCGAACACAGTGCTAATTATGGGTAGCAGGCCTTTTTCTATCTATATGGTCAGGTTAAAATTTATGGTGCAGTTTACAGACTACAAAAATTCCTGGTTTAGTAGGTAATGTTTGCGGCCCTTCCTCATGAGGATCTTGTCTACAAGCAGGGAAATACAAGGGCATTAAAATGTATATCAAGACATAAAAAGCAATATTTTAAATAATGCGTGGCAAAGGCTAAGGTAATCTCACTCCCAAGTTAAAAATGGGCACAAGCCTAATTTTCCCAGTGTTTTTATTTTCACACAAACAGTTATCTAATGAAAGCTGCATATGGGTATGAAAAGGGAGACAGCACAGAAGCCAGAGTTTGCACAGAAAGGTGACTTGCCATCTTCTGCCAGAAGAAAAATCAGCCTGACTCCTTATCAAGCATGGCAGAAACTCCCAGCTCCCTGGGTTAGTGGCAGCTGACACACCCAATAGTACTCAGCACCTCTTTCAAGTCAGGGAAAAAAGCCTGGAGAACACCTGTGCAAGTGCCTTGCCTCAAAGCCATCTTCCTGCAACTACACTCCTCTCATGCCTCTCCACCTTTAAATCAGCCCAAGATGCTGCTTTCCTGCTACACAATAAAGACCTCAAGCCTTGCATTTTGTACACTTCAGGACTGCTCCTCTGGCAGGCAGGAGATGCCAGCAGACAGCAAGTGCAAGGCTGGAGGGTCTGTCTCCCCTCCCACAAAGGCCGACCACGCACTGGCTTTCCTGCAAACCCAGCAGCAACAGCCTGGAGACCATCCTGTTCACTTTAATCCCTCGAGGAAAGACAAAATAGGATGTGCTGGGTAGCAAAGAAAGCTTTTTGTGCCACAGCTTCCTCACTTTGCATGGTTAGGGTTTACTTAAAAGGAGTGGAGGGATGGTTTGAATTCTTACATCGCTTCTCCCCCTTCCTGAGGAAGCTCTGGCGTTCTAGCCAGATGCTGGGAGCAATTCCAGCTCCATCTGTTTGAGAATTTTGAGTTGTGCAACATAAATTTTACTTTAATGTGTGGTAATAATGACCTCCAAAACCCCATCTTGCCTCATTCAAATATGTTAGCTGAAAGCCAGTTTTCACGTACATTAACACATTAAGTATTGCGGGGTGCATGTTAATGCTGTTTATGAAGATTAAGCCACACAAATTCCTATTAGGACTAATGGTGCTTTCATGACCTAATCCCAAGAAACACAAAAAACTGTATTTTTGAGCAGCTCAAATCTTACACCCATACTCCCTTTCCAAGCTTGTCTGATCATTCCCAACTTCTAACATCCATTCTCACTAGGTCTCCCAAGCTCCACAGGTTCAGGACAGGTCAAGCCTTTGGACTGAGAAGGCTTTTACAGAAGTTACAAAGTCCTACAGGAGACAGTACCAGCACTTCATTAAATTGGATTTTCCCTCATCAGGCACCAAATCAGTGTTAGGGTTTGTAAGAAAGTTTGAAAATCTTAAACTTTGCTGAGAGTGAGTCTTGGCTTTCTTACTAGACATCTGCATGGTCTGTTTTAACAAGCCAGAAACAAAAGTTGGCTGTGCTCCGTTTCTGTAGCTCTGCTTTTCCACAGCCAACCTATCCTATTTCACCTACTTTTCCAATGGCAAAAACAAGATACAAAAGCTGATGAACCCAAACGTTTTCAAATGTAAATCTCTACTCTCCTGTGAAAAAGCAGAAAGCACTGTATTCTCCTCCCACAGGATGCTCCCCCAATCTTTGTTGCTTCATTTTGACTCATATTCTAGCATATACATCTAGAGAAGCACTGAAGTGTTGCTTTCTGGGCAATGTATTATTATTGCTATACATGTTATTTGTGTTCACAAGCACACAAGAGAAAAAATTATCTCCTATTTTCCAGGTGGCACATGTTATTCAACACTTTTGCAAACATGCAGGCAAGCATCCAGCTTTGGCTAAAATCAACATTCATTCTGCAAAGATCTTTGCAGAGGTCAAGGTCTCATAAGAGAAGCTGTGTGCACTTCCCAAGTTTTGTCAGAAACCAAGGGAGGGGGCACAGCCAGGTCTTGAGGCAGGCTCATGCTGAAACTGCCATTTGCAATGAGGCAGGATTCCCAAAGGAGCAGGTTTCCTCTTCACGCTCTCTTCAACTCCTCTATCCCAAGAGAGATATTAAAACCAGACAGCTCCTTCCTCTCTCCACTCCAAGTCTCTGAGTACCCCTAAACCTGATGGCTGGGCCCTCCACATCTGTTTGCTACATGGCCACGTTCAAAGCAGCTCGGCCTCTGGCTCAGTGGAGTCAGGACTCTTATCTAGAGACTGAGATACAACAGGTTTCGTGCCATTTGTCTCATTTACAAACTCGGGTTAAAGCAGTAAGTTACACATGAGAAAATGGATTAAAACAATTATAAACTTCATTTACCAAAATAATTCAGCTCTCAAGACAGAAATAGTGTCTACGTATCCAGTTACCACAACAAGAAAAGTTGTCCCAAGGCACACAGAATGAAGTCACACATTTGGCCTTCCAAGTAAAGGAATTTTTCTCATGAACTGTCGCTGATAAATAGATAAATGAAAAAGTGGTCATGCACTCTTTTTTAATGATATTACAAAACACACCAGGTTCTATACATTGCACTAAAGCTTGCCTTTTAACTAAATCTAAATGGCAGTGAAGAAAACTAGTAGATATATAGACTTCAAAAGCACACTCTCCCAGAAAAGAATCAAAGAAACCAGTGTTATAGAAAGAGGGCATAATTGTGTGCAACACAATACTGTGCACACTGAAACCTGAACAAAATCATCAAGTAACTGGTCTTGCATTCAACAATCAGGCACAAATGTTTGTCAATGACCAGTGAGGTGATGGACACAAAATGCTTGTAATACATGCAAGAGACTACCATGCCCTTGAATTCAGTTTGCATTCACTATTCCTACCAACTTACACTAACCAAGAACAGAGAAAAAAATCAAATGCAAAAAAGGGAGATTCTTGTCTAAGTAACCTTCAGAGCTTAAAGTTTGATAGGAACTAAGTAAGTAAGGAAACTGGATGAACCTTGATACAGAGCAGCTGACACACAGCAGCTGAAAATATACATTGGAATAAGCCCTAAACTACATTTGCAAAGCTTGAGTTGGATGCAGTGAAATAGCAGAACCAACAATCAGGGCAGATTTGAATGCCTGCAATGAAATAAAGAACAACAGAGATAAGGCCAAAACATGATGAAATCACAACTATTTTTTTTTTTTGGGTGGGGAGCCCAGACTTTTCCCACTGGCTCTTTTCTAAAATAAATAGGAAAAACTAACTAACAGTCACACACTACAGAAAGTTCAATAAGCAAAAGGATTTAGCCATGGGTTCCACATGGTGAGTTTTAATAGCTGGCACTGGCATGCCCCAAGCTTGCCTTCTGCCAATTTTTCAACAGCTCTACACAGTCAAAGAGAAACATATTTTGGGCTTAAGAGCTTTGGAGGAGGGGAGAATTCAGACCCTCTCTTCCTTCCCACAGAATGTAACAGAAACACTTAATCTAGTTTCCTCAGTCGGGCTCTCTGCCAAAATATTTAGTCACTTTTAGTCTGTTTGCTCTTGGTACAATTAGATGTTTCTGGTTTGTCATATCCTTATCTGATTCAGCTGGTTATTTGTTCAACATGAGTGGCTGGGAATGGGGCATACTGTTTTTGTGTGCATATTCACATACACCTCTGACCATCATTCCCTGGAACACACCCCCACACTCCCACACACCAACACAGACAGATTTAGCTGACTGCCATACGGAAAAACAAGTATGCCTAAGACATCCTGTGAAAGAAGACAAGATTGGTGAGCTCCCAAGCAGTACATAAAGAGAAGTTTGGAGGCTTTTATTTCAGGAAGAGGTAAGATCATCTAGCATTCTGTTTTGGGGAATTTGTGTCAAATTGACATTCCAATTTCGGCAGCATACATAAAATTGCACAATTATTTAGCACTGTACAGGTTTTACATAACTCTTTAAGTTACTGACTCACTTCATTTTCTTTCCGACTCTAAGACAGATTAATCTGAAATGAATTAAGACAGGCAACCAGAAGTAATGCTACTGTAGCTGGTAAACATTCTTTAAACTGCTCTATCAGTAAGCTGCTTAAAAGCCTCACTATCATTGTATGCTGCATCTGCTCAATAATTACTACCTCTCAAATCAGGGATTATGACTGTGTGTTCAGTATTGCAACACAACAGGCAAAGCTGTACAGGTAGCCAGGAATCCCAAAAGCAGAAATTGGTGAAGTATTTAATTGCTCACAGATAAAATGCTGGGCCCTGGAAAGTCAGGCAATACAGCATCCAATCCCACGTACAGACAGATGCTCTGAGCCTTTAAATCAAGATTTCTATCCCATCTTAAAATAAATAAATAAATAAAGCAATTGTGTTTCATTACAAGATGTAGAAATATTTCACAAAAAGAAGGAAAAACTGCCTTAAGGATAGGGCAGTATATTGAGTATATTGCAATTACAGTTGGTAAGGTAAGCAAAAAAGGTAGCGACCAGAGCAATGTGGAGGAGGCAGGAAAGATTCCTCTCACCAAAAAAGGCTTTAAATTTCAAGACTAAAACAAGAAGCACTTTGAGAAAAGACCTGTTAATTCCTATAATTCCTACAGGACTGTGCTTCTGTCATGGTTTAGTCCTCTACACCTAAAAGATGTGTGTTTCACAAGTCCACAGCTCCAGACATGCCCAGGATAAAACATAACCTCTGCCCACAAGTACTTTACTCTAGAAAATGTTTCTGATTGCACAGAAAATGCAGCAATTGTGCATTTAGTTAGTGCTGGCAGAAAGGAAATCATCACCACCGAGTGTGAAGCACCTCCTGACAACAGATTCTGGCTCAGTGAAAAAGTGAGTATTACACAGCTGCAGTAGCTGCATTATCTGCAAATAAAAATAACCCCAAAACAAAAATTACTCTGCTTAAAAGGCATAGAACCACAGCAACGAATAAGAATAAAGTAAAATTTGTGTAATAAGAATGGGTCTGCTTCAAGTTTAAAATTAATTTTGCTAAACTTGCCAATGAAATACTTATCTCCAAAATCTTAATTCACTAATGTCTCAGTCTACAGCATAGAATCAAAGGAAGAATTAATTGGCAATGCAAAAGTTTCCAGTTTTGATTTGGTTCGTCTCCTTGAACAGTACTTTGCACATACATGTTCTAATACCTGACACGGGAGAGGCATCTGGATTTTGTTCTCAATTCCCAGCATGAATGCAAGAACACAAGACAATAGCTGCCTTCCACCTGGACACTTGCTTATATTCTGCTTATCAGATTGTTTCCCTTTAAAAGTAAAATTAAAAAAAAAAATCAGTTTAGTTATTCACATAGAAATTTTAATTATTGATGTTACTTCTAGGCTACTAGGAATTTTTGAATCTCTTGTCAGAACTGATTTATAAAAAAGTATCCAAACACCCAAAGATACTTAAGTTTACAGGGAAACAGAGCTTTAATATTAATTCTTTAGTTTCAGGTTGTCTGGTAGCACATGGACGCTTTCCTCACCGTAACTATTTTGAAAACAAATGCCACAGAGTCAAAATTTCAGGTAGAACCAGAAATACACTTAAACTGTAGTTCTGGAAGAGACTCAAAAGAAACCAAGAGAACACAATCCTACAAGCTGCTTGCTTTCAAAGCCATCACCTACAATTTAATATCAAGTAAAATTATGGCTGGCTGGCACAGTTTTCCTGAATGGGTGTGACTATAAATGCTCTATTTAACAAATAAAAAACATTAACCATGCAAAATAGGATCAATGCTTGATATAAACTTACTTAGACAATGCTCAAGGTAAAACAAAATTACAGTCTACAATGAGAATATTTAAGAGGATGATTCTTGTATGAAATTAGCCTTGTCTTACTCTTACCCCTCCTTTCACATGAATAATTAATTTGGGCTAGAGGACAAAACAATGGAAGGACTCCCATGAAGGATACCATTTTGTCATTACCCAATAATAGAGAATGTATAATTAAATACAAGTCTGAAATTAGCTCAGCCACAAGCTTTTGATCAACCCTGTAACATACTTAATACCCTCACTGCTGTTGCATGGCTTAAAAAATTTCAAAAGTGACCACCACAGAATCAGAGGAATCAAGTCAAAGGGGAACTAAGGAAATTACCCAGCTATTATTTCCAGCCTGTTTTCTGACCCAGTCTCATGCCCCTCCACGGCCAAAGTGAAGGAGGCAAGTCTGGAAGGCCCAATTCTGCAGCATGTACTGACACAGCCCAACAGCTTCAAAAATCATTTGGGGGTCACACAACCATCCTGGGGCCAAAGCAGGTCAGTGACTACGCACCCAAACACTCCCAGGGCCATGAGCAAGGATTTAAGCAGCTAAATGCCTGATTATTAAAACCACAGCGGGGACCCACATGGATGTCTGTGGATGTCACACTCACTAATAGTGCAGGGGTATTGATGCTATGAACAGAAAAACCTGCTCAGGCTCCTCAGCCATGGACCCTCGCTCAGCACAGAATACCTGGGAAATATTTCTGAAGGCTGAGAATAAACACTCACTGGCAGGCACAGTAACAGAGTATCCACTTGCTCCCCCTATCCCAAAAACTATCCACCTTCCTCATCTGTTCAAACAAAAATAAATTACCTCTATATCCCGAGAACCCGCCTTTGCAGGGCACACATCCTCCAACCCAGTAATCTGTTTTCTGTAAGTAAATCTGGTTTGCATGAATAGTCCTGATGACTTGCTATCACCAGTGAGGTGACCAATGCTGGTTTTCTACCCCAGAGAGCAGTGGCTGAGTGCTCTTCTGCATACCAGATCTGTTTTAGGCTGACATACCTCTCTGTGACAAATGGGCTGAGGACTTCAAATTACCTGGGGGGAGGGGAGAGCTTTTCCTTATCTGTGTTTTCTTAAGAAACACTATGGTTCCAAAATCCAGTAAGAAAAGTTCACTGTTATCTGAGAAGACAGAAAATGTGAATCTTCTTTTCTAATATACAACTGCAAAGTATTAGACAAAAGACAAGTAACTAATCCTTGTTTAAAATAGCTTGTTCTGTTTAAAATACAACATATTCCCTCTGGCATTCACTACCTCAAATCTCAGGGGCTTGAGGTTATTTCAGGATTTGGTAACTAACAGAATAATTGTATTACTAGGAGTTTAAGTAACAACGTCTACATTGTGTAAATATCTTCCTGTAACTGACTGGTGATAACTACATTACACATCCTCCAGAAAGCATTATATTCTGAATATTTACGAGTTTGCTTCAAAGGTTTCTGATTTTTATTTAGAGCGTTCAAAGTGTGTAGGCATAGTCAAAGCAATACATTTTAAAACCCTGTCATAAATCATTCTTCTGTAAAAGTAAACCTTCATTAAAAAGAAAGTGCTTAATTGCTGAGAACTTCCTGAATGTGAACTATCACTCTGCATACCACCCCTTGCAGCCTTCTTGTAGCAGACAGTCATTAACTTGTGGCAGGATGGACACTCACACTGCCGGAGTCATCCAGCTGTACCACCCTCAGTGACCCCGCTGATGGGTCTGAGATCCCCCAGGCAGCTCAAGCCCTCTGCAGCTGATGCAGCTGCACAGAGCATCTCCATCATCCAGGGGACCAGCCCATCCCTAGGGCTTCCGGCCTGAAATTCAGCATTTCTGCACCTGGTGACTACAAACTGAAACACTACATAACCACTAGAAGAGACCCAAGATCTAGGGCATGTTCTTCAGATCTTACATCTACCTTATTTAGTTCTTAAAGATAGATCTTACGTCTACCTCTATTAAACGTATGGATATTAACAACTGTCAACATATCAACTGTCCTAATGCAAAACAAGATCTAAGAGATTTCAAGAAGGCACAAGCTGACACTGCTATGTAAAACCAAATCCCACCCACACCACTACTTCTAAAGGCTATTTCACACCTGGATGAACCATTCACATTTTAATGTAAGTCCTCTGACTTCACAAGGGGATGCCGATTTGCCTCTCCTTTCCTTGCTGCTCTACCTGGAGAATTCCTCGTGCACACTGACACCACCCAGCAAGGGACCCAGCAAAGATCCTTTCATATGCAAGGACCCCCCAGGCCGAATCCAGGTGACACCATCCGGTTTGCCAGGAGTTTGCAAGTGAGAGTTGAAAGACAGAGATGTTGAAAACCACATGGTACGACTGAATTCAAAACTTCTGAAGGTAAGAGACAGGATCAACATACCCAGAGGGAAAAAAAAAAATCTTTAGTGGAAAAGAAATACAAAAAGATTCCTTCAAGATAGCTGAACAATAAAACAGAGAGAGGAGTATTCCTTTCTGAACCCAACAATAGTTCAAAATATGGACACTGAGTTGTGTGCATCACAGCTTTCACATCAGCCCTCTGCACCTTCACACAGGTAAATAACTCAAGAGATAAAAGAAGGTGAAGGAAGAGGAGCTATAATTATCAATAAAACTCTGATACTACTTACAGGTATTCTCAGAAGAAGTTACCTCACCCTTTCAATCTCAGCTCCCAACAAAGAACAAAACACTCTCAACCCTGAAGAGCACAGCATTGCTCTTAGCTTTCTTCACATCACATCTCGTACAACAACCCTTAACTACAGAGGCTGGAGCCATAGCTCAGGGCACAGCTTCTCTAGCTGCTGCAAAAATCGACTGATTCTCCTATGCCATGTTGATTAATATCATTTAGGAAGCTGAATTTGTAAGCATTAGAAAAATCAAATTGATTTAATCTATATTACAAAAATCTAATTGCTTTCTTTCATAAGCACTAACTGGCTTTGCTTATCCAGATTTTCCAGCAACGAAGCCTGGTCTTTTAAAAGCTGGTCACTGACTTTTGTGAGCAACATTCTTCTTGTACTGGTCAGAGACTTCGCTTAGCTTTAATCTCACTTTGCACCACGTAATTGAGAAAAAGAATATTCTGCAACAGCCCTACTCTTTGTATTATCATCTTCATGAAATTTTGCTGAGAGCTCTCTGAGCTGCTGTGATAGTCAAAACTGGAAAAACCACGCTCCAGGGCAACTTCACCATTACAAACATCCAGGGAAACTTCCAACTTCCTGTGTGGTCACAGTCCATAACACAGTGTTTGCCAGCATAAAGCACTTAGATATTTTAATATATGCTGCTATTCATGTAACACAAGATCAGGCTCAGTACGAATGTGAGAAGAACAGGGGCAGCCAAGTGGATGAACTGCTGTAGATTAAACACCATCCATGCTGCTTTGCTGGAGGGAGGACAATAAATAAAGGTAGAACTGCTGATCTCAGCTCAGTCCTTGAGGAGCTATATAAGGTCCAAGCCACAGAAAGGTACTGGCAGAAAAAAACATAAGCTACACAGACAAATTGGGTAATGTCTGCTCAAGAGAGAAATCTGGTCTTGAGCAGGGAAGGATCACAGATGTGTCACTGCTGAGAAGGAAAACCCAGTCAGGTAAAAAGATTTAGGTCTCCTATATAGCAGAACTAGGAAAATCCACGCTGGCTGACTGCCCTGCATGTGACCCGATGGTAAAAAGACTCAAATCTACTCTCCAGACAGTCAGCTCCTTACAAAGGAAACTGGAGATTAAGACTCCACTGGAAATGACCACTTTGGAGATTAATCTGTGCACTTGCACACATGTTTACACACACACACACACACACACACACACAAATGCACTGGAAATCCACTGTTGGAAACACATCTAAAGCAGGTGGAAATGCAGGATGGAGACCATTCAGGCTGTGGGGTTTAACACAGCCATAAATATTACCAGTCTCGGCTACGCCAGCACAACACAACGACCACTCATCAATATTGCTGTCAGCTCTGTGTTAGCAACAAACCACGGTCACCCCTTGCTTGCCCCTGGCCAGGAGGGACGGGCTGCAGAGGGAGCTCAGCGTGCCCGCACAGGCACAGCCCCGGACAGAGAGAGAGGAAACACTGACTGGAACCCGACACCACGGTGTCATCCAGGAATTCACTTTATAGCAGCTCTGTGATCAATTGCTGGGGCAGCCTTTTCAGGAATTATCCAGGAATGCAGAGGCAACCAGAAAGCTCCCTCTGAAGTCTCATTGTAGCAAGTGATCTGCCCAAATGCCAAGGTGGGGCTCCTGTGTCAGGCAGCCTGTCCTCAACCCCTGGCCTTGGTGGGGACTCGTGGGCAGGAGTGTGTGTACATGTCACTGGCTATCTACTGACTGCTACAGAGCTATCAGAACACTTTGTTTATGCAGCCAACCTTCCAAATAAAAAAATCAAAGAATCTCTTCTATATTAATTTTTACATTTTCATTCCAAGTTCTTCTCAAACCTCTGATGGTGAACTGACCTAGAGAGAGGGCCTTGCTCCTTCCTTTGCTGAAATGACAACTTTTAAAATGGCATCTGCAGAAAGATGTATCAAAATCAAGGTTCAGTTCAAGGGATTTTAGAAAGCTTACAGTTATTGTTCACTGTTACTTCCTTTAAAATACTCTCCACTCCCCTTTGCTTTTACATTATGTCTTCCTATAGGCTTCCTTCAATTGGCTTAGATTGTCAGAAGGAGCAAACTCTAGCACAGAATCACCCCCACTTAAATCAACAATAAAAATGTCAAAGCCATCACCTACTAATAGTTGGGGAACTTCCACTATGAACACTTATTTTTAAATTTCATTCTGACTATCCATTTTTAAAGTTTTAAAAACATTTTAATGCCCCTTTTCACAAAGCAAGTAACTTCACCAGAAGCTTCGTAAGGAGTGCTGAGTCTAGATTTCAAAGACAAAATCAAGTGGGTTTTGGTGAAAAAGACAGAGAAGCAGGATAAACATTGTGGAGAAGCAATAGAGAGCCCAGTAGAATATTTTCTTACATTCACTAAAGATTTTAATAGGTCTCACCATTGCAACTTTCCTACGAACAGACTGGTGTAATTACACACCAGCCTCTGCATGACCCGGGGGTAAGCCTGGAACACTGCACCCTATTAGATATACTGGGCTGCCATACTTTGAAGAGACAAGAAAATGAATTTTCTAGTTATTTATGTAAGCAATTCAGAAAGCACATCCACCAGTTCCTCTTAGAGAGATTTTATTTTTGTGGGGATTTTTCAAGGACAAAAGATTCAATTTCAAAACTTTACCAAGGAAAAGAAGAAAAAATGAAACCTCCATTACACTATTTTAGCAACAAGCAATGTTGCACTAATTACTATCATTGGTAACTTCTTGGTGTCCCTAGCACAAAGCAGGGCCCAGGCCACATATATGATGACAACAGCACTGACTGCTCTTCCTCAGTTCCACAGCAGTCTTGATGGATGCTGAGTTGCTGGTGCAGCATGGCATCCTCTTCTGGGCATCCAGAGCCCCTGCCTCCAGAGATAAACTCCTGCTGCAACAACCAATCAATAATGAGATTCAAGAATAGTGGACTTGTGTTTCCTTCAGGTAAATTAATGTGAGGATTCAAGTCCACAGAAACGTCTGAAAGGAAGGTAGGAGGGAAAACAACTGATAAAATACACCCTTAGAGCCTTGCAGGGTGCAGTGTACATACTCTCCCCTCAAAGATGTTGTACATCAGGCAGGGATCTCTGAACATCTGTCCTCAGGAGTTCTGGGTGACAGCCCACTACCAGGTACATGCACAGCAGCCAACTGAGCCTGACTCCACACACCCAGTGCTGGGGAGGGATGACAAGGGCACCCACAGACACAGCAGGTACACCTGATCCCTCTGCCTTTCAGGGAGTCATCCTGCACTCTCCCAGAGTAAGGGGGCTTAGCTTAACAAACAGGCACACAGTCATCAGAGCAGAGCCAGGAGAACTCTTTGCAGGGATCCAGCTCTGCCCAGAGGGGTGAAACCACAGCTGCCCACCAAGCACAGCCACGGCCATTTGTCCATCAGCCAGAGCTGACCCTGGAACGGCCTGCCAAATCCTGCAGTGCCTTCTCTGCCTTTTCCCAGAGTGCAGGAGACCCAAAGCAGGACCACGAGGCTCCTGTGCATTTTCCCTTGCTTCCCAGTTGCCTGCACTGTAATTATTGCCAGCCATGTTAGACAGATAAGTGACAGGGGCAGTGAGAGCAGCAGCGAGGTGCTGGCCTTGCTGCCTGTAATGGTGGGGTCCTTCCCTGGTGCCACTGAGGTTGGCCATTAGGGGCCTCACCTGTCACCAAGCCAGAAATCACAGAGTCACAGACTTACACATTTATAAAAGACACCATAAACAACTCCATCTCTCTGGTGACACGAAGGATGTAGTTGACAGGTCACTGGAGTGTCTGAACTAATGATGGGGAAAGCAAGGCAACGAGGAGGTGCACACTGACTTGAAAGAGAGACCAAGGGCATCTGAAAAGGTTATGTGTAGGGGGAAAAAAACCCACAGTCTTATCAGTGTTTCTCTAGAAAACACAAGTGATAAAATATGAGATGGAAACATTCAGTGTCACATTCTCAGCAGCACTGTGGCTTACTACCAAAACCACCCTGTTAAACACAATTAATGTGTTGCTATACTGAGGTATTCCTGAGCCCAAGCCAAGAATAACACAGTTGTTTGCTGAAGAGCAGACAAAGAAAGCAAAAATCTGAGAAAGAGTTAACCAAAGCTAACTGAGAGGTTTCCAAAAGGCTACTGGACAGGGTAAATGAAAGAGAACCGAAAAAAAAAATAATGTGCAGAAAAAGTGTGAGGTAGACCTGACTTCTCCTTCTCAGTATTTCCAAGGAATACCACTGGAAAGTTTTGACAATTACAAAGCACGTTAGCTAATCATGAAAATCCATCAAGTAAGTCATAAGTGACAAGGAAAGAGTACTTGACTGCTAAAATTGGATGTGTCACAAAACCTCCTGACAATCACTTACATAAATCAGAGGAACATATCCATCATTTGACACAGAAGGTGTTTCCAGAGAGTAATATTTTTATGCCAAGAACAAGAAAGTTTGTATACCTCTTTTGGAATCACACCATATTTTGATCATTACCACATCAAAGCATTTCAGTGGAAAAAAAAAAAAAAAAAGGTTTATGCTTTTGTGGTCTAAAACTCAAATATTTGTAACTGAGGCAGAGGACCTCCCTATCCACACCAAGGCAGCATGAGCAAGGCAAAGCCACATGCCATAAATGCCGACTGCCGCTTGCATGTGAGTAATGAGGAATGACAGCAAACACACATGAGCACTTTACACAGTGACACTTCGGTCCAGGAAGTAGCACCAGATTACAAATGTTAATCCTAAATGCTTTACAACATTACTGGAACAAAAGAAACAAGGCACAAGGTTTATTGCACTCTGCTTCAAGGACCTACATGTGGCATTATACCATATCAAAAGGTAAGAGCACTTAAGGAGTGCAAATGTAATTCTTTTGTTTTCAAATCTCACCTTCCGGTTTTGCATGTGAACTAGAAACGTCCTGGTTTATTTTGCAGTTGTTTTTCAGGCTTGTTTCTCTCTCTCCCCCCCATTCCAGCTATTCCAAATACAAATTGGTACATTTCACTTCTTACTACAAATACAAACCCAAGTTAAGAACTTGCTATCTGCTTGAAGCACTGTCTGGTTTTTCATTAAAGGAAACCCGGCTCACCTCCTGTGAACCTCCTGCTCTTCAGAGCTGATCCCAGCCAACAGCCAGAATTGCTGTGCTCTTTAGAGATTCGGTTGCATCCACCCCACACTGGGACTCTCTACATGCTTCCCATTAGAGCAACAAACTGACTTCCTTTTCCATAAATCCTAGAGCAGAGCAGGAAACACCACATGGACTAACATAGCTTAGGAGTTTACCAGCTTCAGCAATTCATCTTTGCGCCACTGGTTTCCCTTTGGCAAGGGGTAACACAGGAGATACAGTAAGTAGTTCTGCATATAAGGCAGCAGAAGGATGCAAAAAGCAGCAATAAAATACGTATTTCTTGATACATTATTTCAAGAAGAAATAACCTGCCATCCACAGCTTATTTTTTTCCTTCTGCAATTTTCTTTTTTGCTTCAATTCTGAGTCTTGACAGTAGCTCTCAATATCCCACCATGAATTTTACATAACAGTATGCATTGTCAACATCCTATGGAGTTTGAAGATGTCAATGATAGCTTAAAATATAGCCCACTTGTTCCCTTCTCTACCATTCCTGAAATGCTGTCAAGAGATATATTGATAATTAAATCTCTATGTATATCAAAAGATACTCCTCAGCTCAGTAAAATGCATACACTCCAGCAGCACAATTAGTCTGAGATGACATTCTAGATCTTCTAGCTAACAAGGTCAAGAGAGAAAAGATAGGAAATCACACCTATTCAACTGCAGCCTTTATTGGCATGTCTGTGAATGTTTGCCGTATTTCTTTTTTGAATTTAAAACTTGTCTTACCAGCAAAAGGAGAAAAAGATTGATTTTATAGTCCATACACTAAAAAATAGTATGTTGAAAAACAGATGCTGGAACAATATTCCACATGCCCCAGCAATTGCACAGCAGCTCTCCTCATCCTCATGCAAAAATTTCTGCACAGTTGCCAACTACTTAAAAATGAAATAAAATTACATTATCCCAATAGAAGTAAGGTATCTCCATACAATATCATGGGCAAATTACCTTGGTTACCAGAGCCACAGAGAGGTGGATATTTGAAAAACAACTTATTTTCAATTATTTTACAACAATATTTCTGACCAAATGTGCTAAGCTGAATTACTGTCTGTGCACCTGTGAGTATGTGGAAGCACAGTAAACTGCTAAAGCTCTTCAACAACAACAGCACCGCTCATGGCTACACAAAGGAAACAAAGAAGTCACTGATACTTTTACTCTACTCTGTTTATGTGACATTATTCTACAAAAGTGAGTAACTCTGAAATCCCAGTTCTTCAGATGACCTGCAGGGTATGCA
Source organism: Zosterops lateralis (assembly GCF_965231275.1). Classification (NCBI taxonomy): domain Eukaryota; kingdom Metazoa; phylum Chordata; class Aves; order Passeriformes; family Zosteropidae; genus Zosterops; species Zosterops lateralis. The sequence continues at coordinate 146,758,588 of NC_139762.1, forward strand.
GTATAATACAGCTCAGTAGTTTTGCTCTTTACCTCTCCACAGAAAGGAATTACTTTTCTCTGCACACGCTGTGATTTATAGCGCTCTGTTTTGTTTGTGCTCATAGATTCCTATTAAGGCCATTAAATCATATAGCCACTGATGGACTTCAATTAGCACTGGAAACACACAAGAAAGCTTTGTTAAAAATAAAGTTAACTGACAAAAGACATTTTCGGATCCAAGTTTTCTCACACAACAAAACAAATAACCTGATGAAACAAAATACAATGGGAAAGTAGTTGCAACCTTAACCGTGGAGAAACACCCCAGCAGTTCATAATGAGCACGGGACCGTCATTTATCCTGGAGCTCAGAAGAAGGCATTGTCCATCCTCTCCACAGCTCTTTGTTACCACCCCCATGATTGTTTGCAAGCATATTCAACCCAATTAACAGTTTTTAGTAACAAGTATCTGGCCTTTGCTAGGAAATGTAACGAACTCTTTGGAGAGAAATCAGAACCTCTCACCAAATTCCCTTTCATTGCACAACGAGTCCAACTCCCTCCCACCCCCAATTCCAGAGGATGGATTTTGTCACGGTCACTTCACTCAGGGCTGAACCCTCAGAAAGTGTGAAGAGACTCAAATGGATGGCCTAGAAAAATGTGTGTGCCAGAAATTAATTTCAAACAATATATACAGAAGAGTTTAAGTATAAAGTCAAATTCATGAAAGGCTAAGGGGTGACAAGGGGTGACAAGAACTCTAAACTCTGGCTTTTGGCACCACTGGAATCAGACAAATGAATGAGCCAAAAAGCAAAGAAGTCATTATGCATTTCTATTTAACAGTCTACTGCCAATACTATAAAATTACTGCAGTAATCTACTGCCAATACTACAAAATTTGGTGGTTCATCAAAATCCATCTTCAAGGTAACAAGAGAAAATAAATAATTAAGGTTAAATTAATGACCACAAAAACAAACTAAGAGGCATGAAACAACCTTTTTTACTGTGTTTGCTTTCTAGAAGATGTAGAACAAGACAAATTGCTTCCCAGCATCTCCAAACCAATTATCTCATGGTTTAACACCTTTACTGTACAAATGTCTGCCTAGTGATTACAACAGACTAATCTTTTGCAACAAGACAGAAATAGATTTTTTTCCTTTAAAAAGCCTCTAAAGTATCTATAGTCAAAATCATGAGATGGAAAAAAAAATAGTTTCTTGTTTCCCATTTTCTTTCCTAAAATAGCTGAGAATAATTTCTAAAATATTCGATTTTAAAAACCTTGCATCAGTTGTTTTGGTCTAAAACCACATAATGTTTTTAATTAGCACAAGAAAAATTCTTTATGTGTTTTTAAGAATAATAGATAGAATTAAATAGTAAGAAATTCACAAAAGGAACTATCAAACATTTGCACTGACAGCAAAGTACCAACTCTATAAACTCCAACCACTGGGCACAGCACTTTTCCTCTTTTGCAGCTCTGGAAGGAAGGGCTATTTTAAGCAATGGATCCCAAATTAGACAATACTAGTCCTTAGAGATATAACATGAACATCTTTAACAGCATGATCATTAATAGCAGGTTACTTTTTGAACAGCTGCCAGTGGGAGGAAGGAACTTTGTGGACTGCCAAGGAATTAAATTTGCCTGTTGGCAAGAATGCATCACTATTTGCAGGGTAAAAAATGAATGAGAAAATGTAGCCAGATCATAGCCCCTGGTCCTCAACTTAGACCTACGTAATGAGTCTAAGTTTTCTTTCTCCATCTAATCTGATAAAGCCATGGCCAGTTTAAACCTCAGGGGAAAGAACGAGTTCCAGAATAATGCAGATAAATTTTAAACTGCAGATAGAGTCAGACACTGGTGATCCAGCGATTTATAATTAGTGGTGAAGTTACGAAGAAGGAAAAACCATATATTTGTGCTAAAGTATCCATGGGGAACTTCTACATTATGGGTCTGCATTTTCCCATATAAAAGGGAAAGGAAAACAATAAGCATTTTAATTGGAATCATCCTTATTAATAAATATCCAGACTGTCTCTGACTGAAAGCAACAACCCATATTCCCATCACAAGCAGTTGCAAACTTGTGAATATCTTAATTTCCAGTTTCCTACACCAGACTTCTGGCATTTACTAAAAGTAACACAGGTTTCTACAAAGAGAACTGGCAGGCATCATGTTGCCTGGTAAAAATAAAACAAGGGATCAAGAAAGAACAATATTTTTGTTCAGAACAGCCACTTCTTTTCAGGGAGATGGCCATGCCTTCTTCTGTAAGCATGCACTTCAACAAATCTCTGCAAAGTTCAAGTAAACCAACTGACCTAATTAGCAGACCACAGACTACAGGAAACAAGGGAAAGCTTCCTTGGGAAGTGTGTCTGCCTTTCCATTGGTGCCTAGGACCACACTAGGTTTATTACTACAAAAATGTTCTACACAGAACATATTTTGACTCAGTGTCTAGGAATACAACTCTTCTCTTTCTGGCTACTTTAGTAACTTTTTAGAACTTGTAAGAAAACCAGTTCTGATGGCAGCTTTTTGGAGAGAAAAGGAACCAGGCAAAACACTGTTAAACTGGCAGGTAGGCTCCTGCACCTCCCTCCTACTTCCTTCCACCAATTTAGCACTTCCTCATTAGCAGATGGAAAGACAACAAAGATTTATTTGCTCGAAAACATCTCTCTAGTCAGCAGCAGACAGCTGCTCTCTATCTCAGGAAGCAAGCTCTATTCTGTCAGGCACATCAAATGCATTTGTCAATAGATATTTGGGCATGTTGATACCTGCTGCCTGTCTCATCCCCAGGTGGAACCTCTTCTCACACATGATGTGAAATCTCCACATACACTCACATACATACACATCCTTGATCCATCTAAGCTCAAGACACAACTCCCCTCCAATATTCTTACCCTGACATTTGACCACTACAGGAGAGAGACCAGCTATTTCAAAGCAAGATGAATCTCAAACAAGTGAAAAACACTTGAGGAAAGGCACATTTCTGGGCACAGACATGTGCCCAGAGTACTGTAATTTCAGGGGAGCACAAGATCCAGATTTGAATTTTGCAGTTTGGTGTGGCTCACTCCACCCCACCTTCTCCATCTTTTTCCACAAGCTGTAGCTTTCAATTGAGGCAGATTACAGCTAACAAAGTCATACAATTTAGCTGATCCAATAAAATGATCCAGATGGGAAAGATCCTTCCTCAAATGCCTTGTTATCTTGATTAGATAATTGAGTTTCTAAAGTTATTTCGTGCTGCTAGGAGGCAGGCACATACACATTGACTCACTGAATGACTCTGGGCAAAGTTCAGCTATCTCCTTGCACCTGCACCCAATTTAGCATGACTGTTCCTTGTTCCTTCACTACTTGCCACATCGACTCCTTGAGATTCTGCAAAATCCCAAAGTGGGGCAAAACTCTGCCTCACATGATCTCTTTAATAAAATTGATCTTTGAGAAGGTCTCCTTAGCCTTCTCTGGAGTCTTTTGTTTCAGCCCCCATACTATTCATGCCAAATAAAAGAGGCTACACATACTAACTGAGCCAAGAATGGAAAAAAAGTCCAGATGGTTTAGTAAGGAGTTTGACATGATTACAAGAAGTTTCCAAAAATTAGTAACTTTCATGGACTAAGCTGTGTCCTACATTAGCAGAATGTGTTTTCCATTATCTCCTTTGGTCTTTTGAAACCTCCCAAAAGCTCAACATTTCAGATGGCAACTTGCTTTATGTCTGTTAATTCTTGCTCCATTCTTCACAGAAAATGCTACTTTTCCTTCACAACAGACGTTTCAGAAATCTCCTTCTGTTCATTTTCTGAGAAGCTCCACACGTTCTAGATGTGAGTCTCTAAGAAAAGCTCTACTGTAAACACAGGAAGATATAACCAGCCCAGGCAAGAGGAAGGTACCTAAGATTGCCTCAAAATAAGACACAATTACAGCCACAGAGCTTATACATTGAACACATCCAGAGCTTATACATTAAAATAATCTGATGAGAGACAAAGGTGTAAAGTTCTTGACCTTGATTCAGGATGCATAGCTGGAGTGAGTCATTTAGGATGGGTCTCCTGACACATAACTTCAGACACCTGAGAGCCAGGCACTGTGAGCGCTACAGACTCTCTGAGTCAAGAAAAAGAGGTGGATTTCCTCAAAACCCAGTGTATTCCATCTGTCCATGTCCACAGTGGCATGGATGTAACCCATGTAGATACCAGCCTGAGGAGGGCAACACGAGCCTCTGGAGCTGCTCTCTTTTCACTGTGTAGAAAAGAAGGGTGGTTGCCCATCCTGGATGAGGCACTAAGGTTTCAGAAGACTAATTCAGAGCACTACAAACTCCTCTGTAGCAGTAGGTACGTTATACATCTCAGAGATGTTATATACAGACCTCACTCAGCACATCTTGTAAGAGGCTACTGGAAGAAATTACTGATGGAAGTAGCACTCCCCAGAGCACCTTACTCTTGCGACATACCAGTGGCACACAATCACCACTCGCCCAGGCCATCAGTCATATGCTGCAGCTTTAGGCTTACTTTAGATACCAGAACAGGCATAGATGAACATGTCCTATAATAGTCTGTACAGCTCACTGACCTGTTTAGCACATCTGAAAGCAGAGACTGTAGAAGCAAAACAGAAGCTGATCTTGTGATAGAAGTATAGCAGCAGGAAACAAATACTGAAAGCTGCTTCTTTACAGGCAGAGAGATACCTCCCAAAGGAAATAACTCACTTTCTTCTTCCCAGCACAAAAATGATGTGGCAGTCGTGAATGAGTAAAAAGGAGAGGAAACAACACAAAAGGAACTGAAAGCAGTCTAAAGCCCATTGTGCAAACCATGGACTTTTGACCTGAGAGCACAGTCTTGGAGAACTGCTGCCACTGAGCTAACTAAGCTGAAACAACCTGCTGTACCCAGGCCACAAGGTAACACCTCACAAAAAATGCCTGTGGAGTGAGTTTTTATGAAACAAGGTTAGCTTCACACACCATGCATGCAAAATCCAACATGCAACATCCAGTCCTCAACAGAACAGCACTACGACAGCCTGAATTTACTCAGAACACAATCACTCATTTTATTTATCAGTTCAGAGCATGCAAATCTCAAGGCACTTTGTGAACAGGCTACAACAACAATTTATGACCCACAATGATGGTTTAATATACGTTCAGAAGCTGGATACCAGCATCCTCCCAAGTGGAACTGAAATATATCAGGCCTTTATACAAACACTGAAGCAGTATTATTAGTCCAGAAATCCTGGCATAACTACTGCAGTCATTCAAAAAAACAAACAATGACAACGCAGTCTTGGCACAAAGCAGATCAAAACTGAAGTTTAGAAGAAAAACAATATATAAATACAACCAAATGGGGAAATTCAGAGGGCTGTTCCAAAGTTAAGGCTATGTGGGCCAAGGTAACACTGGGTCTATTCTGTGTTCCAAGATGTCGCCATCACTATTCCAGCATTTTAATTTTTGGACCTACTAATAAGGACTAGGCTCAAGAATGTCTTCCATCCAATAACGTGAACACTTTCTGTTCTTGGGAAGACAGGTTTTGCGGACATCCACCTGCCAGACCATATTAAGGTTTGTGAACACAGGCGCCAACAGGTAGGACCTGAAATTTAGCTTAGTGGTCTTATTTCTGAAGGTCAGTAGAGAAGTAGCGCAGAACTGCCAGAGCAGCACGAGGAGCTTGAGGGAAAGGGTCGCTCCTGGCCACAACAGTGGATCACTGCTGCCTCAATGCAGGACTCGGTGCTATTACCAGAATGGTTTTCAAATTGACTCTGCAAGAGATGGAAAGGAAGGTAAGAGCCACTGTTTTGTTTTGGACGGGTAAAGAAGCTGTGCACTGGAAAAAGGATAAACCAACACAAATATGCTGATTTTACAATGCTGAAGAAGGCCTATTACTCTGAGCACCTTCATTACAAAGGGAAACAGTGAAGGGAAAGCTGCAGAACAAACAACATGCATAAAGACTCCCCACCTGTGCCAGAGCCTTTCTGAATATATCCTTACAATCACCCTGGCTGTTCAGACACACATGTGAAAGTGCTAAAGAGTGGTCAGGGCGAAAAGGGACATCTTTCTCACCCACTGCCAGGTGGTTTTGACAACTTTCGTATTCAAATTTCCACATGGTAGAAGTCTTCAGCTTACAGGCTTCCCTTCACATACATCATCATGGAAAACAAGCTTTTGTTCACTAACACCCAAGTCACACCTCAACCACAAAGTATGACTAGAGCAAAACCATGCCCTGAGTACGCAGCCCACACTGCATTATCTCAAATCAAGTCGTCCTTTGGAGCTGGCCCTGCTGCAAAGCCACCAGATCCTCAGAGAGGGGACCAGTCTTTTACACCACTCCATTCTTTGCCTTCTGAATGGTTTCTTGTCTGTATAACCCAGGCAGCAGACAATTCCTCTGGGACACTCATGGGCAAAAATGCTGCATGACTTTATCAACTGTCTTATCAGAGAGATGGAGGGGTGAGAGGGTAGGAAGCATTGCAGAGAATTTAATAAGAAAATAAACACATAGGGGCAAAGTCAACTGCCTCTGGCAACATGGTTTTTGCCTTTCAGGTGTTAATTTAAAAAAAAACAGATGTACTAGACATATCAAGATAAACAGACACAGAAGAGAGAGGAAATGGCAAAATAAACATCTAAACAGAGGAGTTTTGGAAAGGGAATTAACTCTAACATATTGATTTCCTAATACAAATGTAAATTTTACTTGAAATTTGTTTTATTTTCTTTGCATTTTTCTAACACATATACATTACAAGCAAGTTGTTGCTGTTGGGCTTACTCAGCTATGAACACTACACTACTGCTATCAGTAAGATCAATCATGCACTAAATTGCTACTGAAAACATACTCTCTCTTCTGGCTTTATTTGTCCACATGGCTAAGCTGCTATTTTCTACTGCACATTTTTTATGTGGGGAGTAACTGCATTTTGAAGTCACCTACAACTTAACCACTGACTTCTAAACAAGGCTCAACATGAAATATTTTTTTCCTATACTATGGCGATACCAAAAACTGTGGCCAATATGAACACACAGGTTGTGGTCATGTTTCGTTTGCAACCATGCTGGTTAATCAAGGAATTCACAAGCTCTTAAATGGAACTACAATATTTTTGTCAGTTTTCACTGACCCACAATAGTCTCTTTCTTCTCTTTGGAACAGGCAGATTTCCACTACTTCTCTCACTTAGAAACGAATTAAATAATGTTTACACTTTAAAAAAAATGTATGCACAAAAAACCCCTATCAACAATCTAGCACCAACACTTGAAAATTAAAACATACTTAAATAGAAGGTTCATGAAGCCTCTGCCTGACTTTGATTTATCAGCAGCTAAAATTCTAGGAGGTACCTGGGCACCCTTTAAAGGTGCCCAGCTTGTTAAGCAGAGATGCATGAAGGGAATATGAAGCAGTAGGGTCAAGGATAACCCTGTGGCAGGTGCTTCTGATGCTACAAATACTGTTGAACCCAATGACTACCTTAAAGATATCTAGAATGGAAAATGAGTTTTCTAGCAATTGTTTGGAGGTTTGGGTTTGTACCTTTTCCCCAACAGACTGACTATAGTTCACTGCTTCTTTTGGAGATTTAAAGTAGGCCTGGAAGGCTGGGGGATAGGGAAGCAGAACTGGGGTTTGCAGGTAATTTTTACATTAAGAAAATACACAGAATCTGCTTTTCCCCACTGGGAGTCTGAAATTTTGATTTAACTGAAGATTTTGAGGTGTTCCATTTGGGTTTGCTCCTTGTGAAAGTGTATTAGATGCTGAACTTAAGTCTGCTTTATAAAAATTTAACACTCTCTCATTCAATTGTTTTCATCCTCTTACATTTTACAATTGTGGTAATAAGTTCAGCCCATCAGCATGTGCCTGCCCATTTCTAATATGTTCTCTACTAATCTCATGACACTGTCAGCAATATCATTGCAATTCTGCAGCTTATAAAAAACTCCGTGTACCGCAAAAAGAGGAAACAAAGATTGCAACCTTATACTGAGAACTGAGAAAACAAGCACACATTGCTAACCATCACTTGAGGTTTGGCTCAGCACTGGGTTAGCAAGTCTAGGGTTTGTAACACCAAGCAACACAGGACTTCATTTTCTGTGGTCTTGAAGACTCACAATTCAGAAAGTAAGATCTCTGTACTTCTTCTAATTCTCCATCTCTTTGATACCCTTATTCTAAAACTGACCTAGCCCTTATAGGTTGCATTTGGTAGCATGAAATACATTAATCCTCACCCTCAGACAGAGGAAGAAATACAAAGAGAGTAGGTTGGGGATGGTTCACAGGGCTGTATAATCCTGAGCACACCAGCTAACCTTCCCATGCTTCACTCACCACCAGCAAAGCTGGGATAATGCTCAGATACTCCAAAAGCCTGCTACAAGGCTTAATTAACCAGCATTTGGGCCTTGGCTCAAACATACTGAAGTGACCAATACGGTTACTGAATTTCTCTGAAGTTGGAAGAGGGAGGTATTTTACACTGTGTAAGGTCTCTGAGAGCACTGCTGTTGATTGGTGACAACCTGTCTGCCAAGGGAGGGTGAAAGTATCTCAGTCAGAACATACAAGTGAGCAGGACCTGCACCTGCATCACACCCAAGGGCCATCCAAGGCCCTCATCTCTACTCTGAACAGTTCCCAGAGGACAAACTGTACTGTTTTCTCTTTGCAAAAGGAAATTACAAGGGCACAAACTGAGACATCTAAATTGACAAAAATTCTCCAGCATAGCTGGGATTTGAACCCGCTTCCAATCAAAGACCTTATCTGTTAGGCAAAGCTGTCCAAGAAGATAAGCTCTGTTTCCATGTCCATGGCAAAAAAGATCTTTTATGTGGGTTTTTTCCACAATGACCTAACTCCTTCTCATTACTGTTTTCCCTGGAAACAAACATGTACTTTGCACAGTTTCCTCTGAATTCTGGGGTTTTTTGGGAGTTATCTCTCCTAAAATTAAAGAAATTTTTTTGTTTGTTTTTTTTTACTCGATTCTACATAGATCTCTCTGCTAAATGCAGAATGAAAGGCAAATAGAGTTTAATAACCATGATACTGAATAACCTTGATTTATGGATCCCAGCACCACTCTGCACAGATCTGACTGAGGAGCAGAGAAATCTTGGCCTTGTGGTTAGGCAAGGTGGCTGCTGAACAAGAAGCATGTCAGTGTGGTTTCCAGGCTTTCCAAGCTACATTCTTACTTTTTTCTCCTGCTGGGGAAATACTTCCTGAACTTCTCTGGTGAATGAACTGCATGCTATCTTTTGGACATCAGTCAGTATTCTCATGTTTCTTTTGCTAAAGAGAGCATTTATGTATGTGCTGATGTCCGTATTTTGGGGAGAAAATTATGACATATTGCATCAGAAGAAAAAACTTATCAGAAAATATATTACCAAAAGCAACTATTCTGTCAGCTGGCTTACAGTTACAAAATTGTCTCTCTGGGCATGTAAAGACCTGTTCATACTGCATGAGACACCTTACCTGAGTGATAGAAACCAGATGTAAAATCTCAGGCAGTTTCCCACAAGAAAACCTTTTATGAACATGGCCACACAGAGGATGAGCATACATTTTGTTTGACTCAGAAGAGCGTACTTCTGCTTACCTACCAGGATACCCTTTTTGGTAGCACAGAAGCTTCATCTCTGTTTGAATAACCCTGTGATCTTAATACTGCAAGGGTTCAGTGCTATCACTGTTGCAAAAGTTCTCTGCTATCACCACAGCAAGAGTTCTGTGCTGTCACTGCTGCATGGGGTCTCTGCTATCCCCTCTCTCACCACAACTGCCACTGGCTCCTGCTGCATCTCCACTGAAAGGTCAAAACGTATCAGAGATGAGTATCAAGAAAGAAACAAGCTAAAGTATTTTGAAGAACCAAGTGTGCTACACAAACAAGGCCTCAGTCTGTGATTACCACATATGGCAAAAAAGGCTGCAGCAAAACCAACAATCAACTTTGCAAGATCAGTACCCAGAGAAAATGAAAAGCCAGTTGCCTGTGAATATACAGCTCCCAAAATATATCTTTATCTTTACAGAGCAGGACAGGTGGTATTCAATCCCTAACAAGCTCATCTGCTAAGCCACAGCAAAAAAATACTAATATTCCTGACTGTTCTACCTCTTCATAAGTAATCACAACAAGAACACAGTGTTCAGAAGTGGATGAGAAATTAGAAATGGCCTGTGGCAAAGTTTTGTTCACACTGCAGTATCTGTGTAAAGTATATCTTGGAGAAGTGCTCATTTTGTGCCAAAAGTCATAGATCACATCCTTCTCATGCATCATTCAAATTTACTTCTTTTTGGAACCATTAAGTTACAAATCCATTCATAAAATTCAGCGAGAAACAGTCAATTATCTTCCTTTCTTTTTAAAATATATTAAAATTAGAATGCAAAAGTCTAATTTCACTGTGTCAAGAGTACTACTCAAAATCAAGTGCTAAATTATTACTCACTTTCAATTCATCACTGTTTTACAGAATTTACATCCATCAAATCTCAATAAAAACAACTTCACAAGGGTTGTAAACAAGGAGAGAAGTGAGAGCTGGACAAGACTATGTAATAAGAACGGCCACACAAGCCAAGCTTCTACCCTTTTTCAGGCTGTAAACCTGTGCACTTCGCACCAAAACTGAAAAGCAGAAAGTAAATATAAAAAATTTCTTCAGTTGCAATGAACTGTAGAAACAAATGTTTTCCATTCTGTAAGCTTTAAGTTCTTTCAAAATTATTTTTACTCTTATGCTCCTAAATAGGTAGGAAGCCACAATTTATTTCAGCATACACTTCTCTGCTCTTCTTGGAGGTGAAGCAAAGAAAGAAGGGATTGACAAAATGCATTTAAACCCTAAAATAATCCTTTCAAATGACATTTTGCCAGGACATTCCCTTCAATGTAACACAAAAGAATTAATGCAAATAGACTATCCTTATAAAGAAAATGAAAATGTTCCCATTTTCTTTTTGGCCCTAAAACCTTTTACCAGAACCACTGTAAAATAGTTTTATTCAGGAACATGAGCAATACACCAGACTCTTTTCTTGTTTCAGAGATACTGAAGCCCTTATTGCTCTAATCCTCCCACAAGCATCACACCACTCTCAGCCCATTCAAACCCCAACTGGGGCCAGCAGACAGGCTGGCCTGCTTCCCCCTCCCACCCCACTCTCTCTGTTCACAGCCATCTCTTCCCTCACATCAGGAGATTTTTTCCCCAAAATTAAACTCTCACGACTGGTTTCAAAGCGTCCTTTTAAAGTAAAAAGGCTTTTTAAACTAAAGCCTTTGTCCCAACAAATATATAGTGTCTAGACCACGTATTTACCAAGAAAGGCTGGACCAGATGATCCTTGAGGTCCCTTCCAACTTCTACTCTATGATTCCTACAGCACACAGACCCTTCATGGGATGCATGAGGTCAGCCTGGGGGATGCCAGCTGAAGATGGACTGGTTTTTCTCGATTTAGCACAGAGGCCTGGCAAAAAAGGCAAAGGATACTGAAAGGCAAGTGGCTGACCAAGTGAAACAAAGACACCTGACACCTCTGCTCCTTGTGATGTTCCCACGGAGGAAACTGTCACCAAAACAGGGGTCACCATGAAGCCAAGAGGCTACTTCAATTCACTTATAAAGTATTTTGACAGATACATGAGACTTAAGTGGCACCTAGGTTTCACACAACACAGAGGAAATTCAGCTTTCTACAGATTAAAACCTTTATTGGATGTTTCTCTGCATGGCCTGAAAGCATCGCTCTCCAAAATGACGACTTCTATATGACAGAATTCAGCTACTGAACAATATACCATGGCTCATCCTTAAGGCTCTGTAACATTATATCCATTACATGGTACATTTTTGAAGCAGCGTTTGCAGTTATGAGAAGCTACAATTTTCTCCATGTCTGTCAGTGAGTTGCTTTCCAATACCTGTGGCCCAGTGCAAAGGTGCAGCACTGTGGACCACTACAACATTCTCATATCATCCTTTTCATCAGGTTTCACAATCCAAAAGAACCTTGTGAAGAAGGAGAAAATAAGAAAAGAGCATCCTCACTCCTCCCTTCTCCCACGTCCTTTATAAAATTTCATTTTATTTTGCTGTCCCTTTTTTAAAAATTATTTTTATTTACTTGCATATTTAGATGCTGCAATCCTGCCCTGCAGAGCTCAGAGCTGGCTTGCAGGCAGGCTACCAGCCATAGCTTGGAGCAATCAGAAAAACCTGTGTCCACCACCACCCTTAGAGGGACAGTAAGTCATACAGAAACCAAGAGTGAAAACCACAACTCTGTGAGAAAGCTTCAAAGACAGAGCTTTACCCAACTTTTCTGCTTTCTTTTGTGTAAAAAGTAACTCTTGTATGCCAACAAATCACTGACAAAGCATACCCCTTATTTTAGCTGCTACACTTATTTGCAATATTTGAAGTATTACAAAGGCAGAAGTAATAGACATCCTACTTCTTTAAAAACACAAAGAAAGAATGGGCCAAATTGTGTTTTCAGCATAAATCAGCATATCAGAGTAATGTGGAATAAACTTCACTTTCTAATTTAGTGTATTCTGCTTTTATTGAAAACAAAATCTGTATGCTTATGTGGCAGATACGAGCAGTATTTATACTGCCTGTATGATGCAGAAGTCAGAGGCCCACTGGAGAAAAGCAAGTAGAAGGTGATTATTTGACTCACAGAGGTTTGGGGTTGTATCAGTTCCACAGAAAAAAGAGATGAGGAAGATGCTCCATTTCCCTCTTACTACTTGACAGTGCTGGTTGTTTAAGGACTTTTCAAGTCCTTGGATGAAATGCAGCTGAAGGTTTCCAGACCAAAACCTTGCAGCAGCTGCACCAGCCTCTGAACATCTGGATCAGCCTCACCAGTCCCTCTTCAGACTACCCATCTGAATGAGGAGCACAGGACACTTGTAAAACACCAGCTTCCAAAGTCAGCTGTGTACACAAAAAGCTACCTTTCATAGAAAATGAGCTTTCCAGAAACACTTACAATATTGAAGTGTGGCAGTCACTTTATCTTTGCTAGGTCTTGTGAAGAACTGGTTTTACCTGAACCTATGTTGGATTCAACAGTGTAAGGCCAAATTCTTCACTAAAGATGGACAAGGGAAGTAGGACCAAAGGCTCTGTTCAGCAATCTGCATACAGGGGGCACAGGTGATTTAAAAGAAGAATTGGCTTGTGGACAGATCTCCTCCTCCTCCTATCTTCAATCACCATAGTATAGATATTAACCACACCATTCAAACCCTACTAAACAAAGGCAGAAGCTAGGTAAGCTGTAATTTCATAGGCCCTGAACTGTATTCCTCACAGTGGACTGCAGGCATCACTCATAATGGTAAGCAGTATGCAACCAGAGTCATCAGGCCTTCTTGGAAATCAGCTCTGCAGATCAAACATGTTCACAGAACCCATGACTTAAAACAGATAGATGACCCCCCTCTTGACTTTACAGACCATTTGCCACAAAAGCATTTAGTAGCAAGGGCACCGTGACAGTTCCAAGGGAGAGGGCAAATGGATGGTCCTGCATGCCCATGGGTGTGCTTGCTGCAAGGATAGGACAAAGACAAACACACCTGGGGAAATTTTCAATGCCAAAAGAATGCAGAATGGTACCTCTGAACTTTGCCACAGTACAACATCCAAAAGTAGGAAACTAGCAGGAGAGAAGAAAAAAAAAAAAAAAAAAGCTGTTCATTTTCCAGACAAACTGAGTATGCAGCTTTCCACAGGTAGTGGAAATAACAACATTTGTTCTTCCATTAAAGCACCACCTCTGCTAAGACTTGTTTTAAGCACAAGTCCAAACCCATATTCACATCTAAGCCAAGTACTAGTCATATCCTCTTCCAGTAACTACAATCTGAACTAGGCATCTCATCTCTGCAGAGTTCAGGGTGAAGCTTTAGGGTCTGAGTCATTTGACCTATTTTTAATGCCACATCAGGAGGGGAACAATTGCACCCCAGAGTGTGCATTTCTCTCTAGCAACTATCACACAAAACCAGACAACCCACCTTGCCCAAAACATCTCTAACATTTCATGTCTCCAGTTTATCTGGTCAGCAGATCTGATCATACTCAAAGCCATGCTTCACCTTAACAGGCACCTGGGGTGGATACACCAGTGCCAGTGCTCAGAAGGGGTGGCAGGATGGCTGAGCACAGACAGGCTGCCAATAGCACGAACGTGCCACACGCAGTGCCTGACTGTCCCAGCAGTACTCCAAGGCCCACACATAGCAGGGATTACCAAGAACATTACACCTTTGGGCATCTCCACACTGCAGACACTGAGAAGGGCTTGGCTGACGCAGAAGATAAACCCTGTCCCTGCTTTGCTGGATTAGATAGATTCACTTACACACCAGTTACAGCTTCAAGTTCAAGAGAGAGATTTCCCTTTCCTTTCTCTTGAATGTTTCTTGTTAGAGGAGATTGAGGGAGTAGGACACCTGGGGGATCAGAACCTAATGGATTCCAGCACAGACTCTGAGTCTCAAAATCAAATCCTGCTGTCACTGAAATGTTGCTAGGTATCTTTGTTATTCTTTCCAGTATCTGTCTTCTTGTTTTGGTGCTGTCAGAAGGATCGTGTTTCCTTAGATAGCGAATGCCCTGGGTGCTCCCATTACCATCCTCCCAGGAGCTCATGTGGCATTTCCAATGCCCAGGACATAATGAGGATTATTGCAGCACACACCCCTGCCTGGGAACTTGCAGGGTGCAAGGTCGAAACAGCAAAATTAAAAAAAGCTATAGATAAATTGCTACAGTAATTAGATTATACAGTCGTCATGAAAGTGTTTGGTCGCAGACTGCATCCATTGAAAGTATAATCAAACAACTGCTTAAGAAAGATTCTTTTTTTTTTTTTTTTTTTTTAAACACACACGTTGAACTATCAGCAACAGCACAAAGATTACTGGTGGCTGCACCTCTGACTCCCAAGGACTTGTTAGCTCTAACTATTGATCCATGAACTAAATATATTTTTCTGGGAATTTCTGGCTAGGAATGTCCATACTGACATTTTGCAGGCATAATAGGCTGCTCCTGGACTGTAACATTGCTCTCAGTGTTCATCAGGTTCATGCCTCTGAACATGTTATTACCCACCAGTCTCCCCCACTAAGTAGCAAACTGCTGGGATTTGATTCTCTCTTTGTTTGAGGGTACTTATTTGGAGGGGGTGATGGGCTACTAACATCAGGGTTTAACTCAAGTACACAAAAGCCAGGAAATTCACAGCCAGGGCTGAAAATGTGTGCTGACACAGCAGCATTATCTCCTGCCATTAAGCCTTTTCTGGATCTTTTGGCACAACCGCCTGGGTTAAAGCCTGCGTGTCAGCAGAGATTTTTCAGACTTTGCCGCTAATTTGTTTGCTTTACTTAAGTTGCTAGCATCAGCCAGATATATTCTTCTTAACATTACATGAACACCTCATGAAGACCAAGCACATATGCACACACATCCCCACACACTCAACACCTTTCCATTTGTGGTTTCACCTTCCTGCTCCCCAGGGCTGTGAATACAGCGTGAACCAACTTGCAAAATCCCAGCTGTCCTTCCAGAGTGGACACAAAAGGGGATTAAGCAACACTGAATAGTGCTGACAAACAGACCTGGGCAACCGTAGCAATTGGTATTTCAGAGTAGAGTCACATCCCAAGGATCCGGCTTTGGCTCCCCTCCCAAACCCGGGAAGGTGGGTGGGAGGAGGACCCCGGGGATTAGCCATGGCATAGCTCTCCTAAGGGGCAGAGATGCCAAAGATGGTGCTTGGGGAACTGCTCTTGGCTCTTTTAGTCACCCTCACTGAATTCATTTAGTCACTCTTTTAACAGGAGGGTGAGGATAGGAAGCTTTGGCGGCCTTTACTGGAAAGTGACTTCCCAGGAAGGGGATACTCTCCACTCCAATGGCAGAAGGGGGCCTGGGCTGGCTGCAGTGGGCACAGCGATGGCCACCGCCTGCCCCTTCTCCCTGCTGTCCCAGCCCCTCCAGGGGCTTCTCAAATCCAAAAATACCACAGGAGAAAAAAACAGCCCAAAGCAATAAGAAGGTGAGGTTTTTCCCATTCCTGTTTGTGTGACTATGAGCTACACAATGGGGGATGGTTGAAAATGGATGAAATTGTAAAATTACACCAGCAAGTGAGCCCACTCCTGCAGGAGAGCTGGCCTGGACACAAGACATTTTCTCCATCTACTTTTAAAATTCAGAATAAGATTTAAGTAAAATTTAAGAAATTACTTAAATGAAGCAAATGACCAAGAGATCCTATCTTATCAAGAAAATAAAAAACTAGCTAACTTGGCCCTCTAAACAGGCACCTAGAAATGGCAAACTAATTTAATTAGAGACTTTATCTTGTTGGTTACAAGGCACTTGTTATAGATTTACCACTACATTAAAAAATTAGGAGGTTACTTACACCAGGCCAAAATTTACCAGCTTAATACAAAGGACTTGCCAGAATGACTCAACATCAAATAAAAGAGCAGGGTTGGATTTTACAGTTTTAAAGACATGTAGTTAATATAATCTATAAATAACTGAAATAGTGTTTCTGAATGAAAGGGCCATTGTTCATTTTTATCACTGATATGAAGACAAGTGCTGTGGTAAAGGAGGGGAGACTTTGCAGTGGAACATTATAGATTTATTTTATAAAAAAACCAACCCAACAATACAGAAGGATACCTTCAGGCAGTAGTTTAAGGTATGCTTCAGTACAAAGGCAGGGTCTTTGACAATATGGATGTCAAAGAGATGAACATAATCAACACACACCAGAAAGAGAAAGCAGACAGTAGTGACAGATAAATTTGCATTTTACTTGGATTCTAAAATCCTACAGAATTAATGTTACTGTTAATATAATATAGCTGCTTAGGAGGATTTTTCTGATTAATATGAGCCATTTTGGACAATGACACTTAAGCAGATTCATTGTCACTTAGAGCCTAAACCTAAATCAGTCCTTAGCTTTAAACCAGATCAGTTCCCAGTTCTGGTTCACTGGGCAACCACAGAAACATTTGTCTTATCACAGAGGAGGCAAAGGTACATTTAGAGGCAGATGTATTTCTTTTGATTGAAGGGTCATTTTGATGGTAAAGCAACAGTAAAAATTCATCAAGGGGTTAAATTCCTGTCTGTCAGGCTGTCAGGACGAGGCCATGTCTTGGGCCAGAGAGTCTTAACCAAACAAGCCTGCATCTCCACCCATTAATCCAACTGGAAACCAGTGGGTCCGTGCAGAACACACAGCGCTGTCAACTGCTGAGAGCAGAGCTCTCTGGATTGACAGGGCTGGCAGGAAAGCAGGCGCCCACCCAATTAGTCTGCCCTGCAAGGCTGGCCAGCTGATGTTAGTTCTGTGGGGAAATCAACCCCTGGCTCCAAGCACACAAGAGATTAAAAACCTCAGGTTCAGAATACTAAATCTTCCCTGCAATTAACTGAAATAAACAGATGAACAACAGGGTGGATGAGGTTGTTTCAAAGTGGTAGCCTTAAAGTCGTGTAATAAACAGGAAAACAAACAAAAAATAAAATTCAAAGCCGTGCGACATCACCCTCCCCCCATACATGTTTTATTCCATTGATGACGAAGGACTCAGTCAGTCAAAATCTGCAAATTGGTAGGCAGTACATTCTGTGCTGTCTGTCAGTATTACACATCCTAAAGGGCTGAATAAATAATTGAAGAATAAATAATTGTGCCAGGGCTTTGTCTCATGGGCCATTTTTATAGATTGCTGTCTAATGATAGCACCATCTGCGACGCTCTGCATTAATACGGGATAAAATTACATAGTGCTTTGTTTGTTCTGACACTGTGATGTTATGATGTCTCTTAATATTATCTCGAATAAAAAGCTAGAGCAATGATGGAAGTGTCCCAATTGCTTGTAAACTCTTTTTTAGGGAAATCCACGTTTAAGCAGAGGCTTTTCCCCCAGGGACAGGACAGGGAAGAATGGGGAAGCCTGGACATTTCCAATGCATATCTTATCAAGGTGATTAAGAAGAGGAGCTTGTTGGTGATGTTTTTGTTATGCATGTCCAGTTCAGAGACTGCAGGTTAGCAGTCCTTTGCTGAGAAGACAGCAGGCTCACCTCCAAAAAAAACTACACCCCAGCTCCAGTTCCCTTCTCAGTGCAGAGAGGAAGGCAAAGAGATCAAGCACAGGTTATCACTCCCTAAATCCAAAAGAATATTATTTACATCAGTTTAATCTGGCACGGAAGCATACTACAGGTGATGGGGAGTATCTGCAAGGAGACAAAAGCTTTTTGCATGAGAAAGCAAGCAAGCTCAGTAAAGCCACCACTTGCTTTCCAGTAATGATTTACACTTCTTAACAATTCTCCACCCAAGAAACATTTCCTTATTTATTCTTAGAAAGTAAAATCTCAAGCCACGATTAAATATTCACCAATAGTACTCCTTCTGCCTTCTACACAATTTTCCACGCCTGCAAGACACCAGGAGCATTTCCCTTCCTTCCTGAAAAGGTCTTGTGGACATCATCTCTCCCTCCCTTCTCAGCTAAAGGCACAGGCAGAGTGGCACCAAGCAGCTCCATCCTCTCACTCCTACACGTCTGCGACTGCTGTGATGAGCAGCTGTGGCTGATAGAGTGGTAGGAGTGCAAGACAGAACAAATGCATTTGCTGCCTCAAAGCCATTAACTACCTGTGGAGCAATTGCAAAATTTTAAGTAGATTTTGCAAAGCCCAATCTCACTGTCGTCACAATCCAGCATCACTCCAAGGGGGCTGCAATGAGAAGTGCTTTGGCCTCTCAAGCCACAGCCCTCCGTTCCCATGTAATCCCCAGCACTTGCCTCCAGAACTGATCCTTTCAATTTTCACATCCTGAAAAAGCAAACCTAGAAGAGATGTTGGGCACACAGGGCCCTGGCAGTTACGATACCCACAATGTCACAACTGTGGCCATACATTTCAGGAACTGATTTGCCAAGCAGGAGGTTTCAAACTCTCTATTGATCAGATTTAGCTCGCTGTCAGAAGTACAAAGACTTGGAAACAGAAGAGACTTTGGAGAATGAAGCATTATGGCTGCTCCAGTAAAAAAGATGAAGGTGAAGGAAAAGCCTCTTGCCTCCAAGCCTTCCTCGTAACATCAAATATTTTTCTAACCCTCAGTCCAGCCCCACACTAAGAGCTTGGCATACAGACTAATCCAGGATGTGTGGTTATAACTTGGCTGTAACAAGCTACATCTAAATTAACAATTAGAAAGAAACCTACTGATAAAACCCCCAGCAGGAAGATGTTCTCAACCAGCACAAAGCTTCTCTGAACAGACAACACAGGCAGCATTCTACTCCTGCTCTCACCAGCATGGCCCATGGTTGAGATAACTGCAGAACCACTCAATAGTTACAGCAGCGTGCTCTTCAGTGCCCCTGAAACCTCAGAAACCCAAATGTGTGACACAGGCTGCTAAAGCACACCACCATAACACAGCAGGGGTGGAAACCTCCTTCTGCACAAAGGACTTGCTGGGGCCTTCCAATAGATTTGGCCATTTACACATTAACCAGCACCAGCACATGCACGTATGGATACAATTCAACAGTGATCACAGCTCACATAATACAAACTCAAGAGCTTCACCCCCAAATTTGTATTGAAGAAGATACATAAATGGCCATAAAAGGGCCCCATGTCCTGCCCCCAGCTCTGACACACAGTTGTTGCACAGTTCAGAAAAATTCCATCACCCATCCTGCAATTCCACTGGGCCAGCCGGAGACACAAACCCCTCCACCCTACAGGAACAGCAGGGCTGTTCCACATTAGTCTTTAGGAAACATTCAAATGCAGCTAAGTGAACACTTAGCAGAACTTATCCTAATGCCATAACACCTCCACCTTTGCAGCTGGGTATCCTGGGCATGTATTATCCTTCCTCCTGGAAAACATAAGACAGCCTTCCTTGAGAACAAAACACAGCCTGTGGATGTGCACAAGAAGTGGGGAACAGAAGCCAACACAGAACAATGACAAGGGGAAAAAGTATTAATCAAGCAAATTACCACCAAAGAAGACTTAGGCTACAAATCAGAAGAATGTGGCTCCTTCATGTCCTGGTTTAGGACAAAGAAATAAAATAGTCAGAGGGTGTCCTAGACACTGTGGATCCGTGTGCACCCCCAGAAGTGACTCTGTCTTGTAGGCATTCCTCTGTCTCTGCTGCAGATAAAGAAGGCCCAGCGAGCCATGAAGCATGGGGAATTCATCCCCCTGTGCCCAGGCAAGGCACAGGACAGCCATTGTGCTCAGGGAAGTTCAATTGCAAATCCTGTCAGAAAAGGCACCCACCGCTCCCTGAGAGCTACAGAGGAGGGCCAGGAGGAGGAGGAGAAGTTTAGGGTCCTGCTAAACTGTAGATAAAAATGAAAGGGGAAGGTACAAGTGTGGTGTGCAGGGCATGCAGCCACCACCTGGTCTGTGAGGGCAAAAATCCACTTTTGTCAAAGCAAAGCAATGAAAAAAAAAGAATAAAAGTAACAAAAAGTACAGCTCTTGACATCAAATATTCATGGCAACAGCTTTGGTGCGGCTAACGGAAAATGTCCCCAAACCATTAAGAAGTTGGTTAATGCACGGAAACTGGCAGAGGTCACAGCACACTTGGTGCAAATCAGGAGCAATTGAACAAAAATAGCTTGTCCCTTTTCAAACTAACACTAAAAAGGTGTCCATTTATTGCACCAAAACCACTGAAGGCACCGGGAAGGGTCATAAACACTCTTTAATAACAGTATTCCTGATAGCTGCTGCCCAGCTGCACAGCCATTAACATCTCCCCTTACAATCCTGACACCAGATTTCAGTCCCTAGCTGGGAGGAGGCTCCCAGGCCCAAGGACAGTGCTCTGCAATTTCAATGCCACCTTCCTCAGTCCCGTGCTAAGAGGTAAGGGCCAAACCCCACACAGCCCAGGAGCCTCCACCCTGCAGTGAGACTGACATGGTTAGTGCACAAAATATCTCTATAGAAACACCATGTAGGCCATTTATCTTTGCTATCTCCATTTAGTAACAAAGCCACATACAGAACTCAACAGCCCTGTACTCTTAGGAGTGCTAAACATCTGATACTCCAAGGCCAGACAAGCACAAATACAATTTGCCAAAGTACCCAGTTCTCTACCTCATCCTTATCATCAAAATAAATCAGTAACCCCAAGATGATAGTTGCAAACTCTGAATTTTGCAGTTTTCATCACTGTTTTGCTCTGAATAGCAACAAAGTTCAACTTCCCACCCCATTCCAGGCCATGCAGGGAAACACTGGAGTTTCCTGGGCAGATCAGCAGCTGAAGCAGTGCCAGCCAAACTCCAGCTTTTCCCATCACACACCCACCTGTCCCCCAGCATCGTAGACAGAGGGAAGTGGGTATTTCCAGACAACTTGGTGGTGTGATACACTCCCTGCTGACAACACAGGAGAGCATCATTTAAAACCACTGTGGGCTATTTTAACAGAGAGGTCCTGCAAGGTCACATGAGGTGGAATAAAAAGTACCAGGTTTGAACACTGCATGCTGAGTCCTGCCTCTCCTTTCCAGAAGTGCAGATGTAGCCAACAACAGCAGCTTTCTGTTAGGAGCCCCATCTTTATCACCTACACATCCATGAGTCCCAGCACAACACCATTTCAGTTTTAATGTCTACCTTTTAACATTAATTCCATGCAGATAATAATCACAGAGCTCTGCCACCAGTCCAGACACAAAAGCAATGAAAACTCTGTAACAGTTGTGCATCAAATACTGACTGCAAGTGCATCTTTGAGGCTGCCAGGTAAGTGCTGCCTGCAGAAGGTCATCAGGCAAATAACCCCTTGCAGCCCAGAGACTGCACAGACACGCATGCCCAGCTGTTTTAAATGGATACTGCAAGACTTTAAAGCATAAAAAATTGTCCAGATTTCTCTTACTCCCTTGTTGGTCAATAATTTTAAGCTTGCATCTGCACTGGTCTTCAAACACTACTGTTAATGGCAAAAATGTATACAGCAGTTGGTTTTTTTTACTCTATTATTTCAGAATGCATAGTGCCCACATAAAATCATTTACAGTGCCAGAGTAGATCACATTAAGAAGCCAACATATAAGTCATATCAATAAATTTTTTTGTCAAGAATTTGAAGGCACAAGAATCTGGCACTTCTGTTGCTCAGTTCAATAGTCTTTACCAGTTTATTTATCTCCTATGGTTTGCTCAACTCTCCAACCACTAGTATAAAAAGGCTTTCTCTCTTTTATTTTTTAACTAAAAACAAAGTGGGAAAAAAATCTGTGATTCACTCCCAGGACACAGAAAAATCCATTTGTGATGGAACAGAAACCACCAACACATGCAAATGTTTCCTAGAAAGTCAACAACTGCTAGTAGGCCTTTTTAGGTTAATAACCATGACATTCCTTCACTTAATTTTACATACAAAAGGTCACCATCCATTACATTTTCCTCCCAAACATTAACCCTCCATATTCCACAGGTCCAAACACCAGACTTTGACTGAGGCCGAGCCTTCTAAGACATCACCATCCTCTGTGAGTGCCAAAATCTCTGGTGGAGAACAAGCACTGGTTAGACCACTCAGCACAAAAAAGGGCACAAGGGCTCTTGGGTCAGGCTGTGCTGCTCTTGCCACTGCTCTGGCTAGGTCTGATATACATTTAACAAGGAGTGAAGAATAAAGCCTGCAAAACAAACTGTGTTTCATGTGCTGTTTCATGTGTCCGAGTTGTTGTGGCACCTGTGCTCTGTAAGACCAACTCTTTAACCTCTGAGGGTTTGTCTGGCTCTCACAGCTAACGTGTGTAGTGCATGTTATTTCAGAGAGTTTGCAGGAACCTAATAGTAAAGATGATTAAAATCAGTAAAAGGGCAAGTTGGTGGGATGACAACCAGCAAAACAGCAGAAGTCATGGTGTATGCAATTCTCTTTAAGATGTGTGTGTATGTGCAGGCATGTAAATGAAAACCATGATCTATACATCAGTTCTGAACATACAGAGATACTTAAATCACACACACCCCACAGCAGAGAAAAGTTTGGACACTACCAGACATATACTCCACCTACTCAAACTATTTCTCTTCCCACAAAGGATATGGCTCAGCATATTTAACTTTGGTGCAAGTAATTTCAGTTTGGGCGAAAGCTTTTGTTTTTAATAATATCCATTTGGCTTCCAGAAGCAATGCCAAACACAGGTAGAGCAAGTTATACAGAATTAACATATAGCTTTAAGCTCATATTATGTCAAAATGTACCTCTCACACATTCATGTGTGCTCTCAGGCATTGTTTGACCACTCCTGTTTTTTTTATTTTTAGATTAATTCCAAGCAAAAATCTCAAACTATAAATGTACTTGCACACATTTTCCACACGCAAATGTCATACTTTATTGTATTTCAACATGGGGGGAGAAGACAGATTGAGCAAACTGTTCAAAGCCACAAGCACAGCACAGGAGAATTCATATTCAAGGCCTTCCCGGATTTGAGTTCAGCATATTAGATCATTCCTTCCTGCAACAGCATTTTTCTCTATCTAGACTTTGCCACAACCACAACAAATTAAACCCCTCCACAGACAAACAGCATCAGAGATGCCATTATCCACAACACACTTACATCAGGGATGAATATGATTGCAGTACCCAGAAGGAAAAAAAGTGCTGAAAATAAGATATTAAGAGCCAAATTAATTGGTGACATAAGCAGGTAGAATACATTGAGTGAAATGGAGTAGCTTATGCCTGCCATGAATATAACCGTAACCGTTTAGCAGGTTCTTCCCCGGGTCTTTGTTTAAACAAATCTGAATTTATTAGGCTGCTGCTGAATAAATATGATAAACTCTCATTGAAATTATCCTCTGGTGAGGAGCAATAAATACTAGGCAATATTCTTTCAAGCGATCCATTATCTTAAACTGGCTAAGAGCAACTCCAGGTTTTCTGCATGCACAGACAAAAGTTATCTTCAGTACAACTGAGTGCAAAATAATATACTGCTGCAAGTTTGGGGATGCACATGGAAACCTTTCCAAGCAACTCAAGACACCCCATATCTCCATGGAGTTCATACAGTAACAATACAGAATATTTTCATACATAATTTACAAGCTACTATGAAAAGCCAGAGGTCAAAATTTCCAGGGCATAATGTAACAGGAAAAACGTGCAAGGCATGTTGGATCAGCTTGTCTGATATTACCAAAAACTGGAGCAAAAACACAGGCAGCATTTGTAATTAGGAAGGAAAAAAGTCATCTCTTGTCAGATACAGCATCCAAAGAGTCTTCGGAGTCTATTTCATTAACCACTATTCAGACACACACATAGGCCTCAAACAGAAAAGCAGAGGGAGAAAAATCCCGTACAAAGAATCCAGTTTGTGCTCCTGTAATCCAAACACACACCCAGGGCCATTTTAGCACTTCCCAGTGTTCTCCAAATGCAATGTTTAATAAACCTTTGGGTTGTGAGACACTTTCAAGCATTGCATTTTAATACTGTAGACAATGACATCCTTTGGATGTTTCCATCAGCAAAAGCTGAGGCTCAGGTGGCTGCTTAACCACCCCCTGCACAGGAAGAGAAAGTAGCAGTGCCTAATCTTCCCCTCCCTGCCTGCTCCTGCATCTACTCCCCAAGTAGCAGCAAAGTGTCTCAAATACCACTGCAACACCTGCTTCCCAATGCAACCATGCCCGATTCTCTGTACAAAATAAAAATCAAAACTAAAACACATAAGGATGTAATATAACATTTGCATAATGAGTGTGAGACAGAAAAGACAATTTAGCTACAGTGATTACACAGACACAAACTCTCTGCCAAAGAGATACAAAACAAACATGCTCTGTTTAAAAATACATCTTGCACATCATTTTTACCATGTTTAAAAGAAAATCATACTCTTTAAACCAGAGGCCTGGCTGCAACACCCAGGAAGCCTGTGGTGCAGATGGCATCTCCCTGCAGGCTGTCCCTCTTCTGCCTCCATCCTGGTTTCAGGCGAGATGGCACCTGAACAGAGTTGGATATCTCAGTGTATGGCTGTCTCAGCACAAACCCTGCCAGATCTACCTCAGGTGATCACACTTTGGTGTTTTGGTTTGGTTTCTAACAAAATTTGGAGCAGTGGAGCAACTTCACACAAGGTTTGTGCTTTGAAATCACATGGTTGTGGTGCACCATTCAGCACTGACAACTCTCAGATTTGGTTTGTTTGTGAATCAAGATGACAGACACAAATGCCCTCACACCATTCTCCAGGTCAATATGGAGGTGTTTCAAGTCATGATGAGCATTTCTGTTGCAGGCGTATTTTTTTCAACTATATCACATTAAAAATTGAGAGAGTAACCTTCTCACCTCCTCAGTACCCAAACATCGCAGCCCTACTTCTAACAAACATGAGAGGAAACAGAGCTGAGAGGGAAGAAAAGGTGTTACAATAAAAGATGTAGCGGTGCTTTTCTAATTCTTAAGTCTCCCTCTCCTTCCTTCCTTGGGTTTTCACACACAATATTTATCTCCTTGAGATCTCCTTAATGCTTCTCTTGATGCCCAGATGTCTCAGCCATTACACATCAACCCTGACACTAGGCCACCCCGGCAGGACAGAGGTCATCTCACACACCCTGGCAGAGCTCAACTAGAGACCCCTTTTTTCTACAGAAGCAAGCACCAGTGTCACGCCCTTGACCATGAGTATATCCTCTGCCTACAGGAGTGTATTTTACTGTTTTAAAAGC